>NW_026067945.1:8780374-8841943 GCF_014885135.2 Alexandromys fortis | reverse complement strand
TTACTGATAAATTGGGCACGCAGACGCTGCGCGCCTCTTCCTGCCTGGACCGGGTACTCCACTGGAACCTTGGTTTCGTGAGTCTGGTTTTGTCATTAAACTTGTTCAAATACCTATTATCATTGGTCTTCATTAATCCAACCGCCACAACTTGTAGTCATGTTAGTAATGTTTTCATGGTTAAACAAATATATGATGATGATGATGATGAAGATAGATAGATAGATAGATAGATAGATAGATAGATTTCAAACACTTCAGATATCTACAGAATATGACACTTCAGATGCTTCAATAACACAAGGCTTTTCATGACAGTGAAAGATGTCTGTTGCTGGCAGCACCAATCTATTTCAGAAAAGAATAATAGGCATTGAAGGAAGTCCATATAGTTTGCTTTTAATATGGCAAAGCTAGCCACTGGGCAAGAAACTCCCTTGCCTCAACTGCTGACAGTACGGTATCCAAACTGAACAAGCAGAATACAAAAGAAAGCAACTGCTGAACCTCACCAAGATGATCTAAGACAGTCCTTCAAAATTTCTGCTTCACATAAAAGTCTGTCAGATATTCTAGATCTGTTAAGTCAAAGATGGGTGACCCAACATTGCAGAGGAAACTTGGGTGACTGTCCAGATAGCCTGATGTTTCTGCTGTTTTTATAGCTTGGGAAGGTGTTTACTCTGCACTTCCTGTTTACTCAAGTAATATTTTACCTTTGCAGATCTCCAGTAGGGTTGAAGACACGATAGATATAGTTATAGTTTTTCTTGTTTCAAGATTTAAAAAAACTCACAAAAGAAATGCAAAGTCTATAAGGTGGAGAGACATAAAAGCTTAAGCTGTTTATCTAAGGAAATATTTTAAGGTGTAAAAAGATATTTTTAGGAGGGTAATACAAGTTATAAAAGAAAATGATTTAGGTATAAAACTTTGGATTCATCAAGATAGTATAGATAATAGAGTATTTTCTCCGAAATTACCAAATACTCAGGACTAGACATTGTGAATGTAATTCTTACCTGATAATTGCTCTTATTATATATAGTTTTACTGTGTTAGAGTTAAACTCTTCCCTTTTTATTTATACAAAAGGGGGGAGTTTTACAGAATGTTTGTTTACACTGTGTGGAGATATGTCACTGTGATTGGTTTCATAAAGAGCTGAATGGCCAATAGCTAGGCAGGAGAGAAGAGATGGAACTTCCAGGCAGTGAGAGGACCTCTGAGTGAATCCAGGCATGACAGAGACACAGCCATACACTGAAGAAGTCGTACATATAGTACAGAGGAGAGGTAACCAACACATGGCAGAATATAGATTAATAATAACAGCTTAATTTGAATTATAAGAGCTAGTTGGGGACAAGCCTAAGCTAAAAGCCAAACTTTCATAATCAATAAGAAGTCTCCGGGTTATTGTTTGTGGGCTGGCAGTCATTGTGGGGTGACAGAGAGACACAGGAAAATCTCTGGGGCTTGCAGGCCAGCTACTCTAGCCAAATTGTTGAGTTCCACATTCAGTGAAAGACCTTGTACCCAAAATAAATAAGGTGAGAAGTGATTGAACTTCTGCAATCACATTTGACATGATTCTTGCCCTGTGCACACACGCGTGCACGCATGCGCACACACACACACACACACATATATATATATAATTATTTAAAAAACAAACAACCAAACAACAAGGCAATTTCCTGGGCCAGAAAGATGGCTTAGGCAGCAAAGCACAGCCACCAAGTCTAACAGCCTAGGTTTCTGCCCCAGGACCCACATAGTGGTGGTAGATAGCCCGCGACTTCCATGGCGCTCGTGCATTCAATACATTTGTTCAAAGGGAAGCTTACCAGCTCTCCTATACCCACAGAAGGACATCTTCTGAGAACACAGATCTCTAATTCCATTCGGTGCCTTGGTGGTTAGACAGAGAACAGAATTGGTCTTTCAAGCAGTAACTTAGGGAACAGAGGGAAGTTACAAAGGTTGGACCTAAACTAAGGTAGGATTTCACCACTGATAGCCAAGGACCCCTGTGGTCAGAGAATCCTGAAGTAATGACCAATGGCAAAACCACCTCGGGGCAAAGGTCTCAACCCAAGATTATTCTAGAAGAAAAGCAGAACATGAACTTGGTACATGCTCAGTCCCCCTTCTCTTACAAGGGGCACTTTCCATCTTTTTGTGGGTGTTTGGAGCTGCTGTGCTCTCTGAGAAGCCCTTAAGATGGCTTTCGCTTTTAGATGTTTTGACAGATGTCTGATCAGCTCAGAACGAGCCTAGTGTTCCTTTCAGTCAAGCCTGTTTTCTAAAGGCAAAAATTGGTGAATATTGGAAGGACGGCTTCCCTGAGTGAGTGCCCCCTGCTGTGTTGGACTTTGTAATTTTGTGAGAGATGGCTCCATAGAACCCAGGACTGTGCAATGTTCTTGGGCTTCCTGGATTCAAAGGAAGAAAATTAAATACCTGCCTTTGAGCAGTACCCCGACGTCATCATTAAACACTACAAACAACCCCCCTAAGTGCTACGGGCTTCTCAGATGAGGAAGTTGGTGTGTGTTTCATTGTGAGTTACTTCACTGTCACTGTGTGGTTAGCCAAAAGACGATGTAAGTTACAGATGGCCCTGGGAAGATGTCACAGTGTTCCGGGCTGGACAGGCTACATTCCAGCAGACCTGTGTTGAAATTCAGTATCCTAGCTCCCGCAGTCAGACAATGCTGTGGGGGTATTCTGGGGCAGGCTAGACAGATTTAGGTATAGAAATGCTTTTCTCGTGCTTTTGGAAGCTATATATCTGAAATCACAGTGCCAGTATGACTGGGTTCTGGTGCTAAGTAATGTTCTTTCTGGCTTATAGTCTGTGACCTCGATGTGTCCTCACACAGCAGAGACAAAGAGGAGGAAGTAAACTCTCCAGTGATATCCTGAAAAGACACAAATCATATCATGAAGGCTCCATTCTCCTGACCTCACCTAAACATCATCTCCCAGAATCCCAGATGCCCAATACCATCACATGGACGGCTGGGGCCTCAACACAGAGTTTGGGGTGGGATTCAGTTAAACACGCTATTCTTTAGCTAGGGCCTGATGGGGGAGAGGCTCATTCCCTTTCTGAGTCTCAAATTTGTCAAATATAGTGAGACTTCTTAGATATTTGTCAAAATTATCTGAGATAAAGAGTATAGAGCTCTCAACATGGGACATGCAGGAGATGTTGGGATTCAGGAACTCTCCTGGTTGTCACCTGGCAGGATGCACTCAGGCAGTACCCTGGCCAGCCCACAACTACTACGTCACTACGTAGTCTGTACGCAGGCACAAAAGGTCCCTCTAAGAGACAAGCTCTGCCCATTCTCTCGCTCTTTCCTGCTGGTCTTCTAAGAAGGCAAGTAGGTCTGACTCTCTGTCTCTATCTCTGTCTCTCTTCCTCTATCTCTCTCTCTTCCTTCCCTTCCCCCACACTCTTTATATCAATAAAACTCCCCACTAAGCTCTGTCTGCGTGGCATACCTGTCCCTCATCCACCATGGGCTCTTGCCTGCAGTGGTTTGGACCCACCCACCGCCAAGGTCTCCCTCCCACAGAATCATTACAGGAGACACCTTAGATTACTGCCCGCCCCCCAACAAGCCACTTCATAGACAGAAGCACCATCTGAGCAGGCTATAAGAACAGAACTGCCCTTCCATCTGCATCTCCCATACCCTGGAATCACAGAGCATCGCTCAAACACCATTCATCTGATACCTCTCCACTGCAACTACTGAGTGCCATGTCCACCATGCCGTGTAGAAATCCTATAGATGGAACATGCATCTGATGACATAGTGCTGGGATCTGAATAAAAAGTGTCCTCTGAAAAGGCTCGCATGTTGAAGGCTTGGACTACAGCTGGTGATACTACTGGATAATGATTGGATCATAAGGGTGCCAACTCCATCAACTGTCTTATCTATTAGTGAGTTCATAGCAGAATGGGCTGATAAGGGCTTCTCAGCAGAAAGTGATCCCCTGGGGCATGCCTTTGAAAAATGTATCTTATCCCTTCTTCCTCTCTGGCTCTTTCTGCTTCCTGGCCACCAGGAACTGGGCCGAGTTCCTCCACCACAGCTTCCTGTCATTGTGTCTGTGCATCTCCACAAACCTAAGACAAGAGAGACAGCTGACCATGGACTGAGCCCTCTGAAACTGTAAGCCAAAAAACAAAAATAAAACCAACCAACCAAAAACCCGTCCTTCTTTGTTTATCCTAGGGATTTTGTCACTACAATAGAAAGCCAACAGCTACCACACATTCAAAGACTCTTGAGGAAAGGTGGACTTTGGGGGGCCACATCCACACTCTTGCACCTGTACCAGCCTTTAATCCCAATGCCCTGAGCTCCCTCTCCAACATCAGTGCTAGGACCACATCCCCATAGATGGATTTAGGTTGACCCTCAAGCCTCTCAACAGGACCTGTGTGATATCACCCCCTTAAAAATTCAAAAGATGTCTTTTTTTCATGTTCAGGGTTAAAATTTTGGAATAGTACCAGGGGTAGGCATGCATGAATACACCATGGATCTCGGCTTAGACAAATTTACTAGATTTCAGAGTCTTGTTTCCACTTGAAGAGTTGTTTGATGGGTTGAAAAGCATATGATTCATATGTTTTGCATTCATTAGTATCATTTCTGTGTTGCCAAATGCATAATTTTGACTCACAGTTCCCACTGAACCCATAAGCAAGAGGATCTATTTTATCATTTCGTTTTTACCCACTGCCCCTGCTTCCGTGTTTTGCAGCGCCATGTCACAGGTAAAACTGCATGTGATTAGATGTGGAATTGAAGTGGTGAGGATTAGGAACCCGAGGACAAACCTCAGGAAGGAAGGTACCCACCACCGAGTGTGGTGGAGGTGTTTCTGCAGAGCAATGGCCTCAATGGGATGTTCCAAAGCAGGCAAAAGGAGGCCACGTTTTCTAGAAAGAAAAACACCCTTCTGTGATGCCAGTGTTTAAAAATCTTTCCTTAGGGTGCTAGGACCTCCGACTCAATGCTTGTATTTTCGCTCAGTAGTTTTGAACAAAACGTATTCCTCCCCCCCCCATAGTCTACCCTTACTTTATAAGAAAGCCCCATCACAAGTAGGCAGCCCACAGAAACAGTACAGGAAGCACACAGGGCCTTCGAGTCCTGTACATGGCAGCCATGCCAGCCCCGCACTTGATAAACCTTTGATTTCTCTCGGCCGGATACTTCTTTGTAAGCATCATTGAGAAGAAGATGCATGTAAGAGCTTGTTTTCCCTGTTAAAACACGGTCAGTCAGGTTCCGTCAAGAGAGAGCTTGTGTTTGGTGACATTCAGCCTCGGGGATAAATGGCTCGTAGTGTCACGAGTTACATGGAACCTCCCCCAGGTTATTTAAACCTTCAGAAGTTCAGGTGTATCGTTAAATAACCGAGATTCTGATGATGAAGGAGAGGAATCAACTCTTCTTATGTTTTTTGGTCTAAGAAGTTGCATAGGCGCGTGGTAAAGGCTTAGTTCGGTGGGTTTGGATCTTGGGCTAACACAGCAGTGCCTCCCATTCTTCTGTTTGGGTGCAAGGTGACACAGCAGTCGGGGATGCAGGGGGTGGCTCCGAAGTGAAGCACATGCAGACATTTTCGGCATTTGAGGTTGGGGGTAAAAAGCCTCTCAAAGAGGGAAGGAGCACAAGCAATGGGAGGGCACTGGTGCCAGCTTGCTCTCCTGGCAGAGAGGGAGAGTATCGCAGGGTGTTGAGGAAATGGGATATACACAGGCAGGGATTCTGAGACATATACTTGGTCAATTCCAGTCCCTAGAGGAAAGGACAGAGCATGAAAGGGAAGAAAAACATCGGCTTTCCAACAGGCTTTATGGTGCTGCGGGTAGGAAGTGGGGGAGTAAGGAGTTATGTTTGGAGTGCAGATGGCACACTCCAATGTCTGAAAGTCACAGGAGCAAGGTCAGGCTGGAGATCTAAAGGTGAGGGTCCTCAGCACATGGATGGCATCAAAACCCTCAGAGTCCCAAGATGACAGCATCAGACGGACACACCGTTACAGGATACTCAGGGATGCAGCTCTGGACAGAGGAGAAACAAGAGCCAAGGATCCAGAGAAGAACGGGATGTCTCAGATGAAGCGGTTGCTTAGAAACCTGGAATCAGGAGAGTGTGACCAGAGTAGATGCGGCTGGGAGTTCATTGGTCCCGCAAGATACAGAGCAGTTTCCTTTGAGCTGAAACAAGCCTCACTGGAGAGAGATTCCTTAAGACTCAGGAAATAAATAACTCACAAATCTCAAGTCCCTGAAACTTAACAAATTAATAATGTTCCTTCCTCTAAATATATAAGCATTTATAGAAGCATACATATATATATACATATGTATATGCATATACATGCATTTATATAAGCATATTTTAAGGACTGGTGGGGAAAGACACATCACATGCAGAGTGCTCCAGGGTTCCATCTTCCACGCTTGGACACACAAGCCGACGAGAGCTTTTGGATGATATGGCTACTTTTGAGTGGTCCAGGCTCCTGTACATAACCCCATAAACTCATCATTGGTTCACCAAGCCAGACATTGATAGAATCATTACAGTGTCTACAGTCCATTAAGTCTTCATAGACATTTGTTTGTGTCTCCCTAGGAAACCATCTCACACAGCAGGATGTCAACACAGGCCTTTTGAGGAACCGTGAGGATGGGGCTGTTTGGGATTGTTAGGAAAAAATGCATGAGCGTAAGAGACAGAATCCATTCAAAGACATTACTACAAAGAGGACAAAAAAGAAATGGGCTATGATCTTTACCTGAAGAAACTGAGTGTCCGAGAGTTTATATAATGATAGATTATAGCAGGAGGCAGCCTTTCGATCCATCCACCCCCCGAGGCTGACTGTCACCGAACCCCATGTTGTCTTCTCTCCCGCGGACCTTTTACAAGTTTCAAGTTGGTCTTTTGTGCAGGCTTGCTTTCTCCAAGTTATAGGAAAGAAACTAAATTCTCTGGTTATGGTCTCAAAGCCTCTTGTCAAAAGGGGACTTCTTCTTATTGGAAAAGGGATGATACTAGACAAAAGTGGGAATGAGGCCTCAGGCTGGTGTTTATAGCTTCAAAAACAAAATCCATCACTAATTCCCTTCCATAAGCACCTCACAGAAGCGGAACTTTCAAAGAGAGGAGAAAGGGGAGAAAGATTGACACTCTCTCCTTCTGATCATGGCAGGTGAATAAGCCAGCATTTTGGTGGATGGATCAACTTCAATGGAGGCGCAAATCTAAACCAGTGGAGAGGAAATAATTCCAAAAGTGAGCACACCGTGAGTCAGTCAACCCAGGACGGAGATGGGGATCAAGAGAAGGCTGCTCCTTGTCTTCGCTAAGGACATCTCATAGCCTGACTTACCAGAGCTTGGGACAAGAGTTTGGCCATTAGCTAGCTTCTAAACAGATGATGTGGATTCAAATTAGAACCAAATGCTGGATTCCCACAAAGCAAGCTGAGGAAGGAGATGTGGTTTGAATTTCACTTCGAAATAAAAAATTTTGGATTGTCATTCCCAACACCAGGCATGAAATTCTTCAGTCCAGAGCTCCCCAGGAGTTGGGCTAAGGTCTTGTTAAGGCTACACGCTTGTCTCCACTCCCTCTTTAGCCCAGTTATTCAACCTTCTCACTGATGTTTGTCACCATAAAAACTACCATATCATCGTCTGCTTCTGGAAAACCCAGCGTCCTCGTTAGGGTTATCACTGCTGTGATGGAACACTGTGATCAAAAGCAGGTTGGGGAGGAAAGGGCTTTATTTGTCTTACACGTCCACATCATAGTCCATCACTGAAGAAAGTCAGAACAGAAACTCAGACTCCTCCTGGAGGCGGGAGCTCATGCAGAGGCCATGGAGGGGTGCTGCTTGCTGGCTTACTCCCCATGGCTTGCTTGGCCTGCTTTCTTATAAACTGTAGGACCACCAGCCCAGGGGTGGAACCTCCCACAATGGCCTGGGCCCTTTCCCACCAACTACTAATTAAGAAAATGCTCCACAGACTTGCCTACAGCTTGATCTTATGGAGATCTTTTCTCAGTCGAGGCTTCCTCCTCTTAGATGATTCTAGCTTGTGTCAAGTTGACAAGAAGCTAGCCATCCTGCCCCATGAGGAATAATTCTACTGGAAGGTCATAGAAAGAGGCAGTGACAGAGGCTAGGGAGGAAACCTGCTGACGGCTGGCTGTTCGTGACTCCACTTTCAGTGGTAGGTGGGCTGTGAAGAGCCTCTGGCATAAGATGAGAATCCAATTGTTAAACCTTTTATTCTTGATAAGCTGGGGATGGCATGCTGGTGGAAAGGAATGGTGTAGCTGGTGCAATTTATCAGAAATGTGTCCTGGAGAGGTGTGGAGATATGTCTCGTCCAGCATGGTGTGATCCTGGAAATCCGATGAATGGACCCACCCAGGAATGAACAAATGACAGACACTGAAAAAATGACAGACACAAATACAGAAAAGCTGGGATTCAATAGGCTGTGCTTCCACTAATGGAGGGTACCTACTACACCACCCAGAAACTCAGCACAAGGAGGGGCTCAACTAATCTCTTAGTTCGAGATCTCTCTAAGAGAGCAATCTCAGTCTGTAAACATCCAGGGGGAGGAATACATACATCTGCACACTCTGTCACCATCTTCACATGGACCAAGGGAAGGCTTTACTTTCTTGTGGGTCTTAGGCATGCATGGGGGTGCTCAATATGACATGGCCATGATCATGTCAACAAGATACATTCTCGCAGGACTTCATCGGCTTTCCATGGGGCCATAACTCCAACAACAGTGTATTGATAAGCACCATTTATATTTAGAAAAATACTTAGATCAGCAATTGAAAGGCAATTGTGAGAACCACGAGACCTTCCTGGCACTTAATAAAGAGGTTTTTTTTTAATTAAAGATTTCTGTCTCTTCCCCACCGCCGCCTCCCCTTTCTCTCCCCCTCCCCCAATCAAGTCCCCTTCCCTCGTCAGCCCAAAGAGCAATCAGGGTTTCCTGCCCTGTGGGAAGTCCAAGGACCACCCACCTCCATCCAGGTCTAGTGAGGTGAGCATCCACGAAACTGCCTAGGCTCCCACGAAACCAATAGGTCCAGTAGAATCAAAAACCCATTGCCATTGTTCTTGAGGTAAAGTGGTTTTTATAGCCTCAGCTGGGAAGAAAGATGCAGAGATAGGTTCATGACTTCACAATAATAGAAAGTGAACTCCTGGAGCTGGAGAGATGGCTCAGAAGTTAAGAGTACTGCTGCCTTCCAGAGGACCCAGGTTTGAGTCCCAGTGCCCACCCTTGGTAGCTTACAAGTACTCCAGTTCCAGAGAATCTGATTCCCTTCTCTGGCCTCCTAGAGAACTGCATGCACACTGTACACATACCTACACCCAGGAAAAGCCTCACCCTCACTGATATGGTTTAGGGCTCAGTGAAGCCACTAGTTCCTGACAAGACATCACGCATGTGTCCCCTTCTTGCCATTAGGGCTGTTATTTTGTCTAAATTACCACATAACCTGCTGTGGACCAACTGTGCCTGACAGAAGGAGAAAGTCCACACCACCCCCAAACTGCAAGCCTAGCCATCCTGGGCCAACAAGACCCAGGAATTATTCATTAGTGCTGATCAATAGGGTCGGAATTTAAGACTGGATTGGGCAGAGGGGTTATTGATTTGAGATATCTCTTCCAAGATCCCTTCTGTCAAAGACCCCAAGGAATGATGCAAAGTGGCTGAGAGGCCGCCATCTAAAAGCACAGAACTCATGACAGCGAAAGCAAGGAGAGCTGAGGTGCTCAGCCTTCCAGCAGAGACACTGGGAGACACCGGGCTCCAGGAAAAGCCAGCACATTCAGTAGATGATCCGCCATTCAGTGCAGTTCAGGGACAATGTCGTTCCCTGGGGCCAGAGATCACGGCACCAGAATATCACTGTCTTCTGCAAGCCCAGGTGGTAGGAGGGGCTGTTTCAGAGCTAAGTTTCCTGAAGGCAGTGAGCATGGTAGCACCAGGAGCAATAAAATACTGAAGCCAGATGGACACAAGTACCAGAGTAAGGATCAGGGGAGGAGCACAACCCAACATAATCTGACCCACAGGGAGTTCAGAGCGCTATGGAGAGGAGAAATAGGACATTGGCTTTTGTCCCTCTGAGACTCTTCTCTATCCATAAAAAAAATCAAAAGGATGAGGCTTGCTGCAATCCTAGAGAAGATACCAGCAGAACACATATACAGAAGAATGTCAAACATGAAAATGGCAGACTATGAACAGAAATGTCCACCCAGGTCCTCGTAGGAGGAATGATTTTCTGTAACGGTGGTGGGATCTGGCTGCCAGATCCTTCAGGATCGGCCTTGCCAATGAAACCGGCCTCCCCCACGGGCTTGCCCATTCTGACGGCTATGAGCACGCACTGACCCACTACAAAGGGTTTACACCCAATGAGAAGAAACTTACCTGGGTCCAATATGCTACAGACTTCCCTGTGTGGCTGGACAAACCTTTGTTGGGTCTGAAGAGCAGCTCAATCCTCCCCTAGCCAAGCTCTGAACTTATAGTGTCTCTTCCACTGAGGTCTACTCAGAAATGAAGCACCCACAGGCATGTTCAAATAAAGACCTACTGCCCAGAGCAGGAAGTATAGTCAGAAGACAGTCTTCGGTGCCCAGCCTGTCTCAGGACTGTCTCAGGAGCAGAGTGTCACATATTCCAAGGTCATTCCCTTTTTAGGAACAGCCAGCATCCACTGGCTGAAGGAGGCAGGACTACAGAGGCCTGACCATTTAGGACACGGGGTCGTAGGGGGCACCATCATACAGCTTTCCTGGCTCCATTTTGCTCCTTGCCTGCCTCTTTTGCACATGGTGGTGCCCATGAACATCTGAGTCGGCTTCCCAAGAGCCCAACCTACAACAAAAAGAGAGACAAAAATATGAATCAAAGTCACCTCAAATCATACATCATAACAACCTCTGTGCTGGCTAGTTTTATGTCAACTGGATACAAGCTAGAGTTATCAAAAAAGAGGAGCAGGAACTTCTGCTGAGAAGATGTTTTCTTTTTTTTTTTTTTTTTTTAGTTTTAGTTTTTCGAGACAGGGTTTCTCTGTAGCTTTGGAGCCTGTCCTGGCACTAGCTCTGTAGACCAGGCTGGCCTCGAACTCACAGAGATCCGCCTGCCTCTGCCTCACGAGTGCTGGGATTAAAGGCGTGCGCCACCACCGCCCGGCCTGAGAAGAGGTTTTCTTAAGATCTGGCTGTAAGGCATTTTCTTACCTAGTGTTTAATGAAGGGGGACCCAGCCCATTGTGGGTGGGGCTACCCTTGGGCTGATGGTCTTAAGTTCTGTAAGAAAACAGGCTGAGCAAGCCATGATGAGGAAGTCAGTAAGAGGCACTCCTCCATGGCCTCTGCATCAGTTCCTGCCTCCAGGTCCCTGCCCTGTTCAAGTTCCTGCCTTGACTCCCTTCAATAACCGGACTGCAAGGTGAAAGTATAAGCTGAATAAACCCTTTCCTCTCCAACTTGCTTTTGGTCATGGTGTTTCATCAGAGAAATAGAAACCCTAAGACACACCCTACGTGTCTTAAATAATCCATAGATCCAGAGTGTGTCTCAGAGCTGCAATAACTCTGTCTTAAGTATATGAAATCAGACAGATGATAAATTTGTAAGCTGCTAAGTCACCCTTTATTTTTAAAGGCTTGTTCAATGTCAAATCACAAGTTCTCGTCAGAATAAATGTAAAAGACAGCCAGTGCCACACTGAAGGAATCTCTAGGTCTCAAACATTTTAAGGATGCTTATATTTGTGCCACCGAGATGTAACAATATCTAATACATTATAGTTTAGAACTCCGAACCTCTTGCCTTAAGTATGAGTCATCATTTAGGATAAACAAACTTAGAGCTCACCCCAGGGGCTGAAGGTGAGGAACCTGCACAACCAGGCTGGAGTCTCCTCAGGGGGTCCAGAGGGATGCAAACAAGGTGCTGACTGTAAAGGGTTCTCATCCAAATGCAACCGGCAAAGAGTCACTTCAAAGCTCGTTCCGTTGCTGGCAGAATTCAGTTCCCTTCCACTATGGGACAGACATTAGCATCCCTATGGCTGTTGGCTGAAGACCACCCTCGGATCCTCACCACATGGGCATTTCCAGCGTGGAAGCTGGTTTCATCAAAATAAGTAACCAAGAAGGCAGTAGGGAGAGCTCCGTGGCGTGATGATTAGCCTTCATCACCAACTTGGCTTGATTCAAAACCACCTAGGGAACTCACATCAAGGAAAGGCTGCGAGGGCATTTCTAGAGAAGTTTAAATAAAAACTTGAACATGGAAGGCATCATTTCATGAGCTGGGATGCCCAGACTCAATAAACAACAGAAGAAAGCAGGAAGCCAAGAGAGTCCCTGTGTCACGCTCTCTGCTTCTTGATTCCCTGGATGGGAACCAGCATCCTCACATTCCTGCCACCACAACTGAGAGACACTCCCATCACCATGGCTTTCCTGTTCTTCCCTATCACGGTGGACTATACCCTCAAGCCACGAGCCAAAATCAGTCTTCTCTCTTAGTCCCTACGTCTGCTACTCCATCACATGACAAGCAAAACAACTAATACAGAGAGCGAAGTGGAAGCCACGACGTGCGCAACCTCATCATGAGTGAGCTTACAGCTCCATGATACCGTATTCTATTGGACAGAGACCAATTACTCAAGGGAAGAAGGTTCGGGGATGCAGCGGCCAGGCGTCGCTCAGTTAACAGCTCAGAGGCCGCTCATCACTCCAGACATGCACATAAGTATGTATGCAGATGCAAATGCGAACAAAACACTTGGGTCTTCTTTAGCTGAGAAAAATGCAAGTAGTCTCCATCCCAGAAGATCACAGTGTGTCATTCGTAATGACTGCCTAGGATCCCACTGAAGGCTGTCATGTGACCTACTGAAGGCTGTCATGTGACCTACTGACAAAGCCTTACTGCTGGAATGTGGGCTTTCGGTTATAGTTCTAAAAATGACGCTGTTATGAACATCCTTGTATCTAAACATTTCCCTACTCATTTACCATCTTCTTATGGAAAAAGTCCTAAAGATGGTGGAATTGTTGGGTTGAAAGGCATGTTGTTGTGATTTTAAGAGTCTTACTACTTTGTGGATTGGTATGTGTGTGTGTATCTATAGCTTTATTGTTAAGAAATTGCTTATGAAAAATATCATACAGAGTAACATCGCCACTCAAAGAAGCACTTGCCAGACCCAAAGTCTATCCATCTCCAAGATGACTCTCTACGCAGTTAGAAGAACCGTTCTGAATCTATGAGTGCTGCTTTGGATTTTACTCTTTTAGCTACTAGTACATTTTATGCACTTACCTGCCAAAAATAAAAGAAAGAAAGAAAAATCCATCAGAGTTGAAACTAGAAAAACAGTTGACTTAATATATCCTCCTTCATGGCTCACATGTCCTTCACCTGCATCCTGTCCTTCCTCGTCATCTTCCTCAACCTTTCTTGTTCTCTGTGTGTTGTATTTACCCAGATGTACGTTTGTTTACATGTGCACATGCATACATTATAGGCTGGGATTTGATTATGAGGGAGAACGCTCATTCTTTCCTTTTTAAGACTGAGTGACCTTGCTTAATATTATATATTCTAAGTCCATCTGTTCTCACACAAGTTTTGTGATTTCACTGTTATTTAGCACTGAATAGTATTTATTATTCCATTTTGCATATGTACCTGTACTGGTTGGTTTTTGTTTTTTGTTTTTTTTTTTTTGTTGTTGTTGTTGTTGTTGTTGTTGTTGTTGTTTTTGTCAGCTTAACTCAAGCTAAAGCCATCTGGGAAGAGGGACCGGCAAGTGAGCAATTGCCTTTACAAGACTGGCCTGTAGGCAAGTCTGTGAGGGCGTTTCCCTAATTAATGATCCATGTGGAAGGGCCTAGCCCATAATGGGCGGTGCTTCCCCTTGACAGGTGATGCTGCCTTGTTAAGAAAGCCAACTGAACAAGCCAGGAATAGCAAGCCAGCAAGTAAGCAGTGTTCTTCCGCAGCCGCTGTTCCAGCATCTACCTCAAGGTTCCTGCTTGGCTTCCCTTGATGACAAATTAGTGATATGGAAGTTTAAGCCAAATTCACCCTTTCCTTCCCAAGATATTTTGGTTATGGTGTTTACCACGGCTTTTAGAAAACAAACTAAGACAGTATCAGGTTTGCACTACCCAGTCAACTGTTGACAGCCAACTACGTTGGCTCCATTTCTTTACCACAGTGAGTAAGGCAGAAATAAAATGGCGTGGAAATATCTCTGTGTATGGAGGCCCCTGAGTACAGGCTCAGGAGCGAAATAGCTGGGCTGTAAGGTAGTACTGCCTTGAACTCTTTGAGGAACCTCAAAACTGGTTTCTACAATGGCTGTGTTTACTTGAACCCCCGCCAACAGTGAGTAAGGGACCCTCTCTTTCTCACAAACTCTCCAATATTTCTTGTCAGATTTCTTCATCGAGGACATTCTGAAATAGGCAAGGAGGAATCTTGGAGTAGTTTTAATTTGCTTTTCTCTAACGACTAGGAATGTTGGGCACTTTTAAAAATAGCTATTGGCCGTTTCTGTTCTTGTTCAGTTTGAAAACTGTCTTTTCATTAGCCCATTTGTTGATTGGCAGTTTTATTTCCTTGGTATTCAATTTCTGCAATTCTTCATAAATTCTGGCTATTATCCTCCCATCTGAGGGGAGCTGGTAAAATTTGTCTCCTGCTCTGTGGGCTGCTACGTGCTGTACTGAGAGTTTCCTTCATTCAGCAGAGACAGTTTTGTCTCATGTGGTCCTACGTGTTGGTAACCAGGGCTACTCCCATGCTAGTGGTGTTCTGAGAACAGAACTAAACAGAGAGAATCCTTGCCTGCCCCAGTGTCTATTCCCCGCATAAACTGAAAAGCACCAACAATTAGATGAACTTCTAATGGTGGGGTGAGGAGTTTGAATTGATCTCTTTATAGGCTAGATTGTCAAGAGTCCCCCTTTTCCCAGTGGGAAAGGCCCACACCCAGAGTGTACCAGAGGGGCAGGAAGGGCAGACCTTCTCCTCACGGTTCTAGAGGATTCCTTTCTCACCAACTTCCAAAATCACCCTATAGACCAGGTCCCCATTTATCAAGATTTCTTTCGTGTCGACAGAGTTTCCTTTACAGAAGTCATTCCGATTTACCCTCGTGTGAACAGTGTGCAAGATTTGTCCCCATTTCCTTTCCATCTTTTATGAGGAAGGGTGCCTACCCCCAGCAAAGGACAGACATCTGTGTGTCAGGCTGATCCGCCTGTCAGATGCCACAGGAGCCAGCCAGAGAGATCTCAAGTATGAGAGCTAGACCAAGTGTGAAATACCAAGCTGTGGAGAACTGGGGTGCCCGTGGCCTACTGGAAGCCTTCAGATTGCGGGGTGTCTTTACATGCTGTGGTTTCCGTGAACGCAACCGTGTGTTTTTAACACGTGCTATGGAGGCTCAGGAGATGGCTTAGCGGGCAAAGTCCTTGCCTTGCAAACATGAGTGGCTGAACTGGGACCCCAGAACCTAAGCCGAAACATGACACGTGATGGCACACGCCTGTAATCCCAGCCCTGGGAGGTAGAGCCACACGGATCCGGCTCATTCGCACAGCCAATTCGAAGAGCTCCAGGCCAACGAGAGAACTCGTCTCAAAAGTTGGCTAGACTGGATGGTGTTCCTGAGAAATGAAACCTGTCCTCCGGCCACTACATACATGTACACACATGTGCATGAACACACGCATTAAACATGCACCCGCACATAAATAATAAGTCTGAACGATATTAATCTGGCTAGGACTTGGTTTTGTTTTGTTTTCTTTTTAAAAAAATATTTATTTATTTATTTATTTATTATGTATACAATATTCTGTCTGTGTGTATGCCCACAGGCCAGAAGAGGGCACCAGACCCCATTACAGATGGTTGTGAGCCACCATGTGGTTGCTGGGAATTGAATTCAGGACCTTTGGAAGAGCAGGCAATGCTTTTAACCTCTGAGCCATCTCTCCAGCCCTTTTATCTGATTTTCGAAACAGTCTTAATGTCATGATCCCCGTGCCTCAGGCTCCCAAGAGCTACCATCACAGGCATGTACCACCACACCCAGAGTGAGTTTTTGACTTTGAACAGAGAAAAAAAAAAAAAAAAAAGCTTTCCCTAAGCAAAGCTTTGCTGCCTCATCAATGGCCTGTGATCAGTCTAAACTACAGACGAAGTCTGAGCCACGGGCCAGCAGGAAAGCCGAGACGGACAAAGAGTGGGCAGCTTAATCAGCTCTCATTTGGGGCGACTTGAAAGCATAGGTGAGGATGACGATGACAGCTACCTGCCACCGTACCCACTTTCTCCTTTCTCACTTCCTGAGCGGAGAGAGCGCTGTGGCTTTCAGAGCCGGGGAGTAGGAAGCCGCATTTACAAACACAGCCACGCTTGCCACAAAACTTAGGGGCTTCAACTCCTCATCCCCACAGGACTGACAATGAGAATCCATTAAGTTAATGAGAGATGGGGTACAGCTATATCTGCGCACCGTGTGACGGGCACACCCCATAATTAAGTCAGGAGAGTTTGCTTTTTTGCAAAAACCTGGGGTGCTATGGTTTCTATTACTTAACCCCCCCCCAATCGCTGGGCATGGGCCTGGGCACATAGGGGAAGGTGTTTCATTATTATATAATTCCCTGGTGCTTGGTGTGTGGGCTTCGAGTGTACAAATGCCATATTGATGCTGCCCTTTCTGGCATCCCTTGGAGAAGTGGATTTGCTGGTTTGTATATTTTCCATGGGGTGAGAGGCATCAAAAGGAAAAGACTGTTGGTCTAATTACAAAATAAATAAATAACGGTACTAAGCGGAGACAATTTTATGTTTTAGCTTGTAAATTGAAACAGCCAGAACCACACGTTTACTATAGCCTTGCCCACATCGGGGACAGTGCAAGGTGTCAATCTGTTATTGATTTTGGTATTGATTATTTAAAGAACTGCTCAAATTTAATTTCTTCACTCAGGCTAGATGGAGTGTAAAATGAAAGGGCTTCTCTGTAGAGATTACCGGGACTCTCCAACCAATCTTGGGTAATCCATGAGCATTTTTAGCCCCGATTCCTTTGCCTTGAATACTGATTTCCACAGACCATATGCCCCCTTTTCATCTCAATTCCAGCTCCGTGGCTTCCGTCAGTTTCACCAAGATCAGTCCACGGGCAAAATGCAAGATGCTTGCCTTCCAGGCAGCTTTATCCACTTCCCCTCCATTTCCTCACGTCCCAGTCTACTCCTTCAGTCTTCCCTAGGTAGGAATTTTCCTGATGGGAGCTAAACCCCGCAAATCTCCCTCTCCGCGCTCTGAGAGCCTCGCCTGGCACAGTGCCACCTGGTGGCAACTCCCAGTCATCGCAACAAGACAACAAAGAGAAACGCTATCAAGAGAAAACGGAAAAACCCAGGATTAAGCTTATCAAAGAAATCAAATGACAGGAGAGGAACCCTTCCTGTAAGTGCCCAAGTTATATGAAAACAGAGTGACAGAATAAGAATTGATTCTCCATAGACTATTTACGAAAACCACAAGTACATTCCTGCCCGCATCTTCTCTCGAAATACCTGCTTTATGGTATTTTGTCAGAGGATGGGGATGAATTTGGAGTTAACAAGTCCCCGTGGAAGCCCTTCTCTTGACTGGCTTCTGGAAGCAAAGCTGTGAAATGGTCTTCGATTAGCCACACATTAGGATGGATATCAATATTATTGATACTTAAGAGTTTATCCTTTCAAATGGCTGCTGTAGCCGCACAAGGGCAATTCCTGTTTCATTTAAAGCACCCATCCGCAGGGGCTAGCCGTGTGCTGCTATTCTGGGACCCAGCTCCTAGTTGGTCATGCAAAGAAAAACACTAAACAAAGTGGCAATTTCTTTTGCCCCTAAGCTTCAGAAATACATTTTTTTTAATTGCTGAATGTGATTTAAAAAAAAAAAAAAAAAAAAAAAAAAAAAAAAAAAAAAAAACTTCTTGCCTTGTGATTTCTGCCCTATCATTATTTGTGGTCAATCCCATTCTACAGAGGGAAAAAAATCCTTTTCCTGGCAGCTTCATTTTTCCCATTCATTTCCTCGCCCAACACATGCCCCTAATGGAGCTTGAAATGACTGCAGCTCAGCTTTTGTTTTCGTCTTTTGTTGGCACACCTCTGGCAGAGGCCAGCTGTGGTGTGGGCTGAGGGGCCCTCAGGCTGCAGGCAGGCCCCTCCCACAGGCTGGCAAACAGAAGGTAAAAAGAAGGGGAAGGGAGAACGCTCCCCTTCCTCTTAGGCCATGGATCATCAGCTGTTAGCACAGCCTTTGAAATGAGCCACGGGACAGGGGAAATGAAAGCTTTAGAAAAACACAAGAGGGCTAGAAAGTTACTAATCCAGCTGAAAGGGTAGAAAGAAAATGCTGGAAACCTGGACTGTCCCCAGGACAGATGAAGAGTGGCTATTATACACACACACACACACACACACACACACACACCACAAACCACACTATAAATACAGTTGCCCTTTGGGATACATGAGAGATGGGTTCCAGTATCCCCGTAGTTGCCACGGTCTGTGGATGCTCAGATTCCTTCTAGGAAACATTGTGTTATGGGTATGGCACCCAAATCCTCTCCCATGCCTTCCGTCATCTCTTGATGACAAGAACTTGACACAATGTAACATGAATGCAAATGCCCTGTAAATGGTTTGTTACTTTGTGTTTAGGGAGGAGCAAGAAGGAAGGAAAGGTCTGTGCATATTTGGTACATGTGTCCTTTGTTTTCCTCTAATCTTTTTGCTATTCTTTTGGTTGAACCCACAGGATCCTAAACTTAGGATCCTAAACGATCCAAATAGAAATTATTACTAGGGAGAAGGAAGAATCTATGGTCAGTCCCCGCAGTGCCCTAGCTATCTGGTTCTCCATTCCTTCTGACCTCCACGCTCACAGCCAATAGCCTCAATCTACAATCATCAGAGTGGGCTTCAGGAAGTGGATTGCTCCGATAAAATTTAGAGAACTCTGCCAAAAAATCTTGTTATTTAATTAGGTATGGTAGTCCTCTAAAGATGTTTTTCCCTACATCTAAACTCCCCTGGCCCAAACTTTCCCTCCAGAAGAAAACAAAAGGCCCGGACTAGCTGTATTAATGAGCTATGAGGCAATGAACGTAAAAAGAGAAAACTGCTAAGTTGTTGGGTTTGGAGGTTTCCATCAGAGATACTAGCCTGCCTGTTTGCTTTGTGCTTCTGGCAAAGCTATTAGATACCCACGGTGGGCAGCAGGAATCAGGAGCTAGACTAAGAAGGACCAAGGTCCCACGACCCCTTTTACAGCCACCTTCAAAATAACCTAAGGACTTTACACAAAGTCTCACCTCTTAAGGTTCTGCAGGACTTCCAATAATACCACCTTGGGGACAGGTCGCTAGACTATGGGCCCCTGGGGCCCAGGCAGTGGAATTTCCCATCCCTGAGACCCACGATCTACTGCATTGAAAAACTACATGTGTTTTGATAACTCAGTGTTTGAGTAACTTAGAGACTCCAGGGGCTGCTGTGACAGGCTCAAGCTAACCCTGGGTATGTTAAATGGCTTGAGGCCACAGCTTCTCCCAGAGCCACTCAGGAAATTGTATTAAATTGCTTTCAGGAGAGAGGAGCAGCCCAGAGCTCTCTTGTCATCATGGTGGATTTCCAGAAACAGACTGCTCGTTCTTCACTGGACCCAGGCTCTAACTGGAGGCGCTGCTACTGACCGAGGACTTGGAAGTAAATAAATCATCGCTATTAGCAATAACATGTTGACATAAAGGCCGACGCACAGCCACAGAGCTCCGTAATCACTCAGATTCGCCTAAATTATCTCCCTGTTAGTAAACATTTACTCTAAGCTTCAGTGACACATCGGATTCCAATGTCCTCTAAAGAATATTTGAAACAGAAGAGCTTGTGACACTACCAGGTCATAAAACAGCCTTCCCAAACATGTTAACAATAATAAAGTTAAGGAGCCATATTGTCCTCTTCGAATTCAGAAAGGCTAAGACAATTTGGCCTTTTTTATACATCTCCAACAAGCTATCTGGGGAAACTAAAACGGTGGTCTTCCTTTTTATCTCCTAGCCGATCTTTTTAGAAGTTATTCTAAATGGATGGTAGTTTCAAAGCTATATTCACCACGAGGGTTACTCTTCTCGGAGACGGCAAGGCCTGCAAGATGACCCGGAGGCCTCAAGAAAGGCGCTACCGCAGACAATCTGAGAAGTCGAGGCTCTTGCCTCTCCCCTGCACTATCACCAAGGTGGAGTTTAAGCAGTGGTGTGCAGTGAGGAAACCCCAGCCCTCTGGATGGGGCCCACTCTCCTGCAAAGCCGGCAGCAGAAGAATCTAAGTCAGATGACAGTCAGACTGGCTGAGAAGAGGACACAGCAGCGGGAAACCCTGAAGCACCCTCCAGAACTGGTCATTTGAGCGGAAGGAGGTTTTGTGTTTTCCTCCCTTGGAAATCGCACTGTGAAGTCTAGGTAGATGCTTACAAAACAGCAAAGGAAGGTTGCAAACTGTTTGCAAAACCAATTTTACTAAATATGTGTGTTTATATTGGATTATTGAGAAAGAGTATTAAATCCTGCCAAAAAAAATATCAGTGCAGAGAAAATAGACACCACAAATTTTAATGGCTTTTTTCTGATTAGAGAGTAATTTGTGAACAGTGGAGAAAATTTTTTTAGGCAGAAAATAGTGTGAAGAAAAATTGAGATCATTCCAAATTTCACTAAGTAGAGGTACCTATTGTTACACATATACTACATATGTAGTAGATATTATTTGTTCATATATACGTGTATAAACATGTCTTTTATATTTTGTATCATACTAAATAATAAATGTAGCTCTTTGTGCTGCACACTTAGTTGATTCTAGTTTCATACACAGTTTGGATATACTATTTTAGTTCATTCTTACTGAAGCTTGTGAGTTAAGTACTACAATCATCTCCATTTAACATCAAGAAGACTGAAACTTAGACCAAGAACAGACAGTAAGAAGGCTCTGAACCCTAATGTGTATGACCTCAGGAACGAGTCTAAACCGGAACAGTTCAACGTGTGGCCCAGAGTCCAGCACTCATGTGTGATCTATACAGGACTCATCTACACTGGAGCCGTGTACTGTGCATAGACTCTGAGATGAATCAGAAGACTGAGCAGCATTTGGAAGCCTCTGCAGAGTTTCACAAAACTCTCTCCCAAATCAGTGACTCCTGCTGGTGAAGAGGCTTGGGCACTGTCCCAGGACACATACCGTTCTACAATCCGTTAAACGTTTAAGAACAAATGACCTGTTTCTTCTCCACAAATTTCTTGATAAGTATTGCTTTACATCAATAGACCCAACCCCCTTGTGTGAAAATAGTAAAAATAAGAATGCTAAAGGATTATGAAGACACCATAGCATTGATGCCCAGCTCCACAAATAGCTCAGTTATTCATGGTCTGTGACTCTGATCAGTCCTTGCCCCACGCAAACAGAAGGCAAGAATAATGAGATTGCACTGTGTAAAACTTGTCTTTGATTCTCCCATTGTGGCAAACTGCAGTGGCTGTCCCCACCTATATATCCCTTCTCCCCTGATAGAATCTCAGCTGAGTACATAAAACCTAGAATAAACACGAGTTCCCTGCTTCCCTTGCAGCTAGCACGTCCCCGCTTCCCTTGCAGCTAGCTGTGCCACTTAAGCTTTCCAGACAGAAGTAACTTTCTTTCTTATCTCTTCCCCCACTTTATTACCTGGAAATTGAATGAAATGAGCCATGAAAAAGAGGGCTTGCTATTAGGAATGGCACAAGGTTTGGGAACTAGTCATTGAATTCAAATTAAAACACTCATGCAAGCAAACCGACTCATCCCTAGATCTTTCTGTAGTCCTCTATCTGCCATTTGTCAAGGAAAATATGGGGATGGCAAGTGCTGATGTATAGTCTTACAGACTCTATTTGAGCAGGAGACATGGGAAAGGGAATTCCCAAAGGGAATTATAAACGAAACCAAACCGAAGCCTAGGACCTCTCTCGTGTACACAATGCTGTGTGCTCTCATGCTGGCAAGTCAGCATTGCAGTCAGTGGTGACATACCATTGTGGATTAACCCTTCTGGGGTTTGTGTGAGAGATGGCATTTCATTAAGAATGCCTCTCAAGTTTCAGAAGTGCGGCTACTCCATGTTGCCCTGTCAACTAATACTATGCTAGAAACAGCTTGTTCTCACTGTTTGATGCAGTCATAAAAAAAAAAAAAAAAAAAAAAAAACCCACACACAAAGTATAAGGTTAACGTGGTGGTTCAGAAGGTAAAGGCAACTACCGCCAAGGCTGACAAACCCAAATTCAATTCCCGAGACCCACATAGTGGGAAGAGAGAAACAACTCATAGAAGTTGTCTTCTGACCTCCACATACACACAGTGGCATGCACACATGAAATAGAAATGTAATAATAAGCAATGTAATGTATTAATTATCTACATTGTAATAATAAATGTAATGGAAATGGATTTTTAAGCATAGTAAATATATTAAATAATATTAAATATTAGCCTACATGGAATACATAAATTTTCAGTTCAATAAATTGTACCAGAAACAGAAACAGTGAGCACTTAGAACCTATCACTTTCTCTCTCTTTTTTTAACCCTTCACTGGTTTCTGTATTCTTGAGGTGTTTTCATTACTTTCAGGCATGGTAGCCATGCTCTGTCATGGTGTGCCTGCCACTCATATCTCTTCCCAACTACGACTTCAACAACATGAGTATGATGGTTTGAAGAAGGTCATGATAAAAAAAAAAGCTATATTGCTCGTCCATCGTACATCACAGTGTGGAACCAGAAAGTAATATATATCTTTATCCCTTGGAAGTTTCTAATTTCATTGAAATTTCATGGAAAACAAATGAAAGGACCTGGTGTATATGAGAGAAAACTAATACTGCATTTGATCAGAGACAAGCAAGCTGAAATGTGTTCTCAGTTTTGAAACATCTGGAGATCGGGAAAAGCCCACGAGACTTCATCAGGAAGAAGTCCACCTGCCTCAGTCACCACACCCCAACTGTCAGCAGTTTCAGACACAAAACAGTGATGAAAAAAAGAACCCAGTGTGTGAATGGAGAGGGGTTGTGATTGCTACAGACACTCCCAGCTTCATGAATGAGAGATCCACCATTCAAATGGAAGCAAAGGGAAGAGATGCGAATGGACCCAAAGATGGCCAGCATGGCCTAGCCCTGGATGCCTGAGGATGGGGATGTCACACTGGACTGCAGGGAAAGCTGGCAGGCTGAGAGGCTGGACTCAGAAGTCACGGTGGTCATCTTAAAGAACCATGAGGGAACATTCTCTTCTATTCTCTGCCACCTGGTACTAGACTTCACAGCTCGGTTCTGAGATGTCTTTCACCTCCACTGAAGGGTTTGTCAAAATCACAAAGGAAAAAATGCAACAACACCCCCTGACACGCACACTCCTCTCCCTCCCAGCTCAGTGTGGAGCACGCCCCCACGGCCTCCCCACATCGCTGGCTGATCATTTCAGAGACATTTGCAGCAATTGCCTGAGTATATTTCTTTCCATTCCCTGGCTAAACTACAATTCTGCTATGTAGGAAAGTTACGGATGGGATGCAAATGTGCCCCTTCCTGGTTCTATATTGTCACCACTCTGATTCAGATTTGGAAGAGGGGAGCGCGGCGTTTTTTGAGAACACTCAAATGTAGTGTAAATTTCAAATGAAAAGGCAGGCTCTTTCAGTTATTGAAGGTGCAGAAACACATTAACTTATTAATCTACGCAGACTATGATGTCTTGCCTCTTTCCACTCCCCTCCCAGGCTATCTTCCAACTCTCTCTCTCTCTCTCTCTCTCTCTCTCTCTCTCTCTCTCTCTCTCTCTCTGTGTGTGTGTGTGTGTGTGTGTGTGTCTGTCTGTCTGTCTCTCTCTCTCTCTCCTCTTTCAGAGATAATGAACAAGCAAAAGTATCAGTGTTTTCTGGCTCCACGGGTGTTAGGTACAATGTTCAAATGTTGGATAATCATTATTTATTCTGTAACGATTGAAAGGACTTTTCCGTGTGGAAAGACGAAAATGGAGATTTATGGTTACTGTCTCGTCGATGATGGAAGCTGTGCAGAAGTGAAGATGGATTTGCTCCCCAAGCCCCAGGCTCGACAAAACTAAGGGGATACAGTCCAAATCAAAGGAGAAGCTATTTACAAACAGATTTAGGACTACCAGAGTCCTGGGGGAGCGTTGGCATTCTAGGATCATGGTGGAAGTATCTGAATTGGAATTCCCTCCACTAACTGAGCCACTTAGACAATTTAGCATTTCCGAGCCTGAGTTTGTCTGGTGAAAAAGTGGAGATGACGCTCTTTATGAAAGAGGGAGTCTGAGAGAGCGAAGGGAAATGCCTGTCAGCCTGCCTTGCAGTCACGTGTGCTCATGAATGTCGGAGTGTTACCGGACGCTCCTGCCCCCACCTGGCATGTCCCTAGGCAGTGTGTTCAAGTGCCAATTTTCCAGAGCCAGTCTGTATTAAGAGGGCTAGTTAGAAAAGTGATGGCGAAGTTGATGCGTGCTCATGAATTCCAGCTCTTGTTAAGTTCCACTTCTTGAGGCTGGCATCTCACAGGACAATTGCAGCCCTCAGCCCGAATAGTGACAAAGGGCTGTCTGACTGCCGTGTGCTACAGACTTCTGCACGGCTTCCTTCTATGCTATCCCTCATTAACACAAACTTCCCAGCCCGTCGGAGTTGCCTGAACAGCTAATATACTCTATTAATTTGAATTAAAATGTTAATGAGTGGTAATGACTTTTAATCTGCTGACACTCCCATATAAGTCCTGCATTTTAGCCCAAGCATTCAATGACTTGGCCCAAAAAAAAAAAAAAAGATTGCTGTAGGACATCCAGTTTTCCTGAGAAATCCAGTGTAGGAAAGGGGACCTGCTTAAATGAGATCAAGAAAGAGAAGGGACCAGTGTGTCAAACCAAGCAACTAAAAGCATGTGCTTTGTAGCTGTGTTGGCTAGTTTTGTGTCAGCTCGATACAAGCTAGAGTCAGCTAAAAGGCAGGAGCCTCAATTAAGAAAATGCCTCTATAAGATCCAGATGTAGGGCATTTTCTTATTTAATGACCAATGGAGGAGGGCCCAGCCCATGGTGGGCGGTGCCATCCCTGGGCTGGTGGACCTGGGTTCTATGAGAAAGCAGGCTGAGCAAGTCATGATGGGCAAGTCAGTAAGCAGCCTTCCTCCATGGCCTCTGCATCCGCTCCTGCCTCCGGGATCCTGATCTGTTTGAGTTCCTGTCCTGACTTTCTTCAATGATAAATTACAATAAGGAAGTTGAAGCCAAAGAAACCCTTTTCTCTCCCCAACTTGCTTTTGGTCATGGTGTTTCGTTGCATCAACAGAAACCCTAACTAAGGCAGCAGCTATCGACGCTTGCTGCCAGTCTGATCTTTCATTCTCATTCCAAATTCCAGGAATGAACTCAGGTTGCGGAGAAAACACACAGGTCACTGATAAGGTCACAAGAAGAGTGCCCAAATGCCTTAAATAATATTCTATGGTGAGGAGTCACAAGGTCCCACACTATACTACAAGCCAAATCCCACCTCAATGACTCATTGGAAGGAGAGCCTCTACAACGTTAAGTTCTCCTCCCCCCCCCCCCAGTAGATATGCCCTGGATGCCTTCTCCAAAAGCCTGGGCACACAAATTTCTCTATAAGGAATGGTATTTGGTGCGAGTTTCCATTGCTTGCTGGCCACTCGGAATGGTTCCTTTCTAGTGGATGCAAAGGAGGAATACTGCTGAGCCTGGAATGAGAACGTGAGTCACCACACAGAAAATGGGAAGACTTCATCGTAATGGCTTTCACAGCAGTGAGGTTCCCCGACCTGATGAAGTGAGCACTGTGGCACCTACCTCATGAGGTTCTGTCACAAGAAGGAGAATCGTTGGGGACTGGGGAGAGCGCGCAGCGGGTAAGGCATTTGCTGTGCAAGCGTGAGGACTGGAGTTGAGAGTCTCAGAAATTCACATAATTACAGGTGGGTCTAGGAGCCCGTCTGTAGTTCCAGCCTCAGAAGGCAGAGTCAGGGATTCCCAGGGCAACCTGGCTAGCAAGGCTCGCTACATCAGTGAGCTTGGGGTTTGATGGAGAGACCCTGCCTCATTGCACAAAATGGAAGATTGATCAAAGGTCATTCCCAGCATCAACCTCAGACCTCCACATACATGTATGCATGCATACATATGCATACACACACATATAAAACCGCACACACACACACAATACAGAAAAAAAAATTAAAACGTATAGCTAGAGAAACATTCAGAGCCAAGCTGGTTTCTTCTTGCTCTTTGGAGTGATCTTATTAATCAGTTAGTTACAAGTAGGAGACCACAGCTCCGCTGCAGCTCTACCCTGTGCCACAATCAGACACTTGCATGTTTGCCTTCCTTCTGAACCCCGACGGCTACTAGAGGGCAGGAAACAACTTGATTCCTGTTATCTCTAGTCTCTGGCACAGAACCTGGCACAGGATAGCTGTTCAATAACTATTGCTGGGTGAATGAGGCCAATGGGGAAAAACAAGACAAAATATTGTCAAGAATAACACACACCTCCTGAATGCCCATCAAATCAGAGAAAGAGAAAGGCGCTTAGAAAATCCTGTCACACTGACAGGAAAGGTAGGTGTGTGTGTGTGTGTGTGTGTGTGTGTGTGTTGTATTGCTCATGCTCATGTAGGGTGTACAATGTATTACAAATGTATACACATATGCTCGTATGAGTGTATGGAATCCAGAGGTTGATGCCGGCTGTCTTCCTCAGTAATGCTCTACCCTAATTTTTGAGACGTAATTTTTGAGTCACTCACTGAACCTGGAGCTTGTCGATTCAGCTATACTGGCTGACCAGCATGCCCCAGGACCTGCCTCTTTCTGCCCTTACCCCTTGGCACTGGGGGTAGAGATGCAGTTACTTTCACAGCTGCAGACTTGGGTGCTGGGTATCCAACACCATCAGGTGCTCATGCTTCATGAACACTAAACCCTTTGCTGACTGAGCCACCTCCTCAGCTCTGAGATACCCTCTTCTGATGTCTGGGGACAAAATGGGGGGGGGGCTGCTACTCTCAGGGACTCGTTGTGAAGGGAACAGACATGCATGATCATGGCAAGGGGGAGGGAAAGCGAGGGGGAGGGAAAGCGAGGGGGAGGGAAAGCGAGGGGGAGGGAAAGCGAGGGAGTACTGCGGAAGGGGCACAGCCCTCCTCTGGGAAAAGACATCGGCTCCTGGAAAGTTACATGTAGGGTCGTGTGTGTGTGTGTGTGTGTGTGTGTGTGTGTGTGTGTGTGTTATCTAGTTCTAGTAAAACTTAATGAATGGGTCCTTTCACTTAACGCGGCAGTGCGAAATGCAACGTGAGCTAAAGTGTGTGAAGGAGGGAACAGTCCAGTATGGGGTGTGGGAAAGCGCATCTTCCTTTGTGGGAACCGTATTTCTCTAGAAGGCCTTTGATCATGATAGGACTCCAGGGGGTTATTGATTAGACCAGAAAAGAGCAAGAACCAGGGAGATGAGCATACAGCATCAGCCACAATGAGGGCACTATGCCTGCTATTGGAGGTAGAACAGGTACTACACGGGGATCCGAGGGTTCTAGCCAAGACCTCAAACAACTCGGGGAGCTCCAGACTCCCAGGTTTGGGTCTGAAAACGGATGGAGATGACCGCCCATAGAGGAGGTGATGTTTTTCAGGCTGAGTACCTAGCCCACAAATTACCACGAGCATCTCTGCTGAAGTTGACCTGTCTTAGGCATTTCTTCTTCCCTCCTCTCTTCCACTTCCCCTCCCAATTCGTCAACTGCTGAAACATAGCCCAGAGGAAACCGCCTCTTCGTTGCGCGCTGAGACCGTCCCCAGGTGTGTTAGTCTTTGTGTCGGGAAAACTTTGAGAGGAAGCGAGGGCGCTGGACAAAGAGAGGAAGGCGGAGGCCGTTTGCCAGCCAGCCCCAGTGCCCCGAGTTACCCCGTGGCTCAGGCCAGTCTCCGGATCGCTTTCGATAGCCCAAGCCCAGCCTGCCTAGGCCTGGAGTGGCAGACTCTCTGAGCCCTTCCGGGTGGGAGTCGCAAAGGCAGCTGGCTGGCCGCTGGAGTTAGTGGGAGGAGGCTAGGCAAGGCGCGGAGCAAAGCTGTCAAACTGCGCCCGGAGCCCGGTGTGGGGCGTGGGGAGGGGAGAAAAGGAGGAGGGAGGGGAGGGGAGAGGGGAGGGGCGGGTAGGAGCAGGGAGAGCGATCGAGAGAGAGAGAGAGAGAGAGAGAGAGAGAGAGAGAGAGAGAGAGAGAGAGAGAGAGAGAGAGAGAGAGAGCGCGAGCTCGCCGCGCCTGAGCAACCCCTGTCTGTCGCTGCCGCTGTCGCCTTGGCCGCCTTGGCCCGGACTCGCCCAGAGCGCAGGGTGTGTGCCCCACTGCGCGTGGAGCGCGGAGGCTCCTCCAGCCCCAGCTCCTCGCCCCGGCCCGCGCGCGCGGGTCCCGGAGGGCGCCGACCCCACCATGCAGCTGCAGTTCCGGAGCTGGATGCTGGCCGCGCTCACGCTGCTTGTGGTCTTCCTCATCTTCGCAGACATTTCGGAGATCGAAGAAGAAATCGGGTAAATAGCCACCCCGGGCCCGTGCCGCGAGCTCCGGCGGGATCTCTTCCCTCCCCAGGCTCCGCGCTCCCGGTCCGCTTTGTGTGCGCCGCGCCCCCCTGTCGCTCCGCTGGAGGGTTGGGGCTGGCGGTTTGGGCTGGGGTTGTTAGTGTCAGGGGCCCGGGACGCTTTGGGGAGTGGATGATGGGGGCGCGGCTGCCGAGGGGTGTCCCCGGGCGGGGTACACGGGCAGCTGTAGCCGCACGGCGTGGAGAAAGCGGACTCGCCCACCCTGTTCCCTGTCCCCTGGTCCCTTCCCCTGGCGTTTGCGCTCGCCGCTGTTGCCGGGGTCGAGGGAGGGCGCCGGGGAGTGTCTCGGGCGGGTAGAAGGACGGAGAGTGGAGGGAGGCAGGAGTTTCTTTGTCTCCGGCTCGGCCGCTTTCTCGCCTTGGCAAAGTGGGCAGGGGGCGCGCGGGGATCTCTGAGCTGGGGGAGGGGAATCCCCTGGCGGGAGCTGAGTGAGGTAGACTCTGCATCGACTCCGGAGAAGCGGAATATGCTCTACACACACAGGCACGCTCCCACGCCTCCCGCCAGCCAGCTCAGGATCCCGGCGTGGGGGGTTGGCACTGCTTAAGGTGTGGCGCGCGGGGCTGGAGACCCGGGCTCTCTGCTAGCTTTGAATGTTCAGCCAAACCTGCGACTCCCCAGGCGACCCCGGGTTGCTGTGCGCTCACAGCAGGCGCAGAGAGATGGAGACCTTGCCGGAAAGTCTCCATCGCCGGCCGGTGGGCTCCAGGGTCCTCAAGAGCGCACGGTCTCAGCTTGTCCCGATCTCTTCATGGGTGGGCGGGACCACAACCTCGAGCTGCTCCTGGTCCGGGACTTCTTGGAATGCGCTCTCTGAAGGAGCCTGTCACACCATCAGGGTGCCCCCTGGATTGAGGCTGGCGCCCGGCCCTTCAGACTTCTGCACGCGGAGCCCGACCCCTGTCCGGAGCCTCCAAATCGTGGTGGACATGTGGGAAGTAGGGCTCTGAGGTGGCCTTCAGGAAAAGGGTGAGGTCTCAGAGAGGATGGCAGACAGTGGGCGAATCCGGTGCTCTGTGGGATTTGTGAGGAGCCAAACATACGGGCGTCCCATGCTGCGTGCGCCCCTCCTTTGTCCAACTTCATTATCCACACGAACGGAGGATGCGCCGTGCTGTCAGGCCCCTCCAAAACAGAGAGCGACCAGAATCCAAAATGCTGAAGCCCTGGGGACCCTAGCCTGCAGGCAGGTGTCTCTTCCCGCTCTTTGCTTTCGCTCTGACACTCTCTCTCTGTGATGCACAATACATCCTATGGACTCCATTATGCTTCACGAGCCCCTTTTGGCGTTATTCTTCTCCTCATCCTCGGTTTCCTCAAGAACTCTGAAAACTTTCACCGATGTTCAGTTAGCACACTATGTGCCGCCAGCGCCTAAGCACAGGCAGAAACAGGCTACTTTCCCATGGCTGTTCTCCTGGTGTGTTGCCAGAGAACCACCGGTCGCAACAGAAGTTGGTGAAGTCACATTCTGGGATACTGGAAGATACAGTGATGCTAAGATGGGCCTTCTGCACTTCCGGGTTTTTGCCTGGCCCAGACCACTGGGTGACGTTTGGCGATGGGGAAACGAAGGGCCCAGATGCCCACTAGTTCTGTTATAAGAACATGTACTGCCTCTCCCATACGCAAACACCGTTGCCCATCAATTTGCTAAACTTCTTACTGAGTACCTTCTATTTTGCCAGGGACTTTTAATTTTTAAAATGTAATGAGAAGATCAGTTACACGTAGTGTCTCTCTTTCCTGTCAAAGGCATTTTGAAAGTTCCACTTTCCATAGTCAGATTCTTCCAGCAGGCCATCAGGAGTTTCCAGAGGAGCATTTACATTTAGAGTGTATACTGAAACTCAGGGCTCGGTGCTGTGAGCATATCCTCTGTGATATGTTTCACCTGGAGATCCCGACTTCTTTTTTCTTTTGCCCCTAACCTGAAGAAAACCTCCACCTAGCCCACACTGACGTCTGCTGCAGCACCTTGCCCCGCTCTGACTCTGGCGTTTGGGCTGACTAACATTTAGCTTGGTCAGTCATCACGACTTTCTAGTTTGATGTAGTCACCTTGGTCCTTTATCTATGCCACGTGATCGTCATCGATAGACCAGTTCCATTTGCAGTCAGTCCCATCCATGTTTAACCTGGGGGGAGGAGGCTTATTGCATTGGCCACGCACGGGGAAGGAAAGAACAATGTGGGCAGGGAGGATGGGAATCCTACTTATTAACACCTCACTCCTTAGCTGACTCCTAGAACAGTCGCTGACTCCTAGAACCACCTCAGGTGTGAATGGTAAGGTGTAGGTAAATGACCCATCACAGAGACGGGGGAGGGTTGTCAAGAGGACTGTCTCCCGTGTCCTGTGCTTTTCAGGATAGCCTGGGATCCTACTCAGGACCACAGTGTTCTTGGACCAGCCCTTGCTACCTCTGCAAGAAAGAATAACCAATTAACCGCCAGAGAGAACCATGGTCCTGAGGTGCTGGGGATGCTGATTCTGGAAGGCAGTAGACAGTGGGAACCTGAGATCTAGTGATCCTGCAAGCAAGAGAGAGTCACTTTAGGGATAGGTTTCCCAAGAATTAAGGAATGGATAGTGAAAGAAGCAAGCAACTCTCTCTCTCTCTCTCTCTCTCTCTCTCTCTCTCTCTCTCTGTGTGTGTGTGTGTGTGTGTGTCTGTCTGTCTGTCTCTCTCTCTCTCTCTCTCTCTCTGTGTCTGTCTCTCTCTCGCTCTTTCTCTCTCGCACACACACACACACTCACACACACACACACATGCACACACGTATGGCCTGGAGACCCATTTTTCGGAAGTCTCTCAGTGCTTTCTTAGAAGATGAGATCGTAGGTTAGTGGCGTCTATGGTTCTGACCCGCCTCCTGCACTACATATGCTCTGGCCAGGGGTAAAGCTTTCTTTCAGAGGTTTCGTCTGAGAGACATCTCTCTTCTTTCTGAGTGATTTTCTTCCAACTTCTACTCTTGACACTCTAGTTCTCATTCAGCTGGGACTGCACCAGGCAGGAAAACATGCATGTACAAAGGCAAATTCTCCGCTAAGCACCCAAGGAGGCCTGCCTGAGAGCAAAGAACACAGGCGAGTTCTGAGCCAGCAGTCGAATGGGGCTTTGGTGAAGCAGCCACATACCTAGCCCAGGAGTACCTCCTGAGCTTTAACGTCGGCTGGCCCATGTTGGATCAGGCCATGTTGGATCAGCATTTAGATATTGTGACATGATATGATTATTTGCAAAGTCCACAATATGCTGTCTAGTTACCAAAAGAAATAGCAAAACAAAAACTTATGACATTTAAGTTTATACTTTTGTGCTGGACTATGTTCATAGCTCCTTTGGTGTGTGTAGCACCTGTGGGCTGCCCCATTGACACACCTACTAGGTAAACTGAGTCATCCTGGTCTTGAGTGTGACACCGCCATAGGAGTGTGGCTCATGGTTGTTGTGTCAAGCACATTGTCTTTGCAATAGGCCCACAGAAGTCATTCAAGAAGTATGGGTTTTCCCAGTTTGTCACAGAACATCCTTGGGCAAGGTGGCACTCGGAGGTCCTCAGGCCACAAAGGGCTCCTCCTGTAGAAACAGCTCCCTGGGTTATGAGTTAGGCTTAGTTTGATGTAATATCAAATATCTAAGCCATACTGTGTTTGCTTCCATGTAAGGCCGCCTCATACAGATCTCCACCTTTGCCGTCCAATGCTCTAGTCACCAGATGAGCCATTATAATCCCAGGAACACTACAGAACTCTGTTTAAAAGATAAATGCGTAGCTGGTGACCCTAACAATCCCAGTTGTGGCACTAAGGGGGATGGTAATGATGGTTAGCATGAACTGAGTACTTACCAGCTGAGAGCTATTCTTGGCTGGCCACGGCATTAACATATTCTATCCTTGTGGTACCCCAACGGCAAGCAACCAGGGGCACCAAGAACTTCTTGGTTCATTGCGTCCCATGTACCAGGCCCACGCTGACCACCTGGGAGCATCTGCTCACTGACCCGTCACTCCACCCATCTCCAGCGGGGAGTGCTGCTACCCCTAGTTTATCCGGAAGGAAGCTGAAGCTGTGAGTTAATTCGCTAGTAATGAACCTCTTAGTACTTGACCCTAGGTCTACATAGGCCAGAGGTCAGGCAGACGGTGGGCTAAACCTTCTGCAGGAGGTAGCGTTCTCATTCTCTTGCCAATTAGACTCCAGTGGCAGCTGAATCAGACTTACCTGATTGTATCCAGGCATCCAGAGCAGGGGTGATAGTGAAGATATTTAGAAACCGATCCATCTCGAGAACTGATGTGTTAGGGATGGCTATCTGAGTGGTCAGAATTGATGCCATCTAGTACATCATGCCAGGGTCCTGGTACCATATTAAATGTCAAATCATGTCTAAGAAAGTAACAGAGGAGGAAAAGTTAGCGCTGTTCATCAATGAGACCCGGTCTGTGAGCAGGCAGTGACTCCTGCCATCCAGGGCCAGCAAGCTTAAATACACTTCTCAGAGGAAGAGTCTGGGTGGATGCAGAAGAACATGGCCTTGGGCAGCTGCATCCTCTGCTCTGTGAGAAGAGTTTGTGTTTATTCAAGGTGGTCCTTGTCATTGGGGGGAGGCATTCATTTTTTTTTCCTCCTCCTCCATCCTAGTATAGTTCACCCAAGCATAAATACAATTAAAAGATAAAATAGAAGAGAAAGACGTTCTGGTTTTAACTCCCTTGCTCTGAGTCCTTGATGCCAACTGTTCCAGCATCCAATTTGAATTGTAAATAGATATCCGTCTTGGAAACCAACTCAGCGCGCAAGGCCTCTCTCCCCTTGTAGTACAGAGTTGCTAGGTTTTAAAACTGTTTAGGTTTCACAATCTGGGAAATGGTGAAAAGTGAAAAATTATAACTACTAGACACAAAGGGTGGGATTCTGGAGAGCTTCTCACTTCTTTGAGGAGAGAATGCACAGAAGTGGCTGCCACCTGGTCATGGCCTCCCGTTCATCCCTCCGCGGCTTTACCTGTTCCATTCTGTACTGCTTACAAGCTTCTGCATCGTCCCATGATTGCCTGTTTCTATCCCTTTGCACACGCCCATCCCCCTTTCAGGGACTTCTGATTCACTCTAGCCTTCCCGCTCTTCCTGCCCCCTCCCGCGTCCCATTTCCTCATTGCTCTGCCATTACCTCCGTGGCCTCACGTTCCCAGCCCCACCTTCCTTAGCTTCTCACCCTGTGCGCGCCTTGACCATCCCATCATTCAAGTGCCCTATGAAGACAGAGTTCACAATTATGTTTTATTTAGCCTATGTCCGAGCTCCTCCTGAGAAGTATGTGGTCCGGGAATACCTGACCTTTCGACATTGCAACATGACGTTGCCATCTACAAGTTCACCCTCAAGAGCCACTTGATCGAGTTACTAAAACAAACCACTTTTTTCAAAAGTCATAAGGTTTTAAGGTAATTTGGAGTGAGCTGCATTCGTAGCTTCATTGCTATCCTGGAGTGCTTGTGGCCCAGGACTCCAAGCTGGAAATAATGAAACCCGTGAAGTACCTTTTGAATGAACAAACCTAGGTCTGAGGTTTAGCGGAATCAGGTCCTAGTTTCTCTCACTCAAAAGATCCCCACTTCATGAGAAAGTCATGGTATGTCTGCCATGGGCAGCCTGAAGGGTACAGCCCCGGAAGGACACTGAAAGTGACATCTCTGAGACACGGCCCACAGAGAAATGCAAAGTCCCCCACCCTTATGTGTACTGTCTCCAAATGTTCTTTAGGGATACTTAAAAGTAGTGCATTTATTTTTAAAACGCTGTCAAACTAGGGGATCATGATGACCCGTCAAGCCTGGGGATGCTGCACAGATCTAGATAAGCTCAGGAGGATCCTATCTTACATCTGCCCAGAGCAAAACTGAGTTAGACAGGCAGATGGCAGATAGCAGGAACTCCACGGCCCCACTGAGCCCGTGGCTGTGTCTCTCTCCTTCTGGAGGGAGGGGGGTGATGGAGACAGGTCCCTCCCTAGAGGTCTGTCAGGGTGACATCCCCAGTGGCTGCCTTCTTGCCAGTCTGGGTCTGGCTTGCTATCTCTGCTGTGCTAGTCTCGTCCTTAAGTGTTGAGATTAGTCACTCTCTTAGGTGGCAGCTGGGCTGGTTTTAAATTCTCCCCAGTTGTCCACAATTCATCACCCAGCCAGGAGGCTGTCCGGTGTCCTGACGGGACCTGTTTGTCCCTGAATGTGCTCGGCTTCAGCTGTCACCTACTGCACAGTAGCACGGAGGGAATGGCTTCAGTGGAGGAGAGCAGAGAGCACGGCTGCGCCACACACAGGCAGCTGTGTTCCTCCTGATACACTTGCAAGCACTTGGGGGAGCTGATTTGTTTCCCAGGAAAATCCTGCATCACGCCTGGCTTGCTGTGTGAGTTGTAAATCTGCATTGCAAGAGGGAGCCCTCTCCACTCTGTCAAGGGGATTTCCCTGCGCCAGCGCCGCCACCCCAACCCCCACCCCAAACTTCAGGGATGCAGTTTCTGCTCCTGTCGCTTCTTAATCCATAGCTTGGGGATCCAGATGATCCCCCTGACCAGTGGTCCCCCAGATGCTGACGTGCAGAAAGGACAAAGGATGCAAAAGAGAAGAATGAAAAGGAGAGAAAAGGCGCAATGTGTCCAGAGCAGTTAGGCAGTTTTCAGTCACCAGCTGCCATTGCTTCAGAGCCTTCTATGCCCTGAGATGCTGCTCTCCTTTTCTTGTGGCTACTAAGATGACCCCACTTGGAAGAAAGTCTTAGAAGATGGCCCAAACACCCTCTTCTTTGGCCAAACGGGTTGGGAACCAGTGTCTGCGAACCCCAGTTTGTTTGTTTGTTTTTGTTTTCAATGCTACCAGCTTTTAAAATCTTACTTTCTGGGATCTGGTTCCTAACGGTTCATGGTGGGAACCACACCAAAAACACAACCCCCCTCCACACACAGTTTGTTGTTTTTCCTCCAGAGGGAAGGTGCCAATAGACAGTAACTACAAAGTCATTTTGCCGGGTGCTAGATATCTAAGCCTCGCGGCAATCTGATAAGGTCGATGTCATTATCATCCCCACTGCACAGGGGAGGAAACCAAGGCACAGAGTCATCAAACAATTCATCCAGAGTCACACAGCTAGTAAAGGGCAGAAGTGAGACCTGAACCCCATCCCCAGAGGGAAAGAACCACGCGGAAGTGGTGCATTGAGTGGCATCCAGTGACGAGATGGGCATGCACTTATCTCCAAGGGAGTAGTCACCAAAACCGCAATATCTGTGTGAGAGAGGACTATGTAGACACACCAAGGCTGGGGAAGGTTTTCAGGGATGGGGTGCTGGTGCCCAGGACACAATGGGCCATGACAGATGGAAAGATCCATAGGAATGGGGGGTTGCAGCTTCAAAACGCTACTGCCTTTGCCTCCCCTCCAGCAGCCTTCTGCCCCCAACCGCTCCCTTCAGAGTGGCTGTGAGAGATGTTTGTTAGGGAAGGGGTGAGGGTGGGGGGAGGAAGAGGGGAGGAGGCTGACTGACTCACTGAGGGAAGGAGAAGCAAGGCACATGGTGAAGACCTGGAGGAATTTTCTTCCAGAGAAGAAAGGACGGGCTCACACTGCCAACTGCCCCAAGCCAGGGAAGCCGGGTTCAGAAGCTACACAGCAGAGAAACACGGGCTTCATCAGGGAGGGGTCAGGCTCCGTTCCAGGGTGCCCCCATTTCCAGGGCCTGACCCCCCCTGAGAGCTCACTTTGATAGCCTCACTAAGTACCCCAGTTGTGCTGTCCGACCATCTAGAGAGAAGCACTGAAGGCTCAGAGAGGTCCCGGGAATCTGTGACCACATGGCAAGTTCAAGAGGAGCTGTAGTCATTTAGCCCTGGCCTTGGCTCACTGCTCCTAGCTACTTTTTGGTCCTGAAGATGTTTAGACCGCCCTTCTAGTCTTGCCCTGGACCTCCCCTACTCTGTTCCATTGTCTGTGCCACACTGCAGGTTTGTAAACGGATACTGGAAACTTCTGAGTCTGGAGGAGAGACTCATGGTCGGTCTGTAGACTAGTAGCCTGGTGGCATGGCTGGGGTCTGGCGGTTCAGCCAAGGCTGAGGAAAGGGCAGACGCTCCTGGACTCTCTGCCCAGTAAGACCTAAGTGTATGCTGTTGAGTTTCCTAATCTCTAGTTTCTAGGCTAAGCGCGATACCTCGGGTAACTCACGCCTTCTTTCAGGCTATTGCCAGGACAGTTTAAATAATAGAGGTGAAGGCATAGGGTGTCTGGAGAGAGGGAGCTTGCCTGGCCTGGAGGCTTTGGCTTGCTGTTTTGTAGGTCACGAACATACTCAGAGTGCCTTCCTAAGACTTGACTTTAAGTGGACTGTGCAAGGTGTCCAAGCTAATGCCCTAAGCAAAATGTTTATTTCTGAGAAGCGAAGAGACAGGTGAGAGGAACCTCAGTGCTGCTGGCTGTGTCTGGGCAGGCTTGCAGAAGGCCTCAAAAAAGATTCTGGACAGTGTGGATACAGCCATGGCTCCCAGGCCTTCCCACAGCCTACCCATGCTGCCAGCTGTGGCTCTAACCCCACAGAGTGAGGTCTTGGGTCTTCCTATGAATCTCTTCCTGATGCCACCCAGAGCTTTACTTCTGCACTACCTTCTGGCTGGAGCTGTGCTCGCTGCCCCTGATGCAGGACACCAGGCTCCACGTTAGTACCAACAAGGAGCTATTATTGGGTGGTGGAAATGCTGGCCTCTGGAGAAACGCTTACTACCCATGTGCCCTCAAGCAAATGCCCCCCTTTTCTGAACCTCAGTTTCCTAAACCACAGTCTCCTCATGATTATGCAGACTACAGACAGTAGGGTACAAAATGCTGCAGCTACTAAGGAAAGAGATAAAACCGTCTCTCCCCCAAACCCTAATACAGACTCCATACCATCCAGTCTAGCAATCTCACTAATGGGTATGCTTAAAACAAAACAGAGGGGCTGGAGAGATGGCTCAGTGGTTTAGAGCACTGGTTGCTCTTCCAGAGGACCCAGGTTCAAGTACCAGCACCCACCTGGCAGCTTACAGCCATCTCCAACTCCAGTTCTAGAGAATTCGATTCCCTCTTCTGACCTCTATGAGTTAGCACACATATGGTACACAGACATCTATGCAAGCAAAACACTCATATGCATAAAAGGAAAATAAATTAAATCATCCAAAACTTTATAAAAATTGAAAGCCAACACTCGAACAGATAGATATACAATAATACCACTGTTCACAGAGGAGTCAGTCACAATGGGCAAAAGGTAGGAGCAGCTCGTATCCATTGGCAGATGAATGGACAATCAGAATGTGTTTCACATATAATGAAATACTATTCAGCCTTAAAAATGAAGGAACTTCTAACAATGCTCCATTCAGCGCAGTTGAACCTTGATACCATTAAACTAAGTGAAATTAATGCAGTCACTAAAAGACAGCCGGCGCCTGATTCCTCATATAGGAACTTCCTAGAACAGCCAGATTCTCCACAGAATGGGGATTATCACCGTTGGCAGGGGGGGAAGAGTGAGGAGTTATTATTTAATGAGTGTAAAGTTTCTGTTTTGCAAGATGAAAAGGGTTCTATAATGGGATGGTGGCGAAGATTGCACAGCAATCAGAAATGTACTAAAGGCCACTGAACAAAACACTCAAACAAGTTCAAAACAGTATATGTTGCACGTGTCTCACTACAGTTTTTGAAAACGCACACACACACACACACACAAGTGAGGGAATGCCTGGCAGGTGCTCGGGCACATTGGTTTATTTTAAGAGCATGGTGTGGTTTTAACAAAGCAACATCAATGAGGGTACTGTTTCATTTGGAAGGTAATACAATGCCAAGAAACATGGGAGGGAGGCAATCATGCCAGAGAGCGAGGGAGTGGCAGAAACAGGGAATTAGAAAGCATACACCATCACTGTAGCGTGAGTGTGTTTGGCTAGACTTGCTGAACGTGGCCCAAATCCCTAACCCTTGGGATTTAGGACTATGGGAAGTACAGGCTCATGCTTTTCTGTGTGGCCACTGTGTAAACACTTGCTGGCTTGCCTGCCTATCTAAATTCAGTGGAGGGGGTCCCTGGGGTCCCATAAACACTCAAGTTCATGGGAGGCACAGTGCAGTGGTAGAGATGAGGGAGGCCAAAGCTACTCAGACCCCTCCCAACGCCTTCTCTCTCTTGCTCTGTCTCTGCGGGGGGGGGGGGGGGGTCTTGAAACTGCCCCCCTTTGGCTCAAGAGTGAACTCGACAAGAGCCTAAAACCTTGGATTTTCTGATTTGGCAACCACGAGACTAGGAAAATTGGAGGCGTGTGGTCCCTTTCTTGTCAGGCTCACACCATACAGTACCTGCAAGAAAATGGGACTATGCAGTTGGTATGGCTTCTGGGAAGTATGAGGTCCATAAAATGGCCCTCGAACCAGAAAGAGCATCCTCAAAGGCTTGTCCAAACCAGAGAATTTGCATCTTGGACAAGTTCCAAGAGATCCTGTCACTGCTAGGCCCTCTGAGGAATTGAGAGACACTAGACTAGGGTCTTTTTCACTCAAAGCGTGGTCCTTAGACCATCAACTCTGGATATCACCTAGAGGTCCGGAAGACATGCCAATCTCAGGCCTGCGCGCGCTTACACACACACATACACGCACACGCATGCACACTCGTGGCAATATAGTTACACACCACAAAATGATGTTTTGCTCAACCCCAAGCTGCACATGGCGAAGCCTCTCCCCAAGGTTGTAATGGAGCTGAAAAACAATGCGCCTTTTCTGTGTTTGGATAAACAAACACATAGCACCGTGTGCAGTGGTCTGTAGGACACAATATAGAAACATGGTGTTTGGTCCTAGGAGCAGTAGGCCATAGCATACAGTCGGCAGACAGAAGGCTGCACCGCCCGTGTTTGCAAGAACACTTGCTAGCATTCCCACAACTTTGGTTACTGATGCATTTCTGCAGACATGTCCCGGTCACTAAAGGATACATCAGTGTGACTGCTCTCCCTGCCTTCCGTAGTGACCCTGTGCCTACTCACCAGGGAGAATTTGTCTATGTCTCTCCACCCAAAACAGAGTTGCCCTAGAGTGACTCTCCAATGGATGTAAAAACAAAAGAACTAACTCATTCCAGGCACAAGGGAGATCCCCATGTGTATATAAAGAGCTCTTTATGTAGACCACACATTTGTTGTAAGAACACTACAGGAGGTACTGGGGAGGTGGCTCGGTGGGCAAACTGCTTATCACACAAGCACAAGGAACTGAGTTTGAATCCCCAGGACCCATGTAAAGCTAGGTGCGGTAGTACACATCTCTAATCCCAGTTCTGCTACAGCAGCTTGGGAGGCAGAGATAGGAGAATCTCCAGAACCTGGAAGGCCAGGGGTATGCATTGGCAAACAGCAGAAAGACCAGCTCAAATGAGGCTGAAAGTGAAGACCATTGCCCAAGGTTGTCCTCCAACTTCCATGGCTGTGCTATGGTGAACACACACACACACACACACACACACACACACACACACCCTGTAAGAGCAACGTGACTGGTAACTGAAACCCGAGTACAGTGATTGCTTCATAAAGCCAGAAGAGGGACCTGGCATTTTTCAGTCTAGCTGGCTGCATTCCTCAGCCGGGAGGAATCGTCACCAAAGGTTGACCTGACTCGGGAGTCTAAAGAGGCTCCGGTGCGTCTAGGCACAGCCTTGACCTAGGCCTGTAGTACCAGATGGTAATTTCTGGAGAAGCAGGACAGCAAAGCAGTCCTCAGCTTCACTGAGCCCTCTGGTGAGTTGGTTGGCTGTGATCATTCAGATGGCAAATGGCCTGGCTTCACGGTTGGCACGCGCCATAGTAGTTCCTCCAGAGGTCTGGGGCTTCCTCCGCAGATCTGGTGGCCTGCCCAGCCTGTAGTCTAATTCCAAACACCACTGTCGTGAATGGAGAGGGGAGGCCTCTAGGGGTGATGAAGGCTAAGTATAGGGGAGACTTTTAAAACCCATCTGCTCTTCCTGATAAAGAGAGCCCCTGAGCAGGATGGCAGCCAAGAATTTAATTGTATTTATTCTTGCTTTTACCTTCTATTTAGGGCAAGGGATATTGGTATTCTATTTATGGTAGTGATATAAAGATGTCTTCTGTGATAAATTCATTTAAGTTTTTAAGTGAGTCAATTTAAAGGCAAGTGTTGAGTCAATAAAGTTGAGTTAGCAAAATACAGGAGAATAGACCCCCCCCAAAAAAAAATGTTATGGTTGATGTAGGAAACACACTAGTCTGATTTCTTCCCTGTGCCATTAAGCAATCCAAAGGTAGCGAAGCCAAAACAACTCCTTGAGGCATTTCTTTTTTCTTTCTTTCTTTCTTTCTTTCTTTCTTTCTTTCTTTCTTTTTTTTTTTTTTTTTTGGTTTTTGAGACAGGGTTTCTTTGTGGCTTTGGAGCCTGTCCTGGCACTAGCTCTGTAGACCAGGCTGGTCTCGAACTCACAGAGATCCGCCTGCCTCTGCCTCCCGAGTGCTGGGATTAAAGGCGTGTGCCACCATCGCCCGGCTCCTTGAGGCATTTCTATACAGAGTGAGTTAATTCCCCAGAAAGATCCCTGGTTACAGAAATGATCTATCCACCGTGCTTGAGGAAGTACCCAATGGAAGACTCCTCCCAGGAAGCAATCATGCAGGTGATTTGAATAGTGGTGTGTGTGTGTGTGTGTGTGTGTGTGTGTGTGTGTGTGTGCGCGCGCTTGCTTATTGGCACACTCATGCAACCTTCAAGCACCATCACCTTCTGGGCAGTACCATCTGGACAAGAGGAAGGTCAGGATGAGTCAGGTCCAAGAGGACCTTCCTCTCTCTGCATCACTACCAGGCCAACGCCAGCTGCCATTCTTTAGGAACGCCCTGCCTCTCCTGGGTACCACTTCGTATCTATCGTGTGGTAGTGTTCATGGCTGCTACCCAGGAGCTCACTGAGAGACAGGACCATTTCAGATCTGTGCTGTGTTGACCTTCCAGGTCCTTATCCATCCAGTGCCTGCTTGAGAATGTGTGTTTGTTTGGAAAACCCAGGAAAGAAGAGGGAAGGCAGAGAAAGAAAGGAGAGAAAACTAATTCCCTGAGGAAGGCCCAGAAAGGCCCTGTCAAATACATTCTGGGATCCTTTAAATACCTCTTTGTGCTGCCAGAGAAGAGGAAACCTGCGAGGTATTACATGGGGCTCTGTAGCCATCTGATATGAAACTCACCGTTACTTTTTGAACATGAGATGCCCCCAACAGGCTCCATCTCAGCTGGGGGCGCTATTTGGGGAGGTACCAGAAACCTTAGGAGGTACAGTCTACCTGGAGAAAGCAGGCCACAGGGGGCACGCCTTTGTGGGTCTCTCCGGTGCCCAGTCCCTTCCTCACTATCTGCTTCCTGTCCACCCTGAAGAGAAGAGGCTCCTCACTATACTAGTAGCACTGCCATGAGATTCTGCACAAGCCCCTGTGCTGAGCTGTGGACAGAACCCTCTGAGAGAGTGAGCAAAATAAATCTCTTCTTTGTTAGATATTTTGTTCACAACACAACAAAAGCTTACTAATGCGTATGTTGACTTCTGTCTTATTTAGTAAACCTACTCACTCCCAATTCCGTGAAGAAAGATCAGCCCACGGTTGAAGTTAGTATTCCTAGCTAGCTGCTTCATGGTTCCACACGGCCGTCATATACAGAAACCAGAAGAATTGGAGGGATGTGGCCAGAATTGAGAATCAAGCGTGCTGGCTCCTGGCAGGCTGAGATCCAGCTGATAACAAGAAGATTAACAGAGGTCCACAACCTCCTCAATCCTGAGGCATAGAAGAGGGTTTTTAAATCAATGCTGGCCAGGCTGGCTTAATGGTATCTAATCTTGCCTTTTGAAGCTCAGATATTTGGGAGTTGAGATCTATTGAGATAAAATAGAGTGAAGCGTGTTGGGGTTTAGATTTTTTTTTTTTTAGACTTCATCCAAGTCTTATTGTGCAGCGTTGTTTTTATTTTCTTAGAAGCAGGCAGGGATTAGCCTCACTCCATCTGCATGAGGGGTGGTCTATTTTTATTCTTTCATCTCACACTAGATCATATTCCATGAGGGAAGGAGTTTGTGTCTGTGCTTGCTCATTTCTATGGACCCAGTGCATGGCTCTGTAGATGCTCAGTAACTATTTTCCAAAGGCAGCGTCTCAGAGAAACCAGTGAGGACAACGTACTCCAAGCCTGTCTTTTGGGGGGGAAAAAGAAGAAGAAGAAACAAAAAGCCATCTATTTCTGACCAAGTGTGCACACAGCAGCCTCCCATGGTCCTCTCCTTATTCCTGGAGGAAAGCGTCGGGTCAACTCCCCGCTACCTGCTTTCTGTGACAGTTCCACGAGCTTTGTGACGTCATCACACAGTTGTGTGTGCACTGTGCACATGACCCACTGCACCCAGGGACTTCTAAGTTCTGTGCTAGATGCTAGTGGCATGCAGATATGAACACAGCTTAGATGAGGGGCTCAAGGAAACTGTGGTCTGGCTGAGCAGAGGTCTTGTGTGACAAAGAGGAGAGGAGCCTTTAGAGTTCTGGATTCGGGTTGTAGACTCGCCTCAGTGGCAGACCCTTGCCTCTCAGGGCCGGTTTCCCTATCCATGCAACACTGTCTAGATAAAGTCATGGGTTTTCCCTAGTTCTGTATCCTCGGGATTGGGTGACCATCACAGACACCTTCCCTGAAACAGGGTTTAGACTCCCTGGAGGTAGCTAGGTTCTTTGTTATGTATCTGAATGTTTTACCCTGTAGGCTGGAATGGTGCAGTAGATAGATTCTGATCTATTTTCACTTCCTACCTGCTACACATAGAAAGGTGGGAGGGTGGAAGGGTGGGAGAGGGCCACCCAAAAAAAAAAAAGTCCAACTGGCTACAGTGTCTGCACCATGCCAACTATGGCACGGGACACTTTCTCATCTCAGAGAAACATCTTCAGAGATTTGCAAACTGGGGGTTCATCGTCTTGTATTCCTGCCACCGCTCAGGGTCACCAGGGACAACATTGTGTTACAGTAGAATTGGCATTCTTGATAAATAATACGCCACATTTCAGAGAAGTGCATGGGTGTGTGTAATGAGACACAGGAAAAGCTCCCACTTCACATAGCTAAATTTAGTGATTTGGGAAGCCGTCCTCATTTGGCAATAAATCGGGAAAAATCATCATTGCATAGGGCCTGTGTTTGTGGCCTTCCATCAGCCTAGCTGCAACCCCTGACCTTGGTGGTGAGTGCTCCTGTGCGAAAATAAATAAATAAAATCTTAAAGGATGATTTGATTTGGAGGAAGTTAGAAGTCTCTGACGTAAGTTGAGGAGTCAGAAGCCCGAGAGAATCTATAGTGAGTCTTAGGGGCTCTGTGAACCCCTTCAGATGACAGGCACAGGGTCCATATGCTTCAAAGGATTCTTAAAGAAAAAGGAACCACCGTGGACCCCTGAGTGCTTTGAAAAAAGACTATGCCAACAAGGAGCTGTTTACTAGGGGGCACGGAGAGTAAGGGCGCTGAGAGGACCACCCACACTACCAATGGGAGCCACAGCATGAAGGGTCTACCTGGGGTGATGTCCATGCAAAGACAGGAAGAGTTAGGGAATAATCCAAATATTGGGGCATGGAGAAAGGAAGCTGTTCTGTGTGACTCTTGGGTGGGTTTGGTCTTTGGTTTCACACCTGATTATTTTCAACAGAGGCATCCATCTGTGGGGTCATGAACATGGGTGAACCAGAACAAAGGGCAATGGCACCTGAGAAATAGCCAGAAAAGAAAAAAACAGTTCACCAGCTATTAGAGCAAAGAGGGACATAGGAGGCCGCATTATTATTATTATTATTGTTATTGTTATTGTTATTATTATTATTATTGCAACAATTATAAGATGTGAAGGACTTGTCCAGAGTCCCCTAAGTGGTAAGAACCAGGAGCTGATTGGTTTGCATTTTAGAGAGCAATTGGGGCTGAGACTAAAGTGTAGATGAACCTCTATCGTAGCAAAGGCTCCAGAAATAAGCCTTGGTCTGTGGCCTCACTTGGAGAGTCAGAGCAGAAGCCAGGTGGCAGAGATCAAAGGGCAGAGTAGCCAGTGAGGGAGGACAGGACAATCGAGAGCAAGGGAGGCATGCTGCCAGTACGTGCACCCTTTAAAGATGAGGGTGCCCAGGGCCCTCGGATTGGGTCATCATCGAGCGTGGTGACTTTGAGAGACTGCTTTGGCTAGAGTGGTCAGGTGGAATGAGATTCTACAGACAGCAGGCTGGCCTTGCCAGAGGTTTGAAAAGGAAGAAAAGATCAGGAAACAGAAGAAGGGAAACAGTCTACAAATATATATATATAGTGGATTTCCCGAGAAGCCAGGCTGAGGAGATGGCTCAGTGGAAGAAGCCTTGCCAGGCAAGTGTAAGGACCTGAGTTCAAATCCTCAGAACTCATATGTCTACTTAGATTCAGCTGTCAACTTGACACAGCCTAGGGTCATCTGACTGGAAAGTCTTGATCTGAGAGGAAAGCCTTGACCAAGGAATAACTTTTAGATCAAGTTGACTTGTGAGCATGTCGGGGGTCAGGGAATGTTAATGTTAATTGTTATTAATATAGAAGGACCAGGCCCCTGTCACTCACTTCATTCCTTGAGCAGGTGATCCCAGGCTGTGTTAGAAAAAAAAAAAAAGAATAGCTAACTAAGCATTAGCCACAGAGTTAACCAGCAAGTAGCATCCCTCCATGTTTCTACTTCAAGTTCCTGCCCTGACTTCCCTCAGTGACGGACTGTGTCCCAGAAGTGTAATCCAAATAAACCCTTTCCTTCTCTATGTTGTCCTTGGTCGTGGTGCTTGTCACAGCAACAGAAGGAAACCAGAGCAGCACAGGAAGTTTGGCAACAGGAGGCTGCAGGCCCAGCACTTCTACTGTGCAATGGGAGGCAGGAGGGAGGAGGGAGAACCCTGGGACCTGGGAAGACAGTTAGCATGCACACACATGCATGCACACATATACACATGCACATACATGCACACATATACACACACATGCACACACGCAATACACACACACGCACATGCATGCATGCACACACACACATATACACACAGATACATTGTTTTCACAGTTTAAAAATAAGGTCGTGAGAAAAGAGAAAGAAAGCACAAGAGGTCCTGTGACAGAGCCACAACCTTGGAATGAAGTGGAGCTAAACAGCAGGGAGGGAGAGAGGACAGGGAGGGTCGATCCAGTGAGCTCGTGCTGGGGGTGGGGGAGCACAGAAACACCATCTACAGAAGGGAGGACTGGAACACACCGAGCCACAAGGCTGGGCTGGGCTTTTAGTCAATCACCTGAGAGATTCCTTTTCTGTGAGTCTTTCCCAGGGTGCATTTGGAGTCTGGCTCCCCTAGACCTCTAGAAAACAGCCCTTCCCAGTCCACTCTAAACACACACTTCACTGAGGACTCCTCCATTCCTGCTTCTTATGTGTGTTCTCAGTAGCACCCAAGGCATGGGTAGGTCATTACACCTCCATGCCTAAGGCCAGGATGTTTGCTTGACTCTCTCTCTCTCTCTCTCTCTCTCTCTCTCTCTCTCTCTCTCTCTCTTTCTCTCTCTCTCTCTCTTTGTGTGTGTGTGTGTGTGTGTGTATGTGTGTGTGTAACTGTTTGCTACATCTTGGTCACTCTCAGGGTGGCTGTGTAAAACAGAAAACAACCTTCCAGCCTGAACTTCCTTCCGGAAGCTGCTGGAAGCATCCAAAGCGAAGGGCCAGAAGTCCACGAAGAGACACGGGAGTCGGGTCAGAGGATCAGCCCACTCCAGTGCATGCCACCTCCTTCCCAACACGGCTTTTCACTCCTCTTGCTCTACTTAATGAGCTTTGGCATCTGTCTGGAGTACAGTGAGCAGGAACACTGACTGCCTCGTCTCGCCCTCTGATACCTCTTCCGTGTGCTCTTAGACTGACTCTCAGCTTTAACTTAGTTCAGGCTCTGACCGTTAAGAGAGTCTTTTAGAGAGCCCGGTTCAAATCCTGCCTCTTGCTCTCTCCTTGGCTGTCAATAACTGGATATCTTCTGAGTTGGCTTTTGTTTTGCCGTGATAAAACACTCTTACTGAAAGCAGCTTCGGAAGGTGAGGGTCTACTTAGCTCACATTTGCAGGGGGCAGCCCATCACTGAAGGAAGTCAGGGCGGGTACTCAGGGAACCATAGCTCATTGTGGGCAACGCCCACCCTAGCAGGTGGGTCTGGGTTATGTGAGAAAGTTAGCTGAACTGGGCCTCCCATGTCAGTCCTCATCCAAGATAGTTTCTCAGAGCCATGATCACAGGCCAGGCTGCCCTGGGCAATCCCTCAACTGAAACGCCTTCAGATGACTCTGGGCTGTGTCAAATTAACAGCAAAACCTAGTCAGGATAAATACGACACAACTTCTCTCTGTGAAATGGAAGCAATGGGAACACTGACCTTAGAGGAGAATTTATAACAGAAGCCCATCCATCACAATGGCTTGGGCTGTGTGGCTTTTTTTTTTTTTTTTTTGTAGTGTTTTATTTCTTTGTTTTGTTTTGGCTCTCCTTTACTGTCAAAGTGAAGTCTTCCTCCAGCCCTCTCTCAGATACATGATATTAGCATCCACCTGGTCATAGCCTTGGAGGCTCCTGTCCTCTCGGAGCTGTTCCCACGTGACCCCTACCTGCTGTGAGCTACAGTGACCTTTCTTGCAGAAAGCCATGTTCTGATCTCTAAACCAACATGGCTGGAGTTCCTGCTTTCTACACAGAGTGTGCCCGTGACTTCCCATAAGGCAGTAAGGACGTGGTCAGGAGGACCCTAGGATAGAGAAGTCTTCTTCAAGCCCAGTACCTCCCAGAGCCTTGGAGACCCTGAAGAACGCTGGTGGGAGCAGCAGACGAGTGGTCATACCCCAGAAGCCCTCAAGGCTGAGCTCCCTCCTAGTTGTTGACTTTATTAGCAAACACCACAGAGATCTACCAACCAGAGGCCACCACTGCCAGATTCCCAGAAGGCTCAAAAGAAGCCAGATGAGTCTCTGACTAGTCTGTTCTGTTTTAAAGATCGGTCTCTGAATTTTCAAAGCTTTAATGTTAGATGGGGTAGAGGGCACTATCTCAAAATAAGTTATGCTCAAAATACTTAGTCCATTCCTATCACCTCAGAAAACCAGGTGTGAAGTGTAATGTCCACACACCTGGAATGAAGTCCTCAAAAAGTAGAGGCAAGAGGGCTAGGAATTTAAAGTCATCCCCTGCTACATAGAGTTTATAACCAACTTGGGCTACAAGAGACCCTATTTCAAAGAAAGAAAGAAAGAAAGAAAGAGAGAAAGAGAGAGAGAGAGAGAGAGAGAGAGAGAGAGAGAGAGAGAGAGAGAGANGAGGGAGGGAGGGAGGGAGGGAGGGAAGAAAAGAAAAATGTTCGGCATAATACAAGTCTCCAAATGAGTATTTAAACCAGTTATGATCTGACTCTGGCCATTTATAAATGTTAAATTCAGTACACACACACAGAATAAGGCATTTCTTGGAGAGAACTTGATATTCAAAGGTACAACCATGCGATCCAGCTCCCACACTCCAGGACACCCTTGCATTGCCCGACAGAGTTAGACGGAATGAAAAACAGAAGACTGGGGCAGAGGGCAGCTCAGAAAGGATCTTTCACTCAGAAATCTGAACCTGATGTCAAAAGCTGGTGGTGCCCATGAAGGAATCCTGAGTTTACAAGGGGCAGAGAAGCAGCTGAGCTCTGCATCGTAGAAACCACGCCCTCCCGGGAAGACCTGGCAGACTGTGGGCCTGGGAGAGATGTCTATCACAATGATGGAGGCACCAGCAGCTCCTCTCATTTTGAGGGGTGAGCTGAAACCCAAAGGTGATGGAACTTGGAAGGGGAGGCATCATGGGGAGAGATGGGGGAGTTGGGGATGCAGCCCTGACTTTGAATGAACCAGGCAGGGTTGTCCTTCCCTGCGGGAGAGATCTAGGGGATAGTCTATCAGATGTAAGGCCTGTGTAGGAAGCAGCCATGATGATCAGTGAGTCTGAAAGTAGGATTGAAATTGCAGGGTGAATCGGGCAACTTAGAGGAAGACAGAGGAAGTTGGGGGGTTAGTGCATGGGCCACGCTAATATCCCTAATACTCAGGCAAGACTGGAAGCAAATGGGAAAAAAGAAGTTTCTGGAAAAAGCAGAAAAAGTATTGCCACAGCTGAGGCTGGTCTCTGGGATGTTTTAGAGTCTCACTTGGTTTGTGGGCAATGCAGATACTTGGTGTCTTCCTTTCTTTCCCCCATTGCCATGGTTAAATTCTCTTGACAAGAGGAACTTTATGGAGGAGCTTGCTTTGGCTCACAGTTAAAGTTACCCTCTACCATCTCCCATGACTAGGAATTCACGGCCACAGGAGATTCAGACAGCTCATCACAGTGCCCTAGTAATCAAAGGCGATCAATGAATGCAAGCTTCCACTCAGTTCCCTTTCTCCATTTAGACAATCCAGAATGCCAGTCAGGGAATGACACCTCTCACGGTGGGCAGGTCTTCCCACTTGGATTAATCAAAGATAACCCGTACAACCAAACACCTTTCACCCAGGTCATTCTAGCTTCAGCTGAGTTGACAACACCAGTTATTACACTGGGCTTGTGCCCGGTCTATGCCTACTCAAGGTGGGATCAGGCCTCTCTACGCAAGGGTTCTGTCCTGCACAGTCCCATGAACTATGGGTATGTGACATTCAGCTGTGTCTCCCACATGAAGGAAAGAAAAATGCACAAAAATGATCTCCAGCAACCCTTCCCTCTGGATAGAGCCCAGCTTCACATCTGAGGAGGCCATAGAACATTAGAAAGCTTGATCCTTCTGTGGCTAACCATCTTGTCCTTCCTCCATGGCTTCTAATGGGACCCTAATGGATTGCACTATGGGAAAAACAGAGACTTCTTAAGCTCAGCAAGCAATAATATCTGGTTTATTCTGTTCTGAAGGACAGTTGGCTATCACCTTCGATAACACTGCAACAAACACTCACAGGGGTTTCTATCTGAACCCTGTAAGACCTGACTTAGAAAAAGCATATCAAGACCAAGAAAGATTCAGCTGTAAGAGCAGAAGCTGTGGGAAACTAGAGCTCCCAGCCCCTCCCTATCCAGTGGTCCCATTCTACCTCATTCCAGCTAACAGTAAGACTTCCTGAGTGTTGACCAGCATTGCTGCTGTGGAAGAGGGAATGGCCATTGTCCTAGGACCAGGCAGAGTCACAAGGAGACACATCAAAGCCCCCAGAAGAAAAGCACCTTCAAAGTCTTCCCTGTCCGGGTTGTCCTCTAGAAATTCTGTCATGAAAAGGCAGCAGCTGACGTTAATAGGAACACTGCCGCGTCTGAATGCAAGGCCATCAAGAAAGGAACAAAAGAAGAAGAAAGCCTGGTTGAACATGGAGGCCTTTCAAGTAGCCGCCCGGCAGGTTCAAGAGCAAAGTGTGGCGCATCAGACGGGCATTCTGCTCCTCTCTTTAAAGAGCATGGATTTATCCACACCCTACGACATGAATGAAATGAGTTTCCAGGGCTGTCAACTTTCCGGTTAGGGTTCTGCAGTAGTACGCTTCTTCTACAATAAAAGAGAGGGGAATGACAGCCAAGGTTAAAGCAGTGGAAGGGCCATCAATAATGGATGCAAAACAACTGGGTCATAGACTGAGTGTGTTTTCCTAGCAAACCGTTTCCGAGCGTAGCCTGCAATGACTGGACCACACTTACCGATCAGCGTAAGGCAAGTAGGAAGCCTAACTCGAATATTTTCCTGAACCGTCTGCTTAGCTCTCCCACTGTGGTTTGTAGAATAACCTTTGCTTCTGCTAAATTCACTAGCATCCCTGGGACTGCACTCAATCCTTACCCGCAGCCAACGAAAGGGAGGTAAAAAAAAAAAAAAAAAAAAAAAAAACCCTTTTCACAGATGCATGGAATCTGGCTGCATGTGGATAATGTCCTGAAACTTCTTATTCTGGGGTTATTCACTGGGTGATGCTGGGCAAATCCTGAAGCTTTTTGGAGCTTTGGACATCCTATCTCTAAAACGGTGAGAAATAAGGAAGTGAACATACCATATTTCTGGTACTGTGTCTGGCATGGGGTAAGATTTCACATACGAAGCCATGATCATTTTTAATGACTCTGGGGATCTTCATGTCCTTCTAGGCAGCGTTTTGTCCACATGGCCAATGGGACAAGAACTATCACTAGGATAGTGAAGACATGGCTTTTGGGGAGGGAACTTTGGTAGTGGGAAGGAGACTCTCTGAAGGGAAGACTATGCCTACCTACACACTCTTTTAACAATGTTTGTGTTTGGAAATGTAAATCCAAATTTTGTGGAAAACGACGGGTAATCCTAAGCAAAATCTGCTAGGGTGTGAATATAAAGAAAAACTGAATTCAAGAATGTGGACACCATCTGCCTGGTGTGGGCACCAGAAAGTGTCAAGGAGGGATTTTATGCCACTGCAGATAGAACCGTAAGGCATTAAAAAGAAAAGAATTTAGAATACTGCATCCCTGAGCCAGAAGGACTGATAAAGATGTCCTGTGAACTCTAAAGGACCCCTTTCCTTGCAATAATGTTTCATGTCTCTTCCTAATAGCAAGCTTCCTCCAGGGTGTGCCCATGGATGGCGTTTTTCATGTGTCTTTTAGGAGAGGGAGGGTCTGTTCAGGGCTACCCAGTGAGCCAGGCAGAGAGTAAGAATTGCACCCAGGAAACCCCCAAAATTCTATCCTGGAAGAGAGAAGCAGCTACCGCTGACAAGTCCTGCTGGAGGTGGAGTAAGATGGCACAGTAGTCAGTTTTTGTCAACTTGTCACTAGCCAGAGTCACGTGGGAAGAGAAGCCTCAACTGAAATGTCCCAAGCAGTGTCTGTGGGCAAGTCTGCAGGGGTATTTTCTTGATTAATGGTTGATGTGGAAGAGCCCCGCCCACTGTGGGTGGTGCCACCGCTGGGAAGCTGGTCCTGGGTTGTATAGGAAAGCAGGCAGAGTAAGCCATGAAGAGCAAGCCAGCAAGCAGCATTCCTCCGTAGGTTCTACTTCAGTTCCTGCCTCCAGGTTTCTGCCCTGGCTTCCTTCATGGTGGACTATAAACTGTGAGTGAAGTAATCACTTTCCTCCCCAAGTTCCCTTTGATCATGGCATTTATTATAGCAATAAAATGCACACCAAGACAGATATGGACTGAGAAATTCTGTTGCTAGGTAATCCTACAAGAACTGTTTGAGGGCTGGAGAGATGGCTCAGTGGTTAAGAGCATTGTCTGCTCTTCCAAAGGTCCTGAGTTCAATTCCTGGCAACCACATGGTGGCTCACAACCATCTGTAATGAGGTCTGGTGCCCTCTTCTGGCCTACATACAGACAGAATATTGTATACATAATAAATAAATATTTAAAAAAATAAGAATTCTTTGACTAGAAGTACGAGAGATTCGAGGGAGACAAATAGAGAACAGGGTGGAAAGGAAGAGACGGCTAATAGAGAGGAGACTTTGCAAATCTTCGCAAAGTGATAGGAAGAAATATAGAATTGGCTGAGGAGAATTAGGGGATGAAGGGCCCTTTAAATTTAAGGCAAGATTAAGTGATATTGAGATGAGAACGGAAGGGTGTGGTGAGCCTGGATTGTAATTCAGAGCTGAGATCTTTGACCAGTTTTCTAGGTTCAAATCCTGAGGTCCTCACTTACTATGTCGCTCTGGTGCTATTCTCATGTTCCCTGTGCCTGGGCATGGAATCCTCTTCTGTGTGAATGAACGTCTGTTCCTCCCTCAAGGGCTATAGGCAGGCAACGGTGAGGTAAGGTAAGATTTGTGGAACTTAGCCTGACTTACAAGAGCCCTGGGATACATATCAAATTATGCAGCTAGTGGGAATTGTTGAGTTCACGGAGGACGGAAGGTACGGTGGCTAGAGAGCCTCAAGGCAGAAGGGATGCGATTCAGAACAGAGATAGATCACTGGCTTTGGATAAGGAGACAGCTGGTTCCTCTGTTGTAACACGAGAAAGGTGGGAGGCTGAGTTCTTCCATTAAGGAATATTAATTGAACCCTGGAGGCGATGTACCCAACACCACTGGGGGTGGCAATATTAGGCAGACATGCTCCCATCATGGGGCTACCACTGTAGAGGGAGACAGTGCCTTTAATAAGCGGGTGCGGTGATGGGGAGTAAGGAGAAGCACATTGGGGGCACAAAGAAAGTCCATGCTGTTTTAAACGGTGGTCAGGAAAGGCCTTGCTACACAGATGACATTTGCACACAGATTTCAAGGCAGGGAAGTGGCCCATGGGGATCTCCCCGGAGCAAACATCCCAGGGTGAAGGCACAGCTAACGCGAAGCCCTAGACCAGAGCATGCCCGGTAGGTGCAGGTAGAAGAACATGGGAGGACATCTGAGTTCTCCATCCTTCCACCCCAAGCCCTGATCTAGGAAGCTGAGCCTTCTCTGTAGAAGAGGGGTGCCTGCAACTGTTTTGGCTCATCTCTTCATTCCTAGAACACACTGGATATGCAGGAAGTGTGCTTCCTATGAAAATACTGGCATAGGCAGGACCCCAGACATATGTTTGGCTATGGTCTATGGTGGGGGCACTGGGAACTGAGTGGAGAGCACCTTGCTGCAAATAGACTAGAACAGGAAGGCGGGGGGGACGGGGGCTGACTTGTAGGGAATAAGGATGCATGAACTCAGAAAAGGCTTTGTAGCCATGAACACCGTGTTGGTTGCTCTTGCTGCTGTGACTAAATATACGACCAGAGCAACTTGAGGAGGGCAGGGTTTATTTTGGCTCACAGTAAAAGTGATACAGCCTTTCATGGTGGGGAAGGCTTGGAAGCAGGAGCAGAAGGCATCTGGTCACATTGCCTTCCCTGTCACCAAACAGCAAGCAGACTATACAACCTCAAGACCCCCGCTCCCAATGACACACTTCCTCTCCTTAGGCTACACCTCCCAAAGGTTCCACATACCTTCACTAACAGTGTCACCTTTTGGGGACCACAGGATAGAACACACGAACCCAAGGAAGACACTTCTTAGTCAAACCACAATAATACCCTTCCATTTAAAAGCCACTGGGGCTAGAGGGATGGCCCGCTACTTAAAGAGCATTTCTGGCTCTCAGAGAGGACCAGAGTTTGGTTCCCAGCACTCACAGTAGGTCACCCATAGCCTGTCACTGCAGTTCCTGGGGATCCAGTGCCCTCTTCTGGCCTGAGTGAACACCCACAGGCATGCCGATGTGCATACTAGCACACGCATACATGTAAGTAAAAATAGAATGTTTTTATAAGCCTTTCCCACTCTTCACCAGTTACAGCTCATTTATTAATACAGATGCCTCCACCTTTGAGTTTTAAGTGCTGTTATCTGGGTCTTGGAACCGCAGGGACTGTAGGGTATAGCACTCTTTTAGTTAGCCGTGTATAAAGTCTGTCTCCTTTAACAATTTGGAGGTCGAGTCCCACATGAATTGGTAACCCCAGTTTATGCATCTTCTCCGGTCTGTACCTCCATTTGCTCTGGAATCACTCTGGCTGGGGTAATAAATCATACTGTCTGCCCCTGGCTAGAGGTAAGAAAGAGGAAAGACCCGGAATAAGCCTGGCGTGGCATGCTGGCATCCAAGAGGCTTGTTTACTTGCATTTTGATGTGCAGATGCCTAGAAGTACTTTTTATATAAAGTCTGGGGAAATTGGCTGGAGCATAATCAAAGCTCTGGGTTCCCAGGGATGTTTTCTGAACTGAAGCAGAGGGGAGAGCAAGGAGTGAGCTGGTACCTTTTTGTACAGCAAGGGAAACTGATTGACAAGGGGAAAAAAAAGTTGGCTGAAATCAAAGCGAATGTATAAATCAAATCAAGCTAGTATTTAAAATAGAAGACGGGATGGCATGGGGAATGTGGAGAAGCGGGGAAGGAGAGCTCAAGGGCACAGAAGACAGCCAGCCTCGTTAGCTGAGTTAACCTTCGGCTTCAACCACACTCTTGAAAGCCCAGTACCGGAGACCTCAACTATTACAGAAGTAACACTGTCAATTTGATACCTACACACATTCCAGCCTTTGTGTGTCCTGTGGAGCCTCCCTGTCTATGGGGTTTAAGTAGTCCGCTAAAAAAAATAAGGCTCGAGGGGCTGGAGAGATGGCTCAGAGGTTAAGAGCACTGGCTACTCTTTCAAAGGTCCTGAGTTCAATTCCCAGCAACCACGTGGTGGCTCACAACCATCTGTACTGAGATCTGGCACCCTGCTCTGGTGTGCAGGCACACCTTGAGGTAGAATGTTGTCTACATAATAAATAAATAAATCTTTAAAAAAAAAAAAAAGGCTCGATGTATAGAAAAGGAGCCTCAAATACTGGCGAGCACATTGTAAAACTGTTATTCCCGACCTGAGAACCAACCGCGAGAGAAACTGCCAGTCTACATGGGCAACGCCAAGGATGAAATATGTCGCCTCCTGTGAAGCTGAAGCGGTTGGGAAGAATGTCTCACGCTGCCACTCCACCTCCTGAAATGACCACCGATCGATTCCAGCATGATCACGATCGTGATGGTTCCACACTGGTAATGAGCCGACCTTGCTGGAGTTCACGATCTATGTTAGACCCATGAACGCCACATACAAGCATAAGGAAGTCCTCAGGGGGAAATGTGGCAATGATGTCTCCGAGACTATAAGGAGCTGCTTTCTAAGGAGAAGGAAAGAGTGGCTGAGGATGCAAACCCCAAGTAGCCCTGAGGGAGGCGCAGGTGTTGGGCTTGTGGGCTAGCATGGAAGCATGATAAGGACCATCTGGTTGCCTGGGAGACACTAGGCTGAAAGCAATAGCATGATGCAGATTCTGGACCAGCAGCAAGTCTCTGCCCCACATCCCAGGGGATGCTGGTGATAGTTGGAGACATTTTTGATTGTCACACCTTGGAGATGAGGAGGAAGTCTACTGTTAGAAGGCAGTAGACAGAAGTCAAGGGTGGAGCAACATACTTCTTCCAACAAGGCCACATTTCCTGATCCTTCTAAAGTAGTGCCACTCCATGATGACTAAGTATTCAAATAGACAAGGCTATGGGGCCCTTCTTATCCAAACCACCACATGGTCCTTAGGTCGAGGATGGAAAAGAGTCAAAAGAACGACATTCATGTTCAATGGTTTGCAGTGTGCTCTGCGTTTAGGGGATCATTGCATTAGATCACGTAACCTTTTCAACAATCATACCAACCAGATACTATTAATCTATAGGCATACAAGCACCTAGAAGCTTCTAGATAGGTCAAGGGATGATCTAAGATCAAACTGCTAATGACTAGTTCATGGAGAAATCAGACACTTGGAATTTCACCTCAGAGCTTGCTCTTCTAGCTTGTTTCCTGGTGTGGGATGTCCTTGTCCTTCTGTATACTGTGACTATGTGTTTCTATTACTAGTTAATGAATAAAGCTGACACAGTCAATGGCCAGGCAGAATATACCTAGGCGGGAAATCGAAACAAAGATTGGAAAAGAGAGAAGGCAGAGTCAGAGAGATGCCATGAAGCCCCCAAAGGAGTAACTTGCCAGGGTATTACTAGTAAGCCACAGCCACGTGGTGATACATAGATTAATAGAAATGGGTTGATTTGTAAGAGAGAGCTAGCCAGTAAGAAGCCTAAGGCATTGGCCAAACAATTGTAACTGATATTAAGCCGCAGAGTGATTATTTTATAAGCGGCTGCAGGGACCGGGTGGATGGAGAGAAACCATCCAATTGGACCAGCAGGATGGAGAAGAATCTCCCATCTATGGTTCCCCCCATCAGAAAATTACTGGAAGGGCAGAGCCTAAGTTCCAGCAGAAAGATTAAGGTGACAGGAGTTCACAGGGGAAAGACGAAGGATCTCAGAGGATCATGGAAAGAGCGTAGGAGAACGAGGCCTCCTACCCCTAACAATGGCAGGAGCAGTAACTTTTAATTAAGCAAAATCTTATCCATCCTGCCCCACCCCCCAGGAGAATCACGTTCTTCTCATCAGCAGACTGATGGAACGTTTGAGTAAAAAAAGATTCTACTGAATTATTATATTTTTTAATGTCATCAATAAAACATTTGTGGAAAATTTTTCTCTCTTATTTCTGAAGGGTGTGCATATCTTTAATTTTTTTCCTCTTAGCTCATAAAGCCTAAAATACTTAACTGTCTGATTCTTTAAAGGAAATCTTAACTGACTCATACCCCAGAGGCTACAAAACCTTGGAGGTGACTTGGAATGTGATTGGAAAAGCCAACTATAAGGTGGGTCTGGCCACTCCTGTACCCTAGGACACCTGTGAAGATCAAAGGGCCATCCCAGGTGTTGGTCCTTGTCTTCCAGTTGTTTGAGATCGAGTCCCTTGTTCACCACTCCCCATGCTGGGCTAGCCTGCTGACATGCTCCTGGACTTCCTCCAATCTCTACCTCTTGTCTCTCAGTAGAAGCCCTGGGATTATTACAGACATGCAGTACTGCATCTGGCTCTATATATATGTTTTGGGGATCAGAACTCGGATCCTTATGGCTGTGTACCAAGAGTTTTACCCACTGAGCCATCTCCTCAGTTCCACTTTTAAGGCAGTGAAGGGCAAGGACGTGAGAGCTTCCACATCTTAGAGTTTGGGAAGGATGACCTTGAACTTCTTGTCTCCTGATGAAACCAGCAGTTACATCACTGTAGTCTAGCTTGCAGACAGGTGCACACCCTTCATCAAGGATTCTCCAACAGTGATCACTGAAGATGCCTTGGGCCAGGATTACTGGGATGGGATACTTAGAGCAAAGTCTTCCCTGGTCCAAGCCATATCCCGATGGAGGCATTCTTCTTGATGTGACCATTGGTGGTGGTTTGAACGAAAATGGCCCCCAAAGGGGGTGGCACTATTAGGAGTTGTGACCTTATTAGAGTAAATGTGGTCCCATTGGAGGATGTGGTCGCTGTGGAGGCGGGTTTTAGGTCTCATATATGCTTAAGCCATGCCCAGTGAGACAGTCTGCTTCCCGTTTTCTGCATATCAACATGTATCAGCTCCTTCTGCAACACATGCCTTACTCCTGCCATGCTCCCCTCCATGATGATGAACTAAATAAACCTCTGAAACTGTAAGCCAGCACTTCAATGAAATGTTTCCTTTATAAGAGTTGCCACGGTCATGGTGTCTACTGACAGCAATAGAAACCCTAACATACCACCCCAAACCAAACTACAAAAGCTCCAGGCAAGCACATATGAACCTCCTCCCACTCAGAGTCATTGTTTGCTAACTTTTCATTCAGGACTCGTCCTGAATCAATCAGTTGGGGGTCCCTTGCTCATGTGGGCAAGGATATCCAACCTTTCAGAAGACAGAGACAGGCAGTTAATTTTTGGCAACTAATTCAAAAAGTTCTGGGTAATAGTGTCCCTGAGCCATCATATATGGGTCAGCAGGTAGGACCTCTGCTCCTGTTCAAACCACAGGTGCTTAGCTCAGGACATCAACATGGAAGGTGGGACTGCCCCCTATACCAAGCATCTTTGTGTTGTCCTGCCTCCCATACCTCCATCATCAAATGCCAGGTCTCCATGGCACACTGGTAGGTGGATAAACTTTGAAGACATGACATGAAGTCAAAGAAGCCAGATGTTGTGTGATTCTACCCAGCTGAACTATCTAGAATAGACAGATCCATAAAACTGTTAAAGACAGACCGTGGAATCAAAGCTATGGGAACGATGAGGATTGCTTATTGACTGTAGTTTCTCTTTGGGATAAGATGTTCTGGGGATGGATGCTGAAGGGTAATAACTTTATTAGTGTTTTAATATCCCTGTGCTGCTGCTGAAAATAACGACAGTGGTGTCAGGTATACAGAGGAAAGGGCGTCCTTAAATCAAAACCCTTGCTTGACCCTCAGTAGGAACCCCAGGTCTGCTCACGTGACTAATTCCAAATTGTCCCTTCCCTCACCGCTTTCCCTAGCATATGCTCATAGGACCATATGTTAGTGTACCCCTGGGAGCCAGCAGGTAGGAGCTCAGTGGGTTTCATGTAGGAATTGGAAAAAGGCACTCAGTACCCTCCCAACAAGGTAAAGCATCTACAAATTCAGGAATGGCTCTTCAGTTTAATCTTCTACTCTCAAGATTAATCAACTGTTTAAGTTAGGTCCAGACTCTTAATTAAAGCTGTCAGCACCTGAAAGTTCGTTTTCCTAGCCCAACTCTCCGGTGAGGAACTGTAAATGTGGGAAATTCTAACAGGGATAGACACTGGGCATGACCTTGAGTATAAAGAATGGCGCCTGATGTTCACATACAACAGCACACTGTGCCCCACTAACGTGTGACTTGTCTGCGGGGGGGGGAGGGAGGGGGACAACAGTTAACACAAAATTTAAGAACCTGCAGTCTGGGATTGTCGTTTAGTGGGCAGAGTATTTGCTAACAAGCGTGAACCCTGGGTTCTGTCACTAGTACTACAGAAACCGGGTATACAGAGGAACTACAGAAGAACACACACTTCTACCCAAACTCAAGAGGTAGAAGTGGGAGGATAAGGAATTCAAGATAACCTAGGTTATGAGTTCAAGGCTAGCCTAGACTGTGAGAGACTCTGTCTCATAAATAAATACATATTTTAAAATAACTGGATTCTGATGCAGAGGCTGAGCAGAAATTCCATTCGGTGTGCTTCCTAGTTGCTTTCAGCAGAACGGATCCAACCGCACGTGGTTTTGTTGTGTCTTGCTAACATGCCATCTCGCTTTCTTGTCTTAGTCACCATGTACTCTGCTAGAGGACATCACAGCTGTGGCAGCAAACACTTCCTAAATTGTAAAACTTTCAAGTGAACCAAACTGCGTCAACATTTTAGCTGAGACTATTGTAGAAAGATCAAACGGACACTTGCCATTGCTGATATTTGGGCTCGGTTTTGAGGCTTTCTGGTACGCAAAGTACTTTCTCGGAGGAGGCTGTGGTTGTCGTGGTTGTTGATTTAGGTAGGCTAAGCATCTGTGGTCTTATAAATTCACTTTGTGAATTATTTTAAGCAATTTTTCGTCCGGTCATCATGTTTTTTTTCCCTTAACTAAGCAAGTATTAATTTATTTTAATAAAATTTGAGGCAAAATATCATAAAACGAAAGCAAACTTCTCATCAGTTTGTGTTCTTCCTTCTCAAGCCGAATACCTTCAGACTCCCTGGGAGTGATGCCCTGCCCTAGGGATTATGACAACACAGTGTCTTAAATGGGTGTAATGAAGGTGTGTGATCAGGCGTGCAGAATCCCCAGCTGAGCGTCTCATCGTTGAAGTCCTAACTTAGTTCACCAAGTTCTGGGGCAAGGCATTCTATGAGCTGCAGGACTGAACAGGACAGGGTCTCATGCTGTTTAGCTTTTCATGGTAATATTTCTCATGGGGAGAGGGCATACATGCCAGACCATGTGGGCACACAGAAAAGACTGGGTAAGCCGGGAGACACAGTAAGAGGAATAGATTGGCAAGAGCCTTTAGTGTGGTTTCTGTAAGAAGGTGATGGTCAAGGCTGGTGAGCAGGCTAGGGTGAATAACGTCTGCAGGCTGTGGAGCATAGGATGTGGTCCTGGGATTCTCCCATCTGCTCTTAGGGTTATTGCGCAAAGGAATAATGACCTCTGGTGGGACCTTTATCAATGAGGTGATAGTAAGTGGGTCATGTCATGGCTGGCTGGTACTTGAAGGACTCATGTCCATGCAAGCCTTGGTTGCAGGGTTTGTTAGCCTTAGGAGGGATGCTATCTGCAGAGACAGCAAGACCCAAGTGTCAAAACATCAGAACATGGAAAATAAAATACAAGGTTACTGTTCATCCTTAAGGGAAGCACACTGCAGTGGGTGCAGAAGGCAAGGAAGCTGAAACGGGAACAAAGACTCAGACCTCGGCCGGCCGCTCAGCAGTAAGAGGAGGGGTCAGACTGTGAGAAGACAGACGAAAAGATGCTGAGAAAGAAGCAGCTGCTTTCTAAGGAGAAGGAAAGAGTGGCTGAGGATGCAAACCCCAAGTAGCCCTGAGGGAGGCGCAGGTGTTGGGCTTGGGGGCTAGCATGGAAGCATGATAAGGACCATCTGGTTGCCTGGGAGACACTAGGCTGAAAGCAATAGCATGATGCAGATTCTGGACCAGCAGCAAGTCTCTGCCCCACATCCCAGGGGATGCTGGTGATAGTTGGAGACATTTTTGATTGTCACACCTTGGAGATGAGGAGGAAGTCTACTGTTAGAAGGCAGTAGACAGAAGTCAAGGGTGGAGCTGGGCATGGTGGCCCACGCCTATAATCCCAACAGAGACTGAAGCAGAGGCAAACAGGTCTCTGTGAGTTCAAGGCCAGCCGGGTCTACACAGTGAGTCTCAGGACAGCCAAGGATACTTGGTGAGACTTTGTCTCAAAAAAAAAAAAAAAAAAAAAA
>NW_026067945.1:8638415-8779207 GCF_014885135.2 Alexandromys fortis | reverse complement strand
CTCTCTCTCTCTCTCTCTCTCTCTCTCTCTCTCTCTCTCTCTCTCTCTCTCTGTGTGTGTGTGTGTGTATGTAAAACGAAGAATCCTTGCGGTATCCCTGTACTTCGTGAGGGTGGGAACTGTATGTGTTCAGCTTTGCAAGCAACCCAGCTATGATGTTATTCAAATATTTTTGTTGAATGAATAATTTTTAAAAGTTAAATCAGATGCAGCCTTCACCTCACCCGGAGCCCTTGTAAGTTTGATGGAAGCCCCCGTGAGCTGGGTTTGCCTTTTAAGTAATCAGCGTTTTTAGATTCTGATGAAGGCAGAGCATTCTCTGGAATCTATTATCTCATCTTATCTATCTCTATTATCACACATACTCCTGGGCGCTCATCAAACACTTCATAAATACACCGCCATTTTTTAACCCATTTCTCGCCTTTCTTTTGTCGGTCCTTTCATATGTGGGTACAATATGTTCTCTGCTCCCTGCTCGACTCCTGGTGGACCCCACCTGCCACGTGTCCTTCCAAATTCATGTTTGCCTTTCCTTCTAAGCATTTTCCTCTTTTGTCTGGTCGTTCCCAGAGGGAGATGCAAGTATCCCCACTATTCCCCATGGTGATGTGAGATGATTTGAGGAGTTCTTCGGATAAATACTTTCCTAGCAATGGTTCTGTGGGTTTTGTGAATAAGCGCATGGCTCCAACATCATACCTCTGGTTCTTGGGTGGTCTTGTTTAGGACAAAGGTGCATTTTCAAAGATGAACCCATTTTAAAATTTAAATAAATGGTACCCTCGATGACAAAGGAAATTGGTTATAGAGATATAAGAATTACTGGTTTGGGGAACATTTGCATGCTGGTTGGTGCTTTGCCAACTTAATACGAACCGGAGTCCCCAGGAAGAAGGGACGTCGATTGAGAAGAGTCCATCAGACTGACCTGTGGGCAAGCTTGTGGCACATTTCTTGATTAATGATGGAACGGAGGGCCCAACTCATTGTGCACAATGCTGCCCCTGGACTGGTAGGTGGTCCTGGGTTACATAAGAAAGCAGGCTGAGCAAGCCAGTAGGCAGAGTCCCTCCATGGCCTCTGCTTCAGTTACCTGGGGGCTGTAAGAAGAAATAAATCTTTTTTCCCACCTTTGTTGGTTTGGGCCAATGTTTTGTCTCAGCGGCAGGATAACCAACTAAACCCATTTAAAGTTTGTTTTGCTGTCCACAGGAAGGTGCTCGTTATTTCTTCCAAGACTGTTAGTCAATTATTCCAAACCATTTACTTAATTTCCCTTTGAAAATGCTTTAAAAAAAAAATCATGTATCAGTTCTTATGCACGCGGTATTGTTAGACAATCTCTTCAGTTTCATTAACCTTTTGCTAGTCTTGAACTATTACTGCACTTTAAATATCATGTTTGACTTACTACCCAGCCCAGCAGCTCGTCCGTCCCTCGAGGACAGCTGCTTTGATGGCTAGGGTCTGAGAGAGTGATACTGGGGACACCACATCGAAGGAAGCCCTTAGGGTCAACCCTAAGACTGTGGTTCAGAACTGGGGCCCATGAGGTGTTCAGAATCCCAGTCGGGAGGTCAAGAGCTCTGCCGTCTGAAGAGAATGGAAAGACTATAAAACCAAATGAATTAAATATTAGACAATAAATGAGAGTTAAGTGTGATGTTACTCTGTGTCATGAAGAACTAGGCTTGGAGGGGTAAAACTCAATGGTGGCGACATCCTAGAGACCCTCATGCCACCTCCGATTGTCTGACTATGAAACAGAAGACTAATGACTATTAGTCAGGAATGTTGAAACTGCATTTCAACAGATCAGAAATATATATATATGCATATATATGTATGTATATTCATGCAGATGCACATATGATGATATCTGTATAAATCCAGTGTGCTGCTTTGCTATAACTTCTTCCCAAAGACTTCTCATTTAATGACAGTTTGCCCCAATACACAGCTTCCCCAGGGATGTTCATTGTTTCTTTGCTGTATACTAACCCCTTCTTTGAAGGGTTCAATAGAACTTTAACACACAAGTAAAATTCAAAATACCTTCTTGTTCACATCGCCTATAAATCGGGGGAAAATTTTTAATAAAGAAAAATAGTTAGCCTTGCGTATGACTTTTCTACGGCACGGGCACATAGTGGGGCGCCAAGAGCACGCACTCAGGTTTTACCTAAAGTCTTGAGCTTTTCAAGAGCCTGTTCCCCAGGACAAAGGACCCCCTTCATTGCCCACCTGTCTCCTGTCCCATCCATGCCACACAGTAACACTAATAACAGTGTGCATCCTGCCACGAAAAAATAGACCACTGCCGCGTTGGGTTAGAGGCACTGCCGAGTTAGTGCTGCTGCCTCTGTTGAATTTCCAGTGGCTTCTGTTTCTGGTGAGTGTGAGGAAAAACATCTCACGACCCATGAGTGAAAGCAAGGGATGACGAGAGAGAGTGGGTGCTGCTGGGTTAGCTGGTGCCAATGCCATGTTGTGCTGAATCATGTCATCACACGGATTAGCCAAGGGAGCCGGCTCCAAAGCAGTCTCTTACCAGTCTCAAATGGGTGTCTCAGTTGGTCGCATTCATCTGGGAGATGGGAGGCTCTGAGAGACCCAAATATCCCATCAGATTCCTGGGCTATGGCAGAGAACAAGACATAGCCCATTATGAAAAGTCCAGAGTCAGATGTTGTCATCTTTCTGTGGTCCCCCAGGTGAGCTCTGGGGTCTCCTGGTGATTGAAGAGGGCTTTGCAAGGAAGAGAAGCGCTGATAAATAATGCATTTCCTTTGTCTTGCAGGAATTCTGGAGGCAGAGGTACAATCAGATCAGCTGTGAACAGCTTACATAGCAAATCTAATAGGTTTGTAAATTAGATTTTGTGTTCATTTGTTTTTGCTGTAAGGCAGCTATTAATCTGCCTCTCCTCTTTGCTGGGTGGTGCTCTTCTTACTTAGCAAATAGATCTGTTTCATTTCACTTTGGTTTTGCATTTCCTTAATCACTTTCGAGGGGAGCTGTCAGTGGGAGATCACATGAAACGGTCCATGGGGCTAGAGAGGCTACAGAGATGGAAAACACAGGTGGGCAAGAGTTACCTTCTGGCAAAGAGCCCACCCACTTCGTCGAGCTTGAACTCCCACCAGCTTCCTTAGAACCCGCATTTTTGCTGAGCAGTGGAGCCCCGGAAGCAAGCCAGGACTTTAATCCAATTTCACTGTAGTTGATGACTTGTCTGGAAGGTTGAGATGGGGATAAAGCATTTAAGAACTTTGCTGAGACATCTTAAAAATACGTAGGAAGTCAACTAAGTGATGTTAATTCTAATTGTGGGATTGCAGTCTCAATTCTGGAAGCACACTCCTCTTAACACTGTGGGACTGGAAGTCTTTGGGACGGTCCCCAACTGGTGGGGAGACTGGTGCAGGGAACCTTGCAAACACTCTGCAAGGCGTGCTGCAGATACTTCTCGCTTCCCTTTCTCCGTTCTCCACAAAAGGATGAGTGCACGGTCGCTCGGACCTCTGTCTCAAAACCCACATATAAGGAGCCAAGATGCTTGCCATGAACAGAGGCTACTGTTCAAACTGAAGTTCTTGTGGTACTTCCTCCACGTCCTGTTTTGCTGCTGTTGGGATTGAGAGGTTCACAACAGCCAGAGGCCGCCACACTCAGTTTCATTATTTACTCTTCCATGGTCTTTTTTAGGTCCTTTTTTGACCGTACCCAACCTATAAAGTATGTCTGATCTTGACCTTGTGTAACTGGCGTGAGAAACTGTTTCCTCTATCCTTGCCCTCACGGCCTCTACAGTGCCAGTGGCCTCAACCCTATGGCACTTCAAACAAAGTGAATCTTTTGGCTAATATGCAAATACGGCAGAAATAAAGAAAGTCACATGTCCTACACTTCTCTCTGTTCTACTATGGAAAGATGCCCCCCCTTTTGGAGAAAGGCGACCCTGTCCCCAAGACCCAGGTCTCCATGGTAACTTGAAGAGGCACTGTCAGATTGAGTCTGAGAACTAGGCAGAAACCAGGCAGCCCTGGATTCAAACCCTGGGTTCTCTAGGTAGGGCTTCGGGCAAACACATTCACCTTTCAAACACTGATAAATCAGCAGCTTTGAACTACTGATGCTAAGGCTCTACATAGCCGATCTTCGGAGATGACTAAGACATTCAGTAGATGTTTGCCGCTGTCATTGGATGCACTGATAGCCTCGAAGATTGGTGACTGAGGGCAAAGTTCAAGAGTTGAAAGTGAAGCAACTCAATCCAAAAATGTCCCTGTAGCGTTTGGGAGATGAAAGAAGGATCCTGGGACCTGGCGGGCACATTCACAGAAGAGAATAAATCTCCCTCAGTAGTCCAGCTGGGTTTGGATAGTGCAGAATATCTGATAGCTGTAAACAGTGGCCGTCCCTGAGGATAGCTAAGCTGCCCCATTTATTGTATAGACATGAAAGCGAAGGCCAGGAGCCTGAGGCGACCTTTTCATGCTCTCTAGCCAGATAGTCACAGAGCCAGGGTTGAAGTTCAGCACCAAGGATGTCTATGCAAGATTCCCCTGACAGCGAGGAACCAGGATCAGAATGACATGTTACCATTATCAGTACCTGGATCCTTCTTTTACCACCTTGTGCCCAGGAGAAGCCTGGAGACCCCACCTAGAGATTTCCGAGCAGGTCCCCATTATAAGCTTCCATGAGTCCAGAGCTCTGCAGATGCTTTCTTCCTGAGCATGCCTGACGCCATGCAAAATGTCCAGTTTTTAGGGAGCATCATCACCAGGTACCAAATCCACCTAAAACTACAAGATGGCAGCCATGATGCTCTTAAGAAGACCATGTCCCATCTCAAACATTAAACTATTTCCCTACTAATGGAAGTTGCCGTAAATATTGGAGGCCTTAGGATGTGACCGCTGTACTCATGGTCCTGAGTTTACTGCTCTTGCCTCTAGATACACATAAGGAGGCAGTAAGTACCAGGGCTGGAAAGATAGCTCAGTGGGGAGAGTGTTTGCTGAGCAAGTCTGGGGAGATGCATTTAATCTGAAGAACCTATATTAAACAAAACCAAAATTAAAGCCAGGTGCAAAGGTGTGCACCTGTAATCTTAGCACTTGGAAGGCAGACAGGTAGGCCTCTGGAGCAGCTGGCTAGACAGTCCAAACCAACTGGGAACTCCAAGTTCAGTGAGAGACACCATCTCAAAAAATAAGATGGGCCAGATAGTAATGTCACATGCTTTTAATTCTAAGCACTCAGGAGGCAGAGACAGGTGGATCTCTGTGAGTTTGAAGTCAGCCTGGTCTACAGAGCAAGTTCCAGGACAGGTTCCAAAGCTACCTTGTCTTAAAAACCCATAATAATAATAATAATAATAATAATAATAATAATAAGAAGAAGAAGAAGAAGAAGAAGAAGAAGAAGAAGAAGAAGAAGAAGAAGAAGGAGAATAATTGAGAAAGAAACCTGACATGCTACACACAGAGAAAGAGAGAAAGCCAGAGAGAGGGAAGAGTACCAGAGAGGATGCAGCCACACCAGCCTCCCTGGACCCCTGAGAGGTGGTAGGAAACATGGCCATCCTCTAAGAACTCTAGAACCTCAGAGCCTGGTACATTCCTCTTAGCTCCCTTCTTTCTGTAAATACTTAGACTGTGGCTTGGAGAGGTTAGGCGATTTGCCCACAGATGCCCAGTTTGTGAAATACCTTCCCCTTCCTTTCATGAAACCATAACAATTCCAAAGTTTGGACTTTCTGTTCTCTTCCATAAGATTCCTTAAGCCCCCTCTGATAGATAGTTGCCTGGTCTATCCCCTGCAAAGCTATAAGACAAGTGCTGAGAGCCAGAGGAGTAAAGGATACGGAGGGATGGAGATGGGCAGATGCAGCGAAGGTGCCATGCAGGACAGGCCCCCAGAAAAGAATTTCTTCTCTGCCTGCGTAAAGCAAAACAGAGTATTGAGTTCAGGCTTCACTAACAGGATTTGGTCTTTCTGAACTTGGCTGTTCCAAGATAAATGTAGAGGACAGAGGTGTCTGGTTTGAACTCTCAAAAGCTCTAGAATCCAGCCTTACAAACCCACTTATCATTCTAGCCAAGAGAATGTGCTGCCGGCTAGACAAAAGGAACTTGGGACGTGACCCACATATATCTGTGTGCGTTGGCAGGAGGCAGGCTGGCTCCTAGACTGCCTTCAAAGCCATCAGTGGAGCCTGGTTTCTTAGAAACCTACTAGCATAGATTTCAAGTATCTGCGTTCAAAAGCCCTCCCGTGCCTGCTGTCCCTGAGTTGGACAGGAAGATGGTTTAGACCCAGCCTACGGATCTGCCTCAGGAATACTAAACCAGCCAGCTCCTTCCTCCACACCAGGCTTCTCAGGACCAAGTTCAATATCAAATTCAACAGATGGTTACTTATAGGACACCTGCTATGTTAAACCGTTATGAAATGGAGACATAGGAGAAAAATCCCACACTGGAAGCCTGGTAAGACAGGCAGATAGAAGACTAATAATCCAGTCATAGATGGGTATTTTTTTCTATGAGCAATGAAAGGGAGGCACGATGAGATGGGCACAGTAATCAAAGGGACACTCCACAAAGGCTGAGCTTAACTCCCAGAACCCACATAACAGAAAAAGAGAATGAACTCTTGCCAGTTGTTCTCTGACCCCCCCCCACACACATGGACACACATGCACACGTGTACACACACACATGTACACGCGCACATGTGCACTCACACACAACACACATACAAACACAAATGTATTTGAAAAGGTTTTCCAAAGAAGAAAATGAGAGGAATGAGGGAAGGAGGGTGGAGCCACAGGCTCTAAGGACATTGTCCTGCGTGGGGTTTAGCTATCTCTTTATGTTTGCCCGCCATTATCTAACAGCTGGCACCTTGCTCTTGTGGACGCTCCTCTCTGTACTGAGAAGGGAACCTGCACTGTCCTGGCAGAGACTGCCGGTTCCCCCTGGAAGGTCAGAGATGGGAGGAGGGAAGAGCAGTTGTAGGGCCCCCCCACTTCCTGCTTCTAAGAACCAATGTCTGCAGGCTATTCCTGAGGGAGCGAGTTCGTGCATTCTCGAAGATAAATAGACTTCCCTTCTCAGGTAATAACTGCAATTTCGCTCTTGTGAAGTTTACATTCAAGCCCGTGCGAAAACAAAGCTATTAGACTTGTCATGGGCAGGCTCACAGATCATGTCTACCTTCGTGGTTTTTTTTCCCCCCTTTCCAGAGCTGAGGTCGTAATAAATGGGTCTTCACTGCCAGCTGTTGTTGACAGAAGTAATGAGAGCATTAAACACGGCATCCAGCCGGCTTCATCCAAATGGAGACACAACCAGACGCTCTCTCTGAGGATCAGGTATGGGTCATTACCTACAGGACAAGGGGAGGGCGGGGGCAGGCCTGGCTTTCTGTACCATGAGTCACCAAACTGCAACTCTCTGTTATCCAAAGAAGTCAGGATAGAAATGAATGTTTTCCTCCTGAGGAAGCAGGTTCCACCTATTAAATGACAATTAAAAATCAAAATCTGGGACAAGCCCAGCCACCTGGCCCATGTGGATATGCAGCCATGTGGGCAAGAGGAGGTGGCGTGTGTGACCAGCCCCCTAGGGTCATCAGTTTAAGTCAGGAGCTCTGCTTCTGGGCAATGCAGGCCACGGGTATCTTTCTCTGGCATAAAGAGTTGTTTCTTGTTTGCCTTTACCTGGTACTTATGTCCCCAATCTGTGACAGTCCTTCACCTTGTCTGCCACCTCCCACGGCCCTTAAAGAATGAATGACTGTCTCCCTACCTCCACCCACATGAAAACGCAGAGCTATCGCTGAGGGACACAGAATTGGTCTGACATCTGGTCGACCTCCAAGAGACTGATCTGTCTAAGTCAGAGAGAAGTTTTTGTCCTGGCCTTGGCATCCTCAGACAACAGTCATCCTCAGGTGATGGACATGGAGAAAATGATAACTTTGGTGCTTGGGACTTTGGTTCAGATGCAGTCATGACTGACCCATCTGATGTTCATTTCCAAGCACTGACCTATGGCCCATAACTAGGCAAGATAGGCAGGAAAATACAAAAATAAGCAGAGACAGGACAACATGGTAGGATGTTCACACCAGACAGTACTACATCTTGCAAATAGGTAAAAGCTAAGGAGATTATACTGAAGGGAGCCATTCATTTTCTAAGGGATCCAAGAAGGCTACTGGGTAAGGCTAGCCTATAACAATATGTTTTGGAGGGTAAGTGGGAGTTTATCAGGTGCGCCATGCACATCCTGCATGCACACATTCTGAATATGTGATTTGTGACCAGGGCTGAAAGAGCACTGAACAGAAGACAGGGAATGGGGGATGGGAATGAGGCAGCCAGGACCAGGTAAGGAAAGGTTTGATTCCCCAGGCTATCAGTTTGTCGTCCCAGCCCAGATTTGGTTGTTCTAGAGCTAAGGATACTCTCAGATAGTTATGCAAGAAAGGTGAAGGACCACATACATACACTATCACACAAAGCAGGGAGTTGCCCCCTTCAGTGACTCTACCCCATAGTTCTAGAGCTTCATGGGGAGAGAAAAAGGGTGTGGGACTAAAAAGTGTTGCCATCTGGGAGCCCGACAACTGAGAGGCCCCCTGGAGGAGCTGCCACCAGGCTGTCTTTCTCAGCACCTCTTTTGGGGTCACCCATCCCTGTTGAACTGTCCTGACAGTCACGTCCTTTCCCCTGGGTACCATGGAGCTAACAGAGCAGCAACCCCCACCAACCTAAGGCTAAAACCAAGCAGTTATTCTCCCCTAGATGGTTCTAGAAGCCGCAGTTCTGAGTGCTGTCCCAGCAGCTCCAGGAGAGCCCTCCTTGCTGCTTCTGCTGACTTCTGGGGGCCCTGGATGTCCCCATGGCTGTATCACCTCCATATCTATCTATTCCGCCTCCTCATCTGAGTGGGTGTAACTTCATCCTCCATCTCTCACCGGACACTGTCACTGGATTTAGAGCCCACAGGGAATCCAAGATGATCTCATCTCAAGATCCTTAATCGTATCTGCCAGGATGCTGTTTCTGAGTAAAATCACATTCACAGGTTCCAGGGATTCAGAGTTGGCCATATATTTTGGGTTGGCCACCATATTTCATGTTCCTCATTATGGCACCTGAGGTAAAATCCTACTGCCAGCACCCACCCACGTCAGCTCCTTCTGGACCTTTCCTGTAGGAACGCTGAAAAGACAGTGAGGAATAGAGAGACACACACACATGCACACACATGTATGCACACATGCACACTCATATCGGTGTGTGCACACACATGCACACTCACGCATATGTGTGCACAAATGTGTATACACACACATACTCACACACACAGTTGTGGATGCACACATGCACACACACACACACTCGCGCACATGCGTGTACACACACACACACTCTGTGTAGAAGAGGAGACCATTGCTTCTGTGAGGAGCCTGTAGACAGCAGCCACTGTAGAAGGAACAATATGCCTCCACCCAGAGGGAAAAGGAATCTCCCTCTACTCAATTAGCTCCCAAAATTATTCACAATAAAAGATTCTGTGAGTGATTTGGAATGATATTTAATAATTGATTGTAATTTCTCATAATTAGTTAGAAATTAATTCCCTCACAGAGGTATTTATTTATGAGCTTTCTGGGGGCTCTCTTTGCTTTTAAATACTTTGGGGTAAGTAATTGCAAGGGATATTAGCAATTTACAAAGTATATTAGTGTGTCAAGTTGTATAGTCTTTCGTGAAGTGGAGTAAATACGTCGCTTTTGTTTCCTGCTAAGACGTAAGAAGTCCTCAGCCAAGGTGGCTTCTCCCTGCGCAGTAACTGGAGACTCCACTCACTAATGGGCAGTGGCTAGAAGATGGAACGTGCCATCCCCAAGGGGTGCTGGCTGCACCCTGTCTCAGAACACCCCAGACCTAGATGTATATTAATCATCTGACCCAGATCCCCACAGAATCAGGTTTCCACAGTGTCAGCTACAGCTTCCAGATTCTTCCTCCTTTTCAAGTATATAGACTTGCGACTCTCCTAGGACTTGCCTCAGGGTGCTCTGCAGGCTCAGGGCTCAGTGTGACCAAGCGCACATCCAAGAAGATGTGCACACATTTGCAAGCCACATGAACACTTGTGGATGGAAGACAGGCTTCCCTGGCTCGGTTCTCAAAGGGGAAATGGGGACCTGCTGCAGGAGATACAACTAGACCAGCTGACCCGAGCACCCAGCTCCTTTCTCTGTTTGACTGCAATCACCACCATGTCTTAAAATGGCTTAGGCGTTTTATGTGCATGTCTGTCATCTGTGGGTGCATGTGTGCATGTAGGCATGAGCATGCAGAAGGCAGAGGTCACCCTCTGGCATTGTTCCTCACAAGCTGTCCACATTGGTCTTGGAGACAGTCTCCCATTAGCCCAGAACCTGCTGAGGAGGCTAGACTGGCTCGCAATGGAGCCCCAGGGATCTGTGCATCTTCACCTCCGCAGCCTGGGATGACAGGCACCTGACACTGTGCCTGGCTTTTGAAAATGTGGGTTCCTGAGATGAGACTTAAGCCCTCAAGCTTGCATGACAAGCACTTTGCCGACTCGCTGTCTCTCTAGCTCCTTAAGCAGTTCTTTTTAAAATTTAATTAAAATATAATTGCATCGTTTTCCCCTTCCCTTTTCTCCCTCCAGCCTCCCTCATGTGTCTGCTGCCATTTCAAACTCATAGCATTGTTACATACGGGTGTGTCCGTGCATACATATATCTATATATGAATGTTTATAGTCCAAAATATATAAACACAACCTGCTCGGTCTGTATGTTGCTTTTATGTGTGTATGACTTCAAAGCTGACCACTTGGCATTGGATAACCAGCTGGGGAGACTATCCTTCTTTGGGTATTGCTTGGTTGTTTGTAGTTCCTTGTCTAGTGTCGTGGGTCCTGTGAGAGTTCTCCCTCCCCTCCATGTTAGCAAGCCTATGGGTGTCATCCTTGCTCCAATCCTTAGGTTTCTATAAGTAGACCTCACACTGGTGCTCAGACTCCTAGAGACAGGCTGTGTTTGGCTCAATTTTTGTGATTTCATGAAGACACCTACTCCAGTGTCTTCCAGCCTTTCCCTGTGCTCTTCTAGAACTTTCCCTCTGGATCTAACTTACCCCAGAACCTAGAAAATGATGTGACGTATTTTGATCATGCTGTTCTGAACAGACCAAGGAGATGTCATGATTCACAACCCCCACCAGACAACACTAGGGAAATAAAAGGCAGTCCACAAAACGGGCCAGGGCGCAGGCCAGGAGGCTACACTCACAGAATCTTACAAGGTGGAAGTAGTGATTCCCCATCATGGCAGCCCATCTACATATCTGCCACCTCTGCTACCCCTCCCCAACCACCACCACCACCATGGTCACCTGTAGAAGCCTTCTAGGAAAAAGCAGAGGCCAATGGGGAATCAGGGCACACATCACTCTGACTCCCTGTTTGATGAAAAGTTCCCCTAAGACAGGCATTTTTGATGCAGGTTAAGCCAAAGGGCTGGGTTTGCCCACTACTGAAGATTTCCTGGCGTTGGTGCAGCGCCCTTTCATCTAGGGCCTTGTGCAAAGCCAGAGAGCATCCTTGAAGGCATCGGAGCCTCTGGGTGTGCTCACCTGGTTGCTGGGTGGTAGCACCCTTGCAGGGTGACAAGGAGTAGAACATCTGAGCCTGTTAAGCGCATCTAGCAGCATGGAGACTTTTTTTCCATTTGGTTTCCACAGGAAGCAGATTTTAAAGTTCTTGGATGCGGAGAAGGATATTTCCGTCCTTAAGGGGACCCTGAAGCCCGGAGACATCATCCATTATATCTTTGATCGAGACAGCACAATGAACGTTTCCCAGAACCTCTACGAACTCCTTCCCAGAACCTCACCCCTGAAGAATAAGCATTTTCAGACTTGTGCCATCGTGGGCAACTCGGGGGTGTTGCTGAACAGCGGCTGTGGGCAGGAGATTGACACACACAGCTTCGTCATAAGGTAACCAGCCATCTGCGGCAAGGTCTGTGCCCTAGCCAGGTGACTGAAACAAGACATATTTGTCCGGTGCCTCCTGTTCTCAACTTTCACTGCTTGTCATACTTGCTTTGGGGGGGCATTAGTGATCTGTCTCATCATTGCACCCTAATATCTGACAAAAGCAGCCTAAAGGAGCAAGGGCTTGTTTGCACATGTGGTCTGAGGGCCCATCATGATGAAGAAGGCATGACAGCAAGAGCATGAGGCATCGGGTAAGGTCACATCTGCAGTTAAGAAACAGAGATAAATGTCCGTGCTCAGCTCCTTTCTCCCCTTCTTATTCAGCCTGAAGACCCGGCCCTTAGGATGAACAACAACATTCGGGGTGGGGCTTTTACTTCTTCAGTCAAACCTCTCTGAAAAGTTCCTCAAGGTCATATCCAAAGGTGTGTCTCCCAGGCGATCCTAAATTCAATCAGATTGACAATGAAGATTCATCACAGGGATCCTTATTTCCAATCAGAATGCACATCTAATCTATTAAGTCACTACAGGGACAGGACAGGAGCATTGTATGACCCAGAGAGTCCAGGTGATTCTGGATTATAAGGTTGGGAATCAGAAAGAAGAGTTCAGAGGTGGGCAGACTATGGCCCTCTGTATGCTTTGTAAATAAAACTTTATTATAACACACTCAGGCCTACCCTCATCCTTTTAGCTTTCTGGGCAAAGCTGGGATGTTTTGGCTAAAGCAATACAGAGCACATAGCCTGCAAAGCTGAATATATTTGTTGTCTGGCCCTTACAGAAAGGGCTTGTTCTCTGAACACTAGACAGAGCCTGGCACAAAGGGGATTAAGAAAATCTGGATGGGTAGTTCCTGTGCCGGGGCCATAAAGGTCTTCCCAGTATTCTGGAAGGTGTGTTCTACCTGTAACTTCAGTATCGTGTAGTCAAAACCTAGGAAATGAAGCGTGATAAAGAAACTCAACAGTCATTTTCTCTGTGACATCGGCTCTTGTTTTGCCATCACTGGGTACATTGTGACAATTACCCATAGACCTGACACCTAACCCTCGAGCCATACAAACTCAGAAACAAGGTATCGCTGTCTTCTAGACAAAAGGAGGACACATGGTGCCTCAAGTTTCATCCCAAAGTGCTCTAAGCCCTGGCAGAAATGTGTGCCGCATCTCGTATTTCTGTTAGGACTGCCCTTGTGCAAAGAGAATCTCTCATTCTGGGGTTTTGGGAGCATCGTGACCAGCGAGTTCCCTGAACCTGAGGACATGGGAAGAAATGAGTATAATCACTCCTGCATCCCCGGAGACTGGAGGTGCTACAATAGCCTGGGTACCAGTTACTTCCTTTTTGTTCCCCCTGACCAGGTCTCTCTGTGGCTAGCAGAGCCAATAGCTCTTATCCCTACATTTCCAAACCCTCCAGTCTAAAGAGAGGGTCTGGGAAAGAAAAGAAAGGAAAATGTGTGGAACTTGTCTGATTGGAAGCCAGAGAGGTGAAGAATAGGAGCATGGCTGTTAAAATGGAGGACACGGGGCAAAGCCTCCTCCCGGGGTCAGCTCTCCTCCAGGGTGCAGCCAGCAGTGAGGAAGTCTGCCCCACTCCATGTGAGGGACACACAGGACGTGGCCTCTTTCTCAGAAAACTACGGGGGAACAGGACCCCAGAAGCCCTAGTAGGTCTCAAGACACGTGGAACAGAGTGAACTTGCAGTGTGCACCACCTCCCACAAGGAAGAGCAGACCACAAGGGGAAGGATGGGGAAGCAAGTCCGGGAGCCTACATTGAGCAGATGCTGGTTGCACGCCAGCTTCTGGGAACAGAGATGGCCGGGACAGCTAGGCCTGAGAGGATGACACAAGGAAGGGACCCAAGGCGGTCCTTCGGGGAATAGGCAGGCTGACTGGTTCAGCAAGAGATAGCAGGATACAGATCGGCCCATTTGCTCTTTCCCTCAGCACCCTTGGGATGGCTTCCTACCGCCTTCGGAGACAAGTCCTTGCATATCCAGCCTCTGATGTCTCATCTGGCTTCCCTCTTGTTCCCTGTCTCACCGATGGAATCCATGCTAGTCAGACCAATTCACGTCCCTCCTCTGAACACCCATACTGCTTCACATTCCCTGCCCTCGGGCAAATTTCCTGCGCCTCAGATTTCATAGCATCGTGGGTTTTTTTAACGTTGCTTAGAACCCAAAGAGGAAGAGATTTTTAGAAAGTATATGTATGCACATGCATATACATATATACATATAAATTCCTAAGCTCTGCGGCTTGCTGAATCAGGACCTGGGGAATCCTATTTTTAACAAGTCTCTGTGGGAGTCTTCTGACTTTACAAACTGGAGACGAGCTCTTCTTCCGTCGCTATCCACCACTGCTCTTTTGCTCATCCGCCCTTTAGATTTCCCTCCCTGCTCTGACGCCTGATAGTCCCCTACCCCCAATAGAAACATGACAGCACTTACCATGGGCTATGTTCTCGTTATGGTCCAGGAGCATCCTGAGTACCCACTGTTCTTGTGGTCTCTGCCACCAGCCAAAGTCATGGAAGCCTCGCGGGAAGCGCAGAGAGGCTGAGAAAGTCACCACACAGGTAGAGAGTGTCAGATCCGAGTATTGAACCTGGAAATCTGTCTTCTGAGTCTCCACTCTAAGGTGTCACCTAATGGGCCAGGACACACCTACTAAGAGCGACCTCGTTGTGGGGCTGAGGGCCAGCACTGTGCTTCCTCTTTTAGACACTGACCTCCAGTGGTGTTTTGTGTTTAAGGATATGACAGGAGTTTGGTAAACATTGAGACAGGAAGAAAGAGATGGGAAACGCTTGGGACCAGTCAAGTACCCATGATGCATCCATGAGGAGAAAGAAAGAAAGAAGAAGAGGCAGAGGACAGGGTAGAGTTCATGTCAGAAGGACCATCCCAAATGACCAGGTTGCCTTTTACCCCTCAGGTGCAACCTGGCTCCAGTTCAGGAGTATGCCCGGGACGTGGGCCTCAAGACAGACCTAGTGACTATGAACCCCTCAGTCATCCAGCGGGCCTTTGAGGACCTGGTGAATGCCACGTGGCGGGAGAAGCTGCTGCAGCGGCTGCATGGCCTCAACGGCAGCATCCTGTGGATCCCTGCCTTTATGGCCCGGGGTGGCAAAGAACGTGTGGAGTGGGTCAACGCTCTCATCCTGAAGCATCACGTCAACGTCCGCACGGCCTACCCTTCCCTGCGCCTGCTGCATGCGGTCCGAGGGTGAGTGCGACATCGTTGCGGAGGGTTGGGTGTGAGTGGTAAACAGGGCTGCCTCTCAGATGCGCTTCCATCTCCACACCGTTAGTTGGATGCTCTTAGCGAGCTTCCTGGCCTTTCTGGAAGCTCTATCAGCAATGAGGGCGGTTGGCAGATGGGGTTCATCTGGGTGAGCTCCCTACTCCCTGTGCTCTTAAGAAAGTAATTGGAGGTTGTTTTGAGGCCCGATGTGAACAGATGCAATGGACTTGGAGAGGAAGATGGTGACAGGTATTGTCACATACCCGGCATCTCAGGTAGGTGGTTTCCACCAGGAGCAAATGGCTTTGACTTCAACATGTCACCCGAAGCACTGTAGACTTTAATTTCCTCATCAGTAATCGGGAGTGGGAAGGGTAACATTGCCGGAGTGTAAAGACTAAATGAAATAACATCTGGACAGCAACTAACACAGATGCACTGTCATTGTAAACACTGTTGTCACCACCATCCTTGATTCTTGTACTAAGCTCTGGGTCCAGTCCCCAGCACTGCCCAACCAGGGCACCAGCACTGCCCAACCAGGGCATGGTGACTGAAAGCTCTGGAGGGAGGCAGGAGGATCAGAAGTTCAAGGTCATTCTCAGCAACAAAGTGAGTTTAAGCCCTGCTTGGGCTGCATGAGACCCTGTCTCAAAACAGTAAAAAAAAAAAAAAAAAAAAAAAAAAAATTGATTAAATCCACATTGAACCAGTTGGGCTTTTCAGCAGCCCAGACTGGTAATTCCTAACTTCCAGCTTATTTCTTCCCAACTGTGAGGCCAGGCACAGGCCCACTCCCCAGGGCTCTGGGCCAGGAGACTTCCTGGGGTCACACCTTGGGTCACAGCAGGCAGCAGAGCTGGATGGTAAGCCCTCACTCCCTTGGTTCCAGTTATCTATGACAGGGTCAGAAGTCACCCCCAAGTCTTAGAATCCTGAAAAAAACAGTACCCATGTTTTTCCTAATTGCTGTTAGTTGGAAACTCAGGAATAGTTTGTCTGGACAGTTCTGGGCAAAGGTGCAGTCTAATGGTGGCTGGGGACAGAGCACTGGGGACAGATGATATTGAGTGCATCTCTGGTCACATCATTTTGGGGTCAGAGCTTAAGCACATGGGTGGATGGCGGTACTATATTCTAGCATATGAGAGAATCTACGGAAGCCTAGGTGGTGAGGCGGGAGGGAGTAGGTTTTAAAGAATTGGGTACTTGCCGAGATATAGATTTGATATGTCTGTCAGGAATATGTATCACCTACTGACTATCCAACTGTCCACCCAACCAACGGGCCAATCACAGCCCTACTCCAAAGACAGTGGAAGCTCCCCAGAACTGATTTCTGGCCAACTGAGGCACATGGCAATGCTCCTCGGTGGTATCTCAACATAATAACTGGAAAGCCATCTGAATCCCCTTCATAGAACGCATGCTTGTGAAAAAAAGATGACCCTAAGACATTCATGGCTATGACCAAAATTGGATGTATTTTGTTATGTGTGATCACAGGGAATATCCCGGTCCCAAGACAGATCTCAAGAAACAAACCACAAGGGTAACCACATTCGAGGGTGGAAGGACAGAGTGACCCCTGTTCCACATCTGTTCCACAGGGACACAGAGGCCCCAGGGAACCTCTTCAGCATCTTTTCACTGAGTTCTGTCAGAGTGGGCCTGTCAGAGTAACCTCGCTCTCCGGGGCTTAGGCCCCAAGCCTTGAAGGCCTTTTATTCCTGGAAGGAGGCCCCTCCTGAGTTATTTGGAGGTTCAGGGAGATAACCTGGGGCAGACAACTTTTGCAACAAGAGCAAAAGTCCTTTGGATGGGCCAGGCAGCCACCTGGAAGAAACCTCTGCAGCCAGAGCTATTTTTAGCTCTAATTGACTCACTTTCATCTGTCAAAATAGCATTAAGCAGCAGTAATGAGCCCTTTCAACAAACAGGCTGTTGATCCCAGGGAAGGAGGCAGCTCTCTCTGCCAGCTGTCCAAGAGGGGATACTGCAGGAGCAACAGGTGGGCTGCCCCACCTCCAGCTCTGAGCCAGGAGAGGAGGGAAAAGAAGATATGCCTTGGGGTGAGAAAGTGGGCAGCCTGTGTCCCTGAGAAAGGACTTGCCTTCATCTCTGGCCTTACCTGGGGTTCACTGAAAACTGAAGGAACATATTTGCAAGGGGTGCAGAGTGAAATCCTGAGAGAAATGTCCAAGGGATGCTGGAGAAGAAGGCAGGGGACCGACTGTGTATAAATGATGATCAATTGGGGAAGTGAAAAAGAAAACCTATAGAATAGGCAGAAATATTTGGAGGTAGTAAGTGTGGTGAGGGATCAACATCCAGGACCTGTAAAGAACTCCTACAGCGTTAACAGCAGAAGCACAAACAACCCAATTCAGAAAATGGGAGAAGGATTTGAATAGACACTTCTCCACAGAAGACACGCAAATGGATAATTAGCATATGACAAGCCATTCAGGATTGCAGATGACTGCAGAGAGCATAAAACCACAGCGGGGTACCACTTCTCACCTAGAAGCATAGCTGTCATCAAACAAATTAATAAAGTGGCCAGAAGACAACACACGTCTGTGAGGACCTGGAGAATCCGGCACTCTCGCGCCGCTGGTGAGGATCTCCAAGGAGAGTCGACTTTTGAGGCATGCCAGTATCCTCGCTTATTAACGCTCAGGAACATCCGGTGATCCATACAAGGTGACCCAGTCAGTAAGCCGCACAACCAAGAATAGAACCGCGCCATCTGCCTCCCAGTGTATCAGGTGCAAGTGGGGACTTGTGCCTCTTTATGTCCAGATCTGCAGGGGCCGGAGAAGATCAGTGGGCCTGGGAGTATCGTCCTGGCGTAGAGATTCTGTGTTCACACTGCAGTTATCCAGGGCCTGAGGCAGCTTTCCCAACAGTCAGGACAAGGTGACCTGTCCAAATACTTCAGAGTCACAACACACATAGCATCTAGTGGGATACTATCTTCTTACAACCTTCTTATCCCTGGACCAGATGGGTTTGTCTTCCCTGACTCACCTGGCTGTTTCTTTGCACGTGAGACAGCCTTCCGAAGAGAAGCAAACATGCGTAGACGTCAACCGTTCCATCACACATTCGGAATGTGCTGTGGCAGAACCGAAATGAAAAACGGAAAAAATAGATGTGGGGCACAATGCTATCATGGCTATGCTTAGGGGCCAGACGCCATGCTGAGCCTTGTCCCATGTAATCACAAGACTAGACTTAGTCCCATTATCCCCATTTTAAAGATGGAAAAACTGAGCCTCATAGAGTAACCCATTTGCCCAAGGCCACCTCATAAGGGACACATTCTGGACCCTTCCATTGCTCTTCATCAGCTTCTGCTTACTTCTAGTGCACATGACCAGGAAACAGCAAAGGAACTCTAGAAGAATAAAGTCAAGACTACCAAAGCCAAAACGGGCTTCAGCTTGTAGAAGGAGTAAGAGAAGCAATAACAGCGCCAAAAAAAAAAAATTGCATTATCTTTCAGGCAGACAACAAAACAAACAAGCAAACAATAGAGGAAGATGATACTGAGGCCACAAAGGACAAAGATAGCCTGGAAGTGTGGTACTCTTGCTTTGCATATGTGAAGCCCTGGGTTCGATCCCCAGCACTACCAAAAACACAATAAAAACAAAATGCGGAGGTAAAACAAAACCCTCAACTCCTGTTTTCTCTGCAAAGATGGTGGTGGTGGCTCTGTGGCCTGAACAAAGTGAGGTGATCTTTGATGCCTGACCTGCAGTTCCATTTGCTGCCCCAGCGGCTCTCGATGTAAACCCTGGATGAACAACATCAGCATCACCTGGGTGTTTGTTAGCGAGGCAGAATGCTCACGTCACCTCAGACGCTCAGAACCGCAAGGCGTAGGAAAACGTACACCAATCTATGTTTTAACAGGTCCGCCTGATTCTGGTGCATGGCTTAAATTTCAGAACCGTTGCCATCAATAAATGAAGACCAGTTGACACCACAATTTTAGGTCCTCTGAGCCGCTGGACCGTGGCCTCTTCTAAACTGAGCTGCACCGGAAGGACAATGGAGGCAGTCATCTTGACTCTGATTTGTTTTTAGATATGGGAAAACTACAGACACCCGTGAGCCCAGTTTAGGAAGATTATCCAAAGATTACCCATCCAGGGATTCATAAGAGAGGTAGAAAGAAACATTGCAAGTAGGAGTGCTCACCAGAAAATATCACGCTGTGCTGTCCCAGGGTCCCTGATTGTAGGGAGAGCAGACAGGTATGCGCCATCTGCGTAGTCCCTTTATTTACAGAGTGTCGGTCAGCTGTGGTGATGAGGCTCTTCGTGGCAACTTAAAGAGCTGCGTGCGGCCTGTTTAACAATCAGGAGAATAAAAGGGGCAAATGTTAGCTTTCTGCTGGAACAGCCTTGTGGATAGGATACCTTTAACCCAGAAGGAAATCAAGACTCAGATGTTAGGTAAAGTGTCTCTCTTACAGATGAGGAGAGAAAAGCCAGAGTTGGTCTCTGCCTATATAGGATTGAGATGTCTACATATCCTACCACCACCTCCCCATAGCCATGCCAGATCGACCAACCATTCTCCACCTACCCATCCACCGACCCTTCGAGGACACTCATTCCTCTCGCGACCTCTGCGACCCTGGCAGCCAGGCTCAGACCCTGTCTCCATTTTTGCCAGTGGCTCACTTAGCAAATTTGCAAGTGAGATGATTTTAGCGGAAGTCTCAATATTCAGAGTCTCAGAGTGAAACCTAAGCCAGTCAGAGGGAAGAAAACTGAGAATTCTGACAAATCCCAAACTCTCCGGCTAGGCTGAAGACAATGGTGGCTTGAAACTGAGTGGATGGATGGCTACCCCCAAAGGGTCCCATGCTCTCTGGGCACAACAAAGGATGTTTTGACATCTTCTACGTGGTAGGTAGGCCAGGGATCGCTTTGTTACTCTGCGTGGCCAGATCCCACTTGAAGAGTCACATGCACTTGGGGGTACCCAACTGCAAAAGGACCACAATAGCAGAAAAATCAAGGACTTGAAACGTTTTGGGGAGAGAAGGAGCTAGGGAGCACGAGAATATCTTCCTTCAGTCAGCGGCTCTCATCAGACACTTAAAGGCTCCCAGGGTGCTTTAGGCTGGTGAAATAGAGCCCTTAAGGGACCACTAGATTGAGCCTGTGAAGCTGCAGGGCAGGTGAGGGAAAGGGGTTGGGGGAGGAAACCATCTGGCCTATGGTAAAAACATCCCAACACCTGAGAGCCTCGGCAACAAGGTAGCGCCTTTAAGAAATGAGGAATTCAGTATCTTTTGAAATGTCTGGGCAGAGTGAGCTCCCTTTCTGGGGCTATGAGGAGGGGAATCCATGTCATTCCCACAGAATTGATACATTGTTCTGTGAGGGTTGCCTGGTTGAAGTACCAGCCTGAGATGGTCAAACTGTAGAAATGGGTTATCTCGTAACTCTAGAGCCTGGACACCTAAAAATTAAAATGCAGGCAGGGTCGGTCCCTGTGAGGGCTATGAAACACGAATCTTGGTCTCTCTTTGTCAGAGGAAGGCTGTCTTCACACTCAGTGGCACGAACATTTTCATCTACAAGGATATATATCTTGGATTAAAGCCCATCCTAATTTTGACTATAATTTGACTATGACTAATTTTAATTTGGATACTTCTATGAGATCTTATCATCAAATAAGGTCACATGACAATGTATTAAGAGTTAGGACAGATTTCAACCAATGAATCTGAGGAATACAATTCAGTCCCTAACAGTTATATCCCACTCCAGAATTCTTTGATTCAGTGAATCAGTACACTTGGCAGCTCCCAGCCCAGCTGAGATAGTGACCTTGACATTGCAAGAAGCAGAGAACACTGTGGAAAGCCCAGAGCTGGCAGAGCTTACCTTCGAATACCAAGAAAGATTCAGGAGGAGCAGCTCTCCCAAAGGCTTTGAGAGCCAGCAGAGTGGCCCAGTGCCCTGGCTAGCTGTTGTTGGTCAGGAACGAGAGTAGCAGAGTGGACAGCCAGCCAGGCAGTTGAGCGAGGCACAGTAAGTGGGAAAACTCCTCAGCAGCTGGTCATAAATGGTTCTAATTCAATTACAACAAGGGAGGCTGTGACCTACAGAGAGGGCCACGCCTTGGACGGGGCATCGGCCTGCTTGTCCTGAGCAGACACCTATAGTAAGGAGGCAGCTAGTAATTTGTTGCAAAGAGAGGCCACTTGTTTCCCGACTGCCCGGCAGCTTAGACCCGAAAATAATCACACAGAAACCATATTATTTAAATCACTGCTTGGCCCATTAGCTCTAGCTTCTTATTGGCTAACTCTTACATATTAATTTAACCCATTTCTATTAATCTGTGTATCGCCAGGAGGCAGTGGCTTATCTGCAAATTTCCAGTGTCTGTCTCCGGCAGGGCTACGTGGCTTCTCCCTAACTCCGCCTCCTTTCTCTCAGCATTCAGCCTACCTTTCTCTGCCTAACTAAGTTCTGCCCTGCTATAGGTCCAAAGCAGTGTTCATTATTAATCAATGGTAATCAAAGCATATAGCAGGAAATCCCACATCAGACACCCTGTGAACTGGTGCCAAATTAAGTACCAGCAATGCTGAGCCTGGTCTTGGGATGTCCCCTCCTGCCAGGGCTTAGAAGGGACAGTCAAGGGAGGGGGCCCTGCCACCTGTCGCTGTGAACAGAAGCCTAGAGGCCAGAGAGGGGGCTGGGTGAGAGGGTGGAAGGTGCAGAGAACAAAGGGACACCCCAGCACAGAGATGACACTCTCTCCAGGGATGTCACCCCAGGCTAGAATGTGCATTTCTAGTCCACATCCTTCTCCTGGCTGGTCCCAATCTGCTCCAGTGGGCAGGTAATCAAGGAACTAGAGTTATCTTTCTGGAAGTACTATCTATAGAAGAGAAAGACAGTCTGTAGTATTGGGCATTTATTTATTTGTGTACATGTTTGTGCTTGTGTGGTGGTGAATAGTGATGGTGTATGTATGTGTGTGCATGTGTGTATATGCGTGTGTGCATGTGTGTGTTTACCAGAGATGTCATTCCTCAAGAATCATCCACATTTTCCCCCATGCCCAGTCTCTTACTGGAAAATGAAGCTCACCAATTAAACTAGACTGGTTGACCAGCAAACCCCAGGGGTCTCCCTGACTCTCTCTGCCCAGCACTGGGATTACAAGCATGTCCCACCACACCCGGCTTTTTAAACACAGGCTCTGGAGATCAAGCTCACATCTCCATACTAAGAACTGAAATATCTCCCATCCTCATTCATTTTAATGGTGTGTGTGTGTGTGTGTTAAATAATAGTGAACATTATAAAAAGAAAATCTAAAATGTATGAGGGAAGTTTGGTTGACAGGAAGTAAAACTCCTCATCTCTTGTCTTCCTCTAAGAGGCAAGAAGTGAAACTGGCTCTTGGCATTTCTATGTCTCTTTTCACACATGGGGAATGTGTGTTCCCTCACACCTTTCTAAACTCCCAAAATTATTCCATATGGATACACATCACCTCGCGGTCCCACAAAGCTGCCTGGCCAGACGTGGTACATCTGGCGTATCACCTGTGCAGGCAAAGGCATTGTTCCCAGTCTTGGCTGCAGTAATCAGGCATCCATCCATCCATCACTTACAAACAGTTCTGCTAACGCCTATGCATCTGTGGGCTTGCTCTTTAGAAGTGTCTTCTAAACGGGGAGATGGATACATGCCTTGTTGATTTTTATGGATAGCGCCAAAGTCTCCTCCCTAGCAACAGGTACCAATTTACTTTCACCTACAATTACTGAAGGTACCTGCTTTCCCAGAACCTCTCCAGACTATGTCCTATCAACTTTTGTCATCTCTACCAAGCCACTGAAAACTGTCAGCTGATTATTGTTCGGAACTGGATTCCTCTGGTTACGAACAAGATTGAATGAAATCTGTTTGTAGGTGGCATCAGTTTAAACTCTGGAATCTGGCCACAAATTTAAGCTCAACAAATTGTCTTTCCGGAGTCCTCTAGGGTCATGGGTGAGAGTTAAGTCTGAAAAACAGTCTCACTACAGGCAAGGCGCTGTAACAGGAGGGACCCCTCAAATAACCAGCATCATGGTTTTTACTCTTTTGTTGGGACAATGTGCTGTCTACACTGGTGTTAGCTGTCACATGCACAGTCCTGGTCCACCTGGATGCATTGGATAAAATTGAGTGAGCCCACGCACCTCTCCTGGCAGCGCCCCCACGGAGACCCATAAGCTCAACTTGCCAGTCATCACTGGAGATTTGGGGAGTGTGCACTTCATGTGTGCCTTATGCTAGGATCTAGGGTGACACCGGCATAGGAAGTCAATCAACTTCCTTACAGAATTGAGAAGGGAGGAAATGTGAGGCAAACAAATAAAGCGTTGTGGTAGGGGAAGCTGCGCATAGAACCAAAGCCATCAGGGAGGTTCCGAAGGCTTCAGCAGGAAAACACGTGGCAACTGAGAGCATTCAAGAGCAGTTGACCAAAAAACCTTAGGAAAGGGCTTCGTCGGAAACCAAGACGCCGCAATGGCAGTTGGGTAGAGTCGTGATGAGGACGGTTGCAGGCCCAGATCACTGGTGTATCCAACCTGAGTAGCCATTGTTTTTGTCCTGTACTCATAGGGTCACTGAAACTTTTGGTAGTCCAGTCATGTTTCAGGTATACTGAGCTTAGGTAGAACATTGGTGTGAGTAAGCCTGGATACCTAGAGACCAGAAGCTTCCCTCATTCTTGTGGCTTCAGTAGTGTGTGTGTGTGTGTGTGTGTGTGTGTGTGTGTGTGTGTGTAAATATGCATCCATATGTGTGTATGTAAGTCAACCTTGGGTGCCTTTCCTCGAGTATCAACCACCTACTTATTTTGTTTTGTTTTATTTTTTATTTTATTTTTTTTTGTGGGAGTGTCTCAGCACAGGACTCAAGACTCAAAGATTAGGCTAACCCTCAGCTTTTGGGGGTTTTAAGCTCAGGTTCTCATGTTTGCAAGGCAGGCACTTTACCAACTGAATTTTTACCAACTCTTGACAACAGCCCCAGATTCTAAGATAAAAAGCCAGAACTTACCTGTTATGCGGAATGGGCAGATTTATCCTGAGATAAACCAGAGTGCAAAAGAAACCTCAGTGTACACCCAAGGAAAGAACAGCAATGAGCTGTGGTACCTTCAGATCAGAGTGAATTCCCTTCCAGGTTCTGCTGCCAGGTTTACACAAAGCATCACCAAGTGCCCTTCACATCTCCCTGTGAGACACTCCTACCCTTCAAGGACATTATGGGCCTGTCCCACAGTGTTACTAGCTTCCTGGAGAAAGTCCTCTTTGTCCCATATGGGGGGGGGGGAGACAACCGCTAACCAGTGGCAGCAGCTATTCTCACCACATGCCGTATCCAAAAATCCAGGGACGGAAGGAGGCACTTTAAAGATGAAAAGATTTTGGCAATCATCATCGATTGCTGTCCGTGCTCATAAAATACGGTGCTTGACTGTCACAGTCATTGGGGTGGCCAATTGGAAAAATAATTACTGCCTTCTTTGAGATTACTTTGCCTTCTAATTAAAATCTCAAGACTAGGATATTAAAGGTGCATTGTCAATACAACTCTCTGGATGCACCCAGCTAACCTCATTTGGGAAGGCAAAATTAATTAGTTTGTGTTTTAACACCCAGTTGTTATCCCAAGGAACGGAATCCTCGGCAAGTCAGCCACGTACAGTCTCTAAATTGGCCAGAGTAACTGAGGAGACAGAAAGGAAATCTAGAATGATGTATCCCTACATAACACAGTCAGCTTCTATTACAAGCTGCTCACTAAACAGAGCTCCTGTGTCCCTGTCAGATGTGGCTCAGGAGTTCTTGTTTACCCTGGAGGCAGAGCCGGAAGTAAGTGGGTCCCTCTGCCAAGAGCCATCACACTTCCGATTTATGCTGGAAACTTGTGGGCCATTAACACCTTCCCCCAGTTAGCAATTCTGGGTGGAAACTCTGGCACTGGATCTGCGGAGCTGGGTGTCCTCTTCTTGTCCCCGTTGTTTACATACTTCCCAACGCTGTACACACTGCTAGCTTCCCCACATCTTCCCCCTTTTTCAGTTTTATTTGTATAGAAGATATTTGGCACACAGAGACCTCAGGACCACCATTTCCAGACCCGCTACAACGACAAAGCCTCCAGTCCCAGCGGTTTTTGCGTCTCACTCTTATCGAATGTGGTAAGAGTTGTTCGAGGCTCTCTTCCAATCAGCGGTCTGGAGATCCGTGAGGGATGCATCTTGTTTTAGGCAACCCATCTCCAGATCAGCAAAGAGGAAGTGGAAGAAGCCTCTCTTGTCAACTGGGCGCCAGAACCGCTGGTCTGACCCAGCTTAGTTCGCAAGGATGCTGGGATGGGTGGGGGAGAAATGCTATCGTCTCTGTCTAGGTCCTCAGGTACAGCAGGCAGGGAGCTAGATGCCTGAATCCTACAAAGGAATCTAAGTAAGCCTTGGCCCCAGTTGCTAAGCACCCAAAAGGAGTAGGGGGAAAGCTCATGGTGATCAGGTGATTAACAGGTTGAGAGCCAGGGAGGAGCTAGAGGAACAACAGGGAACAGAGACCGTGTCCAGGAAGGTGAAATGCCTGTGCTTAATTTGGGGAAATTAAGTTTAGGCTGAGGTAGGGGAGATCCCAGCATGAATATGTCACCCTCCCCTGCTAGCTAGGTGACTGTCCCATTGATTAAACTCACCTCTTTCCCTACCCCCCTTCTGGAACATAGCACTACTGACCTAAAAAGAAATCCATTGCTGAAAGCCTTCCCCTGCTAAGGCCCTACCATCAGAAAGTAGACAAAGCACAAATCCCTAAGATGGCGTTAGCTCAGGGAGAAAGCATCAATAAACCCACGCGCAGGGCACCACCAGTGGCTCACGTGTCCCTGGAAAATGTCAGGGACAGCTCGATGGCCTCTGGCTAACGCTAATTGTAGCTACAGCCGTGCCGCCCTAACCCTGACTCATACGAAATCACCACAGGGTGAAAAATGCCCCAGAGGCCAAGATTCGGAAACACACATTTTTATAGCCAAACCCTGTCTAATTGTGTGCTTATGAATCTGGCTTCTGTTCTAGAAAACCTCCCTTGTCCACTACGTTTGCCTCTGCTCACCAAAAGAGGAAGAGCAGGCTAATTCAGGAGGCTGCTATCCTAACCTCAGACCTAGTCTATCTGACCCACCCAATAAGGTCTCACATGATATTTTTTTAAAGAAATAAATTTTGACAGTGTTGGGAGTTAAAGCCAGAGCCTCATGCATGCCAGGCGAGTGTTCTACCACTGAATACACTCAGTGTTCTAAAGGCATTATAATTAGTTACCAACATTTTAAAATTTGGAGAATGTATATGAAAAAAATCCGAATATCGGTGCTATTTTTTTTCCTTAAATCAGAAAATCTTAGTGTCAGCCTTCAGTGCAACCATAAACTGGTCATTCCTGGAGATGCCACTGTCACCACTGCCCCCTTTGATACGGCAACACTGAGACTGCACACCCATTTTTCTCACCTATAGCCCAACTCTCAGTTTACTCCATTTTACTTCTGCCAGGCTGCTGAGCTGGCTGAGTTCTCATCTGTCCTTACACTGACTCTGTCCCCGCTTCCCTTCCAAATGTAACCCGTATTTGGCTCTTTCTAAAGATCCACCTCCTAGTCAGAGCAGGATTTAACGGAGGGCACCGTAGGGATCTCAGTGGGCAGGCTACTGGGAGTGGGCCCTAGGCATCTGCTGAAGCTCCTGGTGTTACAGTGGGCAACTAATTAAGAAACTTGGCATCAGGGTTGAGATGTCATAGGCTAGCTTAGCAAAGGGCAAGCTCTCCAGTATGAATGTGTGTCAGTTCAGGCAGATGACATTCCCCAGGATGTGTGGGAGGACCTGCCATTACTGACTGTCCTTCCGGGTGTCATCTTTAAATTAATAATAATAATAATAAAACAAAATAAAAACACAACAACAAAAAAACTCATCACAAAAGAGCCTTTTAGAAACACCCAAGTAGGCACAATAGTGGTTCAGGTATCCTGTGGATTCTTGGGATAGTGGTGATAATTCCCCACTTGGCTTATGATCTCCAGCTTCACGGTCCCCATGGAGTTCTCTCATCTACAGTAAGGCTGGCTGATGTTACCTACCCCATCGATTCCGAACCAGATATGTCCAGGGCCACACGGTCTGGGTCTTAATGTGAATTCAGCCTGGCTGATGCCTCCTATGCTCAAGAGGACTAGGGAGGAGACCCTCCCCGCTTAGAGTTCTAGGCCCATTTGCATTATGGGGAGCAGAGCAGACACAAAAGGCCAGCATACTGCTTCTGTGTTCAATCTACTCAGGCCTCCCTGTGACCAGAGGGAAGAAGTTCCCAGTCACTGAGGGACATCAATTAACCCATCCTGGACCCCAGCGGGACTCACAACACATAGGCTGCCCCTCGCATTCTCAGTATATTTTCTTTTAGACAAGTGGCACCCCAACCCTTGCCCCTACCCTAACCCACTAAAAGTAGGCGATAGCCCTGTGGAATCTCAGAGTGAGGGGAGGAAAGACTAAACACAGTCCCCCCATTCTCAAATCGGCCCTCCCTCCTCCTGAGTGATAATACACCTCTTCAACAATCCTGGCGCCTCAGTACAGAGGCAGCAAGATGACCCCCCCCTCCCCGAGAACCCAGCATATAACGGAAAAGCAAGCGTGTGCCCTACAGTCCCGTGAGAATTCAGCAGCCTGGGAAAGAAACCATTACGCAGGTGACCTCAGCTACAGCCCAGAGGCCAGAACAAAAGAGCAACAGCGTCTTGATGGGGGGGGGCACACTATGACACGGCACAGGGCCTCGGAAGAGAGCTGTGGCCAATCATACTGGGAAGGCTGGTGCCGCAAGGGAAAGGCAAAGCTAAGGGTGTAGCCAGGGAGGGTCCTGCAGAGAACCCACTGGGGAATTTAAATGCATGAAGAACAGGGAGAAGTTTCTGAGAGCTGCCCAGGAGGCTGTGAGAGGGAGCTGGAGGACAGTGGCCGACCATCACCATAGAAACGTGAGCAGTACGGAGAAGAAAGGACAGGTCTGTGTTGGGTCCACAGACTTGCTCCCTGCTGGTTTCCAATTGTGGTGTGCCTGCAGTTACCAGGGCCGCTGCTCGGCTCATTTTCTCACTCCATCTGATTCCCTGTTGGCAAAGCAGTTGCTAAGACGTTTCTAGGTTCATACAGCACAAAACAGGAGGAGACACAAGGACAAGGATCTCCAAGTGACAGACCTACAGAACAACCATGGTTGCCCAAAGGACCGCCCAGCTCCCGCTGTGCCCAGAAGAATCATAGGACTGGTTGTGACCATCTGGACCACTGCTTCCTATCTCAAGGTCCAAAGTGACGTTGAGATCACACCAGACAGACAGTTCTGTTGGACGGACAGATTGTGGCAGTCCTCAGAACACCTTTTATTTGAGCAAACCTTGGAAATATTGCATACTTTACTGTAATTGCATGGGTTTCTAGGCATCTGTGACTTCATCTGATCCACGAGTGCTTCCTCCAAACAGAGATGCAAGGAACTCCTCTAGGGTGGACTCTGGAATCTTTTGGGTTCCTTTTTGAGCTGCAGAAGGAGCCATGGTGTGTAAAGGGTTTTCTTGGACTTCTCAGAAGCCTTTACATCCCCACCCCTCCTTGCCAGCTAAAGTCGCTGCAAAGAACACACACACACACACACACACACACACACACAACAATAAGTAAATGTTTTGTTCTAGTGGCCTTCCACTTCCAGCATGAATTTAATCGGCTCATTTGAGGTACTGGCCTTCCCTTCAGTGGAAGAATGGCAAGTCTGAGCCCAGGGGTGCAGAAAATCGTGATCTGGGTCTGGTTTAGAGACACACTGGCCCAGCTCAGTAGTCAGCAATCCTACCTTCGCACTGGAACAGGAGCCTGGCTATTAGAGCCGCACAGCCAGGGTCAAACAGAGCTTTAGCCATAAATAAACAGGTGGGGACCACTCAGGGTGAGCTCTGGATCCATACAGCAAGAATCACAACAAGCAGAAGGGTTCTCACTTGCAGAGATTTTTCTAGGTTCTTGTGGAATGTTTGAACCTGGAGGTATCTGGACTGTGTGTGAGGGAAAAATAAGGTCCATCAGAGAGAAGTAACTTTCTCAAAGACACAGAGAGCTAGCAACAGAGCCATCTGAGTTATAGACCTCCATCCTCCGGGCATGGGTCCTCATCCAGAGCGCAGATGGCCCATTCCCTGCTCTGGCTCAGGCTAAGGCACAGAGAGACACACAGCACTCCACTGACCTGAGCTGTCTCGTCAACAACCTGCTCTCTGCCCTTCTCCAAGTTTTCTCCCATCTCTCTTTGACAGAGCCCCAACAGCAGGAAACACTGACTCCCTAATCGAGATGGCTAGTAAGATCCAGTGACAGATCTTTGCAACTAACGTGTAGATAGAGTCCAGCCCTGCAGTCCAGAGCTCCTTGGCTCTGCAGAGAAGCTATACACATGGTCAGGGAAGGTCAGCTGCCCCAGAGGGTGGGGCCTCTGGGAATGCTGGTAGGAAAGAAGTCTACCTATATGATGTGGAGAAGACTAATAACCCATCTGTGAGGCAGTGGGCACTAGGCAAACAAACATTCCTTAAAATGTGACCAAGCCTGAACACATTTGAGCATGTTGGTGGTAGCTCTTTCATGTTCTAACTGCAGCGTGGTTGCATAGTCATAATTGAAGCCATAGACTTGCAAGCCCAAAAGCATTTATGGCCCAGCCCATTACAGAAAACTGCCAACCCTGCTTCAGTTGTCAATGGGTCTGTGTTCAAGACAAGGTACTGCCCCTTCCCACACGGGTAACCTTGGGGTGCCAGTTTTTATCTTGGTGCCCCAGACATCATAGACGCATGTATAGGAAAGCTCCAACTCAAGGCGTAGTCCCGGTTTAATCAGCAGTAGTTGTCAATCTCCCGAGGAGGAAGCCTAGGACATGTGACTTGAAGTCACAGGAGGCAGGAGGTGGGCTGCTGGGCAGAATAGAATTTCTTTCTTCTTGGGAAGTGTTCACAAACACATTTCTTAATTGTTTCTGTATGTGTTTGTTTATAATGTATATCGTTAGTGGATGCACGTGTGCACACACATGTGTGCATGTGCGAATGAATGCTTGCATGTGTGTGTTTTACCTTTGCACAGTTGGGTTGCTGGTATATTCTACCATGCCTTTCTTTTTTTACGTAAGTGCTGAGGAATCCAAATAGGTTCTCATACTCGCAAGGCAGGCATTTTACCAGCCGAGCCATCTTCCCAGATCTTATTATCTTTCTTAACTTTTATTTTTTTTCTTATCCAGATATTGGCTGACCAACAAAGTTCACATAAAAAGACCAACTACTGGCCTCTTGATGTACACCCTGGCCACACGCTTCTGCAATCAGATCTACCTCTATGGCTTCTGGCCCTTTCCACTGGATCAGAATCAGAACCCCGTCAAGTACCACTATTATGACAGCCTCAAGTACGGCTACACCTCCCAGGCCAGCCCCCACACCATGCCCTTGGAATTCAAGGCCCTCAAGAGCCTGCATGAGCAGGGAGCATTGAAACTGACGGTGGGCCAGTGTGACGGGGCTACGTAAGGATGGCAGCCCGTGGGACTCAGTGGCTCACTTTCCTGCCGGCTACACCAGAGGCAGATGGGAGTCAGGGCGGCACAAACAATAGAAGATGCAGGCTAGTGGTTTCCTTTGTTAGAGTGTAAAACAGTGACCAGAATATATATATCTATACCTGCATATATATATTGACCTGAGTATTTATAACTGTGTGGTGTTCATCTAGCGTTAGGCAGATAAGCCACAGGAAGAAGGTGTGGAGAACCCACCTGGACCAGATGGAGACTCAGTCCACCTTTGGGGGCAGAAGGACTTGACAGGCCAAGAAGCCAGTCCCATGACTTTGGATAACAACCCGCCTCCTGGGTTGGATGGATCTCTGGGCTCATGGATGGATGGATAGCCACCTGTTGTCAGCTTCCCCGAACCTCTGAGTGATGTGGATTCTGGGTAGCCCAGACCCAGAGAGGACAGTTTGAACCAGTCTAAAGAGGTGCGGTTCATGGAGGAGAGACTTGGAAAGTTCCGCTGGGCAAAGAGGCACAAGGAGACCAAACATCGGAGGTCACAACAGAGCTGAGGACCTTGTTCAGGAACTGGAGAGTGCAAGTGCCCAAACTACACATGGGCAGCGCCTGTGTCCCAGAGAGGCCTTCCCAGCTACGGAGACAGGCTGGAGGAAACCCACTCCACAGCCCCATACCCGGGTTAGACAAGGACCACCCAGGACTTAGTGGGGTGGATCAGCAGATGGCCCTATACAGGTAGAGTGTTATAAATCATGGTTTTAGAAGCTTGAGACCTTCCAGGGGTACTCCACCTCAGAAAAGAACAAAAGAGTGTCCAAAATATGGTCGTTTTATTAGAGTGTCCAAAATATGGTCGTTTTATTGGGTGTGCTTTAAAGCAACTGAGCCCCATGAGGAAGAAGTGGTCCTGGGACTTCAACTTCCCGGTTAGCCTGCATACCATCTTCCGAGACTGTCACACGGGAGAACTCTACTGTCCTGTCTACCGCCAGAAAGACACAGCGAATGCTTGAAAGGGCACAGTCACAATAGGTCTCATCCTATTCAAAACATACACGATGGTACGCGACGGCCTTTCTAGGCGCCATGTGGAGACCCAGACCGGGACACCTGGAGGACTGTGAAGCGCCTGGCTCTAGGTCTCTATGTCACTCTGTTTGCTGTTCACATCCTGCACTCTGAGGGTCCCCTGCAGTCAAACGGCCATGTCGGTGTCACCTTCTCATCCCTGTCCCATCTTGACAGTCGTACCTACCACACTAAGCTCCGCCATGGAGACTTTCAACTCTTCTGGGAGTTGAAATGTCCACTCTACACACCTGCCCACCCTCACCCCCTTACACAAGCAATGACTGCAGAGTTTTTGGCAAAAATCCTTCCCCCCCTCTATTTAGATTCACACTTAAGACTTGTTTTCCTTGTAAAAGCCCAAAGCCAAACACAGAAACACGGGACATAATCTCCAGGGGAAATCTGGGCTCACTGCCAGTAACTTAGGGGTTGGGCTTACAGGTCACACGCAGCAAAGCCTTATCCAGCTTGATTTGTTAGATGCAGTCCCTCGCCTGATAAATAACGGTTTTTTAAAACATGTTTGAAAGATAAGAAAGAAAAGTATTATCTGGAAGGTGAGCAGAGTAACGGAAAGTAATCCGGAGCCGTTCCCAAGCCTATGAGGCCTGACGTAATTAATCAACAGCCATTCAGAACACAACGTTTGCTCTAAATCAGTGGCTGATGGGAAAATGAGCAGAGACAATGGAGACACCCTAGAACCATTAACCGTGGTAACCCCGTGTACCGTCCTCCCGCCCCAAACCAGGATGACGATTGTACATCTCCACGTTCCTCTCTTCGTTCCTGGTGCAGTACAAAGCGTGTGATTTGGTTTGGGATTTGCATCATAAAATGAATATTTAAAAAAGCAACAGCCCTAACAGCCACCCAGGGAATTGAGTGGTTCAGCCTTCCCCATGAGCAGTGGAAATAATTAGCATCATATTTTACATGTCTCTGGAGCCTTTCATCTTAAAGATCTCAAAGTCTCTAGAAGACAGTTAATTTCTAAAGTTTGCGGTGCCCTGGAGGAACCGGTAAAATCACCAGCAGGGCCTTGCATTAGTAAAGCCCCCGGATGTCAGACTAGTCCATGTGGTGGCCCAGAGGTCAGGTTCTGGAGGTGACCCCGAGTTCCACCCAGCATCCTCTCTCTGCAGAGGAGGTAGAGGACCGGTTGTCTAATTGGATTTAAGCAGGCTGTAACCTAACGAGAAAAAGTCAGCAATCCCAGGACTACCCGGATATGCCATTTCCCTGACTCAGCAGGTCCTTGGCTATCAACACAATCCGGGCATAGAGCAGCAAGGACTCTATGAACCTTAGCGTCCCCTCTCCTTGTTCTCCTCCAGCCAAACTCACAGTCAGCAGCCAACTGCCCTTGACTGCCTGCTGAGAACTCACTTGGGGCTGGCTTTCACTGAAGTCTTTAGCGTAGGCTGGCTGACCTTGGCTGTTCCCCAAGAGGCACAGCCTGCCCTCTTAACTTGATTGCTGCCACTGCGGTCAATCCTAACATCCCATCAGCCTCAGCCGGTCCCCTCTACTTTTGGCTGTCAGTCACCTCCTCAGTCCACCCACCTAAGCCTGCCGTTTACTTTGAGCCCCCAGTGACTTCACCCTTAACCTCTGCTGTCACCAAATTTAAAAAAAAAAAAAAACTAAGCATTTGACATGAGACCTTTCCTCGGACTCTCTTGGCCTCTCCTTCCCCATTTATAACCTTAATTCTCCCATTTCTGAGTGAGGGAGGTCCCTCTTCTGGCCAGGGACTTTCCCCGCTCATACCCTCAGTCTCTCCACCAGCTCTCTTGCATCCGGTCTGATTCCTAAAGCCTCTTCACTTAATTCCTGCACTATGAGACCTTGGCAGGGTCTCCAGGCCCTATGGCCACCAATCCCCCCTGACCACACCTTAGTGTTCCCTCCTAGCCCACTCCTGGGACCAACATCTCAGTGCTAACTCGAAAGGCCACTCTTACTGCAAAGTTCTCCCGTGGATTCTCCTGGGCAAGATACTATGTTCTTAAGATTTTACCCCTTTCCCGATCCCAACCTCCATGACCATTTATTTATATATTTATTTATGTATTTATGAGTTATTTATTGGCACTCCTACCTTGAGCTGAGAAAGGACCCAAGGACGATCTGCCCATTTCCCCCTCCCTTCTCCCTGTACCACAAAGTAGCCATAAAGTAGCCATTCCTTCAGATAAGATCCTCCCCGCGGGCCCATGCCCCCTGCATGGGCAGTTCCACGCCTCCCTTCAGACCTAGCTACCACCACCCAAAGACCGCCTCCCACTCCACTCCCCTTAGCCGCTTAGCTCCACCGGACGCTCTAGCCCCCGGATGACACGCTGCTTGGCAAACATACTGTCTGCTCTGACATCTTGAATTCAACACATCTGAAGCTCAGTAGACCATCTTCCCTGCACGACCCCTTATCTTCCCACCAGAACACCAATGACTCTTTCAACATCATCTGGGACCCTAAGGTGACCACTGACTCTTCCGTGCATTCCGTCATTCCGTCATTCCGCTTTCCAATTAGTCCCGACCTCACTTCTACTCGTCCCTTGGACCCCTTAGTAGTGCTCTCCTCTCCCAGACCTCCCCGAGCATGCGCAATGGTCAGTCCCTGCAGCCCTTGACAAACCTGCGATAAGATCCCCTGGCCCACACAAATGTGCCCGTCTTTATCCTGACATTACAGAGCACCCAATCAGGTCCCTTCATGCCCTGCACTGGCCAATCCAGAAGAGTTGTCATTACTGGAAAAGGGGCCATGCTTCCTGGCTCTGTGCCTTTGGCCTTAGAGTCCTCGCCTTCTGGATCACTCTTGAGTTCCTCCCGAGGCCCCTGCAGAGACCGAATCCTCCATGAAGCCCTTCCTGACCCACCGAGGCTGGGCTCTCTCCCTCCACGGAACCACCACAGCACTTTATTCGTCCCTTTCCCATGGCACTTACCATGCTCTGCCTTGTATTATAGCTACTTGTGCACTTGTCCGAGGCCTGTTCTTAGACTGGAAGCTTGCCAGGGGCGGGCTCTGTTTTGTTCATCTGTATCCATCACAGCGCTAGGCGTGGTGCATAGCACACAATGGTTGCTCAATAAATGTTTGTTGGATTAAGTCCTGGGTGTCTAGAGAGGTCTTTGTAGTGAGCGAAGCCCGAAGCCGTTTTTTGCGCGTATCATATCACAAGAACCTTCCAAAAAGTCACGTGGGTTGGCCGTAAGCAGAATAAGTAGGTCATTAAACTGAGGCAGAGGCCTACATGGAATTTTCACCACAGTTCTGCCCTCACTGTGGGGCTTTGTCTAGAAGTCCATATGGTTGGAGCACTCATTGTAAAACTAAAAATTGACTTTAGCTGGATGTGGCCTTGGTCTTCCCTGGGCGAAGCTTAGTAAGAACGCCAGCACACGTGCCCATCAACACGGGCTGATTTTCACTCTTTCTGGGGAGGACAAACACCATTTGGGTTTTCTCAGACCCCGGGGGCGTTGAGATGTGGGACCTCATTCATCATTCCCACAGCCGTGGTTGCAGTGTGGGAAACCATCCATCCAGATGGCAGTGAAGCCAATGGCTCCAAGAGGCTGCTGTTTGATAAATCTCTTCAGGCCTAATTAAGGCTTCCCTTCCAGAATGGAACAGAGACGTTTAATGATGCCAGTCTGACGGGACTCCAGACATGAATGCTGCCTCATAAACGCCCTTAACCAACAGCCCACCCCCACCCACCGTCTCTCATCAGCCCTCCGGATGCCATCTTGGCCATCTCCATCCCCGGACTTTCACCTCCCTTCTGCTACTCTTCTTCAGACTTGGGGGGTGCGGGTGGAGAGGGGTCACACAGGTCTGTTTCCTGAATGAGCAAGCAGCCACCCCCCTGAGGTAATAGCTAATGTCTCTGTCTCTGTAGTAACCATTCCCTGGCTCTGAGTGTCAGCTTTTTATTATCGGATACCTGAACCCTAACCGAGGTGTTGAGAGATGGCAGTGAGGAAAAGAGGAGGCCAAGCACTTAATACCATCCCTTAGGGAGGAAAAAAAAATGGTTTCTGTTCTGGTGGTGGGCTGTTCACAACAATGGGAGGTTTCCATGGTTACCGTCTAGCATCAGTGTTAGTCGCCTTTGGGCATTATAAGGACAGTTGCATTTTTATTCTTAGCGGTCCAGGTGGTGGGGAATCTTCATTCTTGGTGCATAGACAGCCTCTAGGCAGGGCTTTGTCTGGGTATTCTAGTCACCTTCAGCCAAAGCCCAGGAGAGTCACCCAACCAGGCACGTAAGGACCTTTGTGGCCTGTCTCATCCCGTCTTCCTGAGCCATTACACCTTCCCATGCAAGAAACCTAGCAGGGAAATGGGCCTCCAAGAACTGTCAAGAAAGATCCAAAGGCTTCAGATAATAAAAAGGCTTCTACGGAGCTGGTGCAGAACCAGGTAGGAGCAGTCAATCATCAGGGAATTGTTAGAAAACAAAGACCCAGTGAGTAGGAAGAGGCAAGCAGGTTCTCAGACAACAGACAGCAATGATGAGTCAAGTCAAGGCCGGTGCAAGAAAACACCCTTCAATGCGGCTCCCTTTGCTTAGGTGAGGCTGTAACAGTGAAGCTGCTAAACAGCCGGTGCAGGGTTCGCTGTTCATCAGAACTGGGCCACTGTGACTTAGAGACGACACCTAAGGATTCCTTGGTGGTGGTGGTGGTGTGGAAATACAAATTCAGGATGCACTAGATAGGCAGATGACGTGAGGAAGAGTCGGAAGGTGCAGCGCTGCGGAGCAAAGCTCTGACAGATGTTCAGGCTTCTACCAACACCCAATCAGGTCCCTGACCTGGTCAGACCCACTCTAACAAAGCCACACCCACTCCAACAAAGCCACACCCACTCCAACAAAGCCACACCTCCTAATAGTGCCACTCCCTGTAGAGGCCATTTCCCTTCAAACCACCACACCTACCTCTGGAAAAAAAAAATGTCAGAACTTCCTCAAGAGGAGGAAAAATTAGTCCCACTTTTTCACAAAATACCTGAGATAACTTATAAAGGGCAAAAGTTGTTCTGGGACTGTCGTTCAATGGATAAATTGCTTTCATTGCAAGCACAAGGATGAAGAGACTGATTACCAGGACGGATGACTAAGGAAAAAAAGGTATGTGGTATGCACTTATAATATCTATACGGGAAATACAGCTTTAGGTGAGCCCCGGGAGCTCCCTAGCCAAGCATCCTAGCCTACACAGCCAGCCTGTCTCAAAACAAACAACCAACAAACAAATAAACAAAAAACAGTACACAGTGTCTAAAGAATGACACCTCAGGTTGTCTTCTAGCCCCTTGTATTAGTACACATATGCATTTTACCCTCACACACATGTACACACACACACACAAATGTGAGCTTATACACATGCACACCAAACTAAAAAGAAACCCAAAAGTTTATCTGGGCTCACAATTTCCAGTTTCAGTTTATAGAAACCTGACCAAATCTTGTTGGGCCTAACACTAAAGAACATTGTGGCACACGGCAGAGGAAAACCGCTGGTTTATGGCGGATGGTAGAGGGGGCAGGGCTAGCATTCCACATCCATTAAAAGCACATCCCCAATGACCTAACTTCCTCCCACAAAGCCCCATCTCCTGAACATCCTATCACCTCCCAAAAGTGCCATAGGCTGATAACCAAGTCTTTAATACCTGGGCCTTTTGGGGACATTTAAGACTCAAATCATAGAACCTCCTGCAGTGTTCAACCTTATCAACAGCTCTGTGTGCTGTAATTGGATTGGATTACCAAGGTCCTCTGAGATGAAAAATATGTCCAAGATGCCAAAGTTCATGAATATGAATGCATAGCCTGAGAACCATGTCAACACTGTTCACACTATCTGCCAACACCGTTCACACCAGCCTACCCAAAGCCATCGAAGGCCACCTAATTGCATCACCTCTCAAACATTTGATCATTACACAAACCCATACCAGAAGGGGGGGGAAGATGGGACTCTACCACTCAGACCCCGTCCCCAAGATTCTGTTCTGATTTGGTTCTCCCCGCTAGTGGGACAGGTATAGATACAGAACCCACATGCACAGCAGTGTGTGTTAAAATGTTTTCAAGGCAGGATCCTTGCTCCAGCACTGCAGTCATGGTCTAGTCTAATATCCGGGGCCCTACTGGGATATCAAACATTTTACTGATCCCTCGAGCCCTATAAGCAAGTTAGGAGACAGAAGGGATTTTGGCAGTGTTTGAACCATGGAAGAGGACACCAGAGAGTCCCTCCATGGTGTTTCTGTGATAGAATTGCCCGGAGAAGGAAGAGGCTTTCCTCTTTCTGGTTTGGCATGGACACATCTTTGACCCATAGCAGACGTTCTGTGTAGCTCATGTGTGTACAGATTACAAATTCAATTAGGAGAGCCCCGAGAGACACAAGAAAGAGAAGCATCTTCTGACAGTGTGTCTGGATGGATTACTGGTGAATGGCTGCCTCAAATACTATCTGGGGCACACAGGGGAGTGCTGGAGGGGGACTGGAGACTGATGGAGTGGCCAGGATCAGGAGTAGATGACCGTTAATTGTGTACTGACTGGATGAGGGGTCCCATAAACTAACTCCGATTTCTCAGAATGACCTCTTTTGTGTAGCTTGTTGTTTTTCCAGTTCCATCGACAAGGAAACTGAGGCAGAGGGGTTGGTTAACTTTCGCAAAGCCAAAACCCTAGGAAGAGGTTGAACTATAGTTTAAACCCGCGTTCTCATGATCCCAGATGGCGCAGGAAGTCCCTAAACTTCACCAGGTCCCCAGGGCTGCATCAGCTTTGGCCGTGACTTGATGCAGCTGGTTCCCAAAGTCCTGTTCCCGCCCCAGGCTCAGTTTCCAGCCCCTCCTGCTCCTGGCTGCTGAGCCAAAAGCACCAACCAGAGATGCTCGTTAGTGCAGTGTAGGGTGTGGGTGACAGACACCATGACGGCAGCTGCTGCCTTTTGGACTTGGCCAGAAGCTGAACATCATCTTCCCATCTTCCCCCATGAACTATGGCCATTTGACTCAGGGTCTGGGAATAAGATGAGGCAGGCCTCGGGAATGGGTTCATCGTTCGTAGATTTGGAGCTTAATGGTCTGTGGAGGCTTGAATAGAAATGGTCCCCATATAGGTTCATATATTTATATTTGAATACTTGGCCCCCAGTTGGTGGAATTATTTGGGAAGGATGAGGAGGTGTGTCCTTGTTAGAGGAAGTGAGTCAAAAAAAAAAAGCCTACACCATTCCCAGTTAGTGCCTCTCTCTCTCTCTCTCTCTCTCTCTCTCTCTCTCTCTCTCTCTCTCTCTCTGCCTTTTGCTTGTGGATCAGACAGGTGTAAGCTCTCAGCTCCCATTCCAGCACTATGCCTGCTTGCCTTCGGCCATGCTATGCACCATGATAACCATGGCCACTAACCCTCTGAAACTGTGAGCCCTCAAATTAAATACTTTTTTCTGTTTATTAATAAATTGTCTTGGTCCTGGTGTTTTGTCACAACAGTAGAAAAGTAACTGAGATGTGGGCTAATGAGAAACAGTGGAGACTTTAGGAGATGGGACCTACTTAGAGGAAGTAGGGCGTCAGAATTGTCCTTGGAGGATGGATCTTTTCCTCAGTTACGTCTTCGCTCTCCCTTTTAGCTTCCTGACCCCTATGAAATGGTCCCTCCTCTAACATATTCTCCCAACGTCACAAGGTTCTACCTCACAGTAGGCCGCAGAGCAAACTAAGCTGGCCATGGACTGAAACCTTGAGCTCATAAGCCAAAAATAAAGCTTTTCTCCCCCAAATTGATTTACCTCCGGTATTTTATCACAGCAGAGGAGAGCTGACTGACACACCACTCAATTATGCCCTTACGTAGCAGAGAGAAAATTGAGAGAAATTGGATTTCGTGTGCCATTCTATAAGGACACTAACATCATCAGAGAAGTTGTCCTCTTATGATAGAATTACCCTCCAAAGGCCTGACCTCCATACAACTGAACTGGAATAGCTCAGCACATGAGTTTTAATAGGACAGAACTGTTCAGTCTAGAAATCTCTTTCAGCATTCACTCAAGGAAATGGATGGCCACTGGATGGTATGCCACATAACACTGGGCCCTGGCTTTCGCAAGGTTCATAGTCCAGTAGCTGGAGTGGGTAAGGTTTCTATGATAGGGAGGGAGAGAGCCAGAGAAGAAAACCATGCAAGGAAAGAATCAGCCCCATCTCCCCTTGAAAACAGCTGTCCTTTCCTCTCCTCTGCAGACACAAGGGCCAAAGAGGGAGAGAGAAGGCTGTGGCAGCCAGGTCTTCATGGCCACCCCTACGATCAGGCACCTTTCCAGATATGGGGCTCCGGACTAACCACGAACACCAGTGAGCCACACAGAGGAAGGAGGAGTCTCTATGTGTTCTAGAATACCTACGTTTGTTCATCCAACTTTACAGACCTCATTGAAAGGCACAAGGCACTAAGGCCATCTCTGAGGAGCATCCACACATAGCTCCAGCCTCAGAAAGGCTTAAATATAATGGGAGGAATGGTGGTACACAAAGGATGGCAGAATAAAATAAAAAGGAAATGTTGGTCCAAGCCACTGGAAATATTCAGAGAAGGATTCATGGGAGAGACGACAGATGGGCTAGGCCTGGAAGATGGAGTGCGACTTTGCTTGTTGGACCTCGACTCTCTAGCCGGCTCCCTCTGGGAAGGCTTTATCCTCCTTAGCAGCAGCGATGGACAAGAAAATCAATCAAGCAGCCAGCTATCACAGGGAAGCTAATTCCTACCAATTTTCAAAAGCCACCAAGGGAGTTAGCCCCGCTATCGCCTATATAGTCTCTCCCACAGATCTTGATGATGCCCCAGCTGAGGTCACAGCACTGGATCCATATGACCCTGGACCTTTAGAGAGTGATCTCAGCCATTCCAAAACGGAAAGACAGCCAGGTGCCTATGTGACATGCAGGAGATCCTCACTTTCAGCACATTTTCTTCTGAGACTGTCTCTCCTGCCCTTGTCTGATGCAGGAACCCACAGAAGTCCATTAGCCAATTTATCAAGGGGTGCAATGAAAAGACAAACTCACAAATACAGACAAAGCAGACAATGAGCTAATCCAGCTGCCTTTGTCCCGCCGTTGTGCCCAGGGGTGAAGAACACCAACCACCGCTTCCTCCAGCTAGGACCACACCAAGAGAGTGACTGCGTGCTCCTTCCCCAGTTTATCAGGTCATGGACCCAGAGAAAACCACACCCATGGCAAGTCACCCCCAAATGTCATTGGCTGATTAGATCACGTTCCCATGATACTTGTCCTCATTCTAATGCCCCCTTTCTCGAGGTCCCATCAGAGGAATTTTAATGCTGCATATCAACTTCCCTTGGTGTCCTCCCAGCCCTTCTCCTTATAGCATAAGACTCCAGGCCTGCCTTCAAGGACATGCTGCAGTTTCCCAGGATGCCAGGCAACTGCCTAGTCTGTTGATGTATGCACACATCGGTTGTTCTTGGTCTTCCTCCTGGAAGATGAAAGCTATTTTGTCTCCTCACGGGAGTCAACAGTCAGAAGGGGAAATCTGGTAGGGAAAGGAGCAGGTATTCCACAAATTTCTAAGAAGGACCCTGCACTTTCTCTAACAATAGTAACAGGTGCAGGTCGGGTAGGGCCCGCTCAGGGGGACTTTGGCTGCATTCTCCACAATCGCTTTGTACCCGGGCTCTTGGACCCCCTCACCCGTAGCTGTGCTCCGTGACTCCCTCCAGTCTCCTCCCTTTTTACTAGTCCTTATTGATCAGGACTTGCTTTCCGGGTCTATGTAAGATTTTTTTTTATTCTAACCACATAACAGACAAAATGATGACCACACATAAAGACAAGACTACACCTTCGCAAATCCCTTAAATCATTACTAAGCAGAGACATGTTTGTTACTTATCCTACTATGCATGATTCCTCCAAAATACCAGATCAGCATCAACTCTACCAAGCAGTGGAGAATTGGAGTTAAAGATGGAAGCCTACAGTCTAGCATGGGAACCCAAGGCCATGAATAAAAGGCACACAAAAAGTGCAGCCCAACCTGGCGCCAAGTCCCTCTGTCTCTGGTAGTCTTTCAGGCTCTCTGAGCTCTGAGCCCACTCTTTCCCAGTTCCTTGGCCACCGCCTCACTAGAGCTCATCTTCAGACATAAGGTCTCCATTTGCCTGCTCCTCTTCCACTTCCCTTGATGTGTCCCGTCTTAACTTGTGTCTTCTCTGGAAACTTCTCTTCCATATGAAACAGAACAGTGAGCCAGAGAATGGCAGGTCTTGGGCCCACCACTGGTCTCGCTGAAGCATTTTCTTCTTGGGCAACCCAAGGATAGGGATGCCCTGGCTTTCACCTCCTAGTCACTTTATCTTTAATCAGGCTTAGTGCAGGGGAAAGTGTGTCAAACCTCAAAGAAAAGCAACAGCTCAGACGTGAGAAATGACCACGGAACACTTAACACAGACATTGAGACTCTCTACCGCTATTCAAGTGGCCGTCAACAGACAATGGAAGAGACACTTCCCTGTCACTGCATAAAGCCTCTCCATAGTTATTCCCTTATCGAGCTGATCCTGTTAAAAATAAGACAACAGACTCTGTGTTTAAAATAAAATTTTGTGTTTTCCCTAAACCTGCATAAGAGAACACAGTAGCGGTAGTACTCACAAGCATAAGTACATAGACAATCACACTGATAAATATAGAAAAATTACAGGCTTTCTGTTATGCCAGGATAGAGTCCAAGACCTTCTCCAAGAAGTGCCTGGAAGTTTGCACAGGAAGAGGGGCTCCATGCTCCTCTGCCGACAAGGGGGAGACAATGTGGAAATTGGGTATGTGGGGATAGGCCCAAGGTGCCTAATAACTACCTAGCATGGACATAAAAGCAACAGTAGAAGGGCTGTAGATATGGTCTAGTCAATAGAGTACTTGCTTTGCACGCATGAAATTCTGGATTCAATCCCCAGCCCTGCAGGGAGGGAGGGAAAGAGGGAGGGAGGGAAGGGAAAGGGGATATTGGGTAACTAAGTCTGACTATCCTTCTAAACACTGTGTCAAAGACTCAAAGCTAAACCCAAGCACAGAGCATTCTATTTTTCCCCTCAAAAATGATGGTCCATTTACATCAGAGCCCAAAGAAAGGCTATAGAACATAGAGAAGTCTACTTCAGACTATAGCCTCAACAAACTGCCCAAGAGTCCCACATATGCCCCCCAAGTCTTCCTTACTCTGCCCTATTCTCCTAGCAAAATAATACCTAAGCGACAGTGTGTTTCCAGATGCTGGGTCTTTTATAACTCCCATGTGTTGTAACTAGATATTATGCAAATTCACAGAACATTAAGAGATGCCGTGCCTCTTCTAGAAGCCATGGTCTGAGGGTCCATAGCAGAACAGTCTCCAGTCTTGAGGGTGTGCTGGATGGATCAAGTTTTTCTCTGGACACTCAATGGATCTGCTCTACCAAGCTTCCTTGAACTACTCATAATCAATACAAAAATACACATACAAAAACAGCCCCAAGCTAACAGATGTATTGACCACATTTGCAAAAAAAAAAAAAAAAACATATAGGGTGAATTACAATGTCTTTTTCTTCTCCCAAGTGATAGTTGGTCAAAAGCATCCCAGGTTCCACTAAAAATAGCTCAGAGTGACGATATTTGCATCTAAGAGTCCAAGTATGGTGATCCAATAAGAGACTTTCAGTGCTGTGGGAATAAGCCCTCTGTCGAAAGACAGAGAAAGAAAGGAGCAGCAAGCATCCATTCACCTCTGCTCCACCCCCTCCCAGGAACCACATTAAAATGGTTTTTCAGTGACACATATCCAATGGCGCATAAGGAACGGGAGAGGAAACAGGAAGAGGCATTTGGAAGCTAAGAAGCACGTAGAGGAATGAGCACTGACTTGTCAACACTGAAGTTGGCAGCAGGGATGATGCTACCAGGTACTCATGAATGTGGGAGCAGAGAGGAGGCTGAGAATGAGAATGCCGGTTTAAGAACTTTAAAGGAACAACTCGATCGTCAGACCGCCTCCCCTCTGGGAAACTGGAGGACGTCTTCTCCTAAACAGAACTCTGGGGAGCGTAGAAACAAAGAATCTAGACCCCAGGGGCAGGGGGCAATACCAATAACAAGGTACCCAGGGCCTACATATTTACTGCATATGAAATCACTCCCATCACCCATGGCTTTGGCCTCCTTCCTCATCTCGGCTTCCAGAGTTTTGACAGTCAGGACTCTGTCTCTAGTGAAGCAATTAGAAGAGACTCCTTTTGAGACCCAGACCAACTCAAGAGAAAAACCACAAGAGGTTTAGAACCAGACAGTCTTAGTGTTCTGTGGCTGTGAAAAGACACCATGGCCATGGTGGCTCTTATGAAGCAGAAGGAGGAGGAGGAGGGGGAGGGGGAGAGAAGAAAAGGAAGGAAGGAGAGAGGAAGGGAGGAAGGAAAGAGAGAAAGAAAGAAAGAAAGAAAGAAAGAAAGAAAGAAAGAAAGAAAGAAAGAGAAAAGAAAGAAAGAAAGAAAGAAAGAAAGAAAGAAAGAAAGAAGGAAGGAAGGAAGGAAGGAAGGAAGGAAGGAAGGAAGGAAGGAAGGAAGGGAGGGAAGCAAAGAAAAGAAAGAAGGCATTTAACTGGGGCTTGTTTACAGTTTCAGAAGTTTAGTTTGTTATCCTCATGGTGGGGAGCATGGCTGAACACACATATCCATACACACATGTCCGTATCTATACACATGCACACATACATACAGACACATAGACACATACTTGTGCATACATAAAAACACATGTGCACACACACACATACACACACAGTTTTCGATAACCATTTTTGTGCCTAGTGTGATATATAAGCACTTGAAGATCCTGGCATCGTAAGGGTCCTTTCCTATGCACAGAGGAGACGAGGGGAAGACGGCAGTTTGTGGAGAGACAGTGACTCAGCCAGGGAAGCCAAACCTCTGAAGTAGTAGATATTTCACTCTGAAAACTAGACCACAGGGGCTAGATGAGAGAGAACTGTTCAGAGAACCATGAGAACAAATGCTCTTAGAATTAAAAACACTGCTGCAAAATGCAAAAATTCAATACAATCATTAAACAGGCATTGAGAATTTCTCCCAGAAAAATGAGGCAAAAAGATCAAAATGGGGGAGGAAAGGACACGAAACAAGAAAATTAGAGCACTGATACAAATGGCCAGTCTTCCAAATAATTATCTCCATCGTCTTTGGAGAAAACCAGAGGCAAATGAAAACACAAAAGTTATGAAATACATAACTCGATATAATTTTTCAAATAGAAGAAAGTTTTATACTTTAAAAAAAGGCTCAGCAAAGGAGCTAACACACACTTCTCTTATGCGAACTTTTTTCTGTTCACTCCACACTTTTGTCTGTACACTCCAACAAGGCACCTATGACAGACTGGACAAACAGAGTCACCAAGTCTAGCTCCACACACCAAAACGAGGCTCACTCCCACAGCACGGGTGATGGGTCACTTATAAGAGTATGGATGTCCCCAAAGCAGCAGCAGCAGCAGCATTGGAAGGCTTCACCCCAGCATACATAGATGCATAGATAGGGGATCCCCTTCAGCTGGCCTTCCGCATCCTATCTACTCTAGCACTAGATCACACACTGCTTGGGCGGAACCAGGTGGAACCAGGATTGGAGGTAAGAGTGGTTGACATCTCAGGTGAGGGTCGAAGGGCCTCCACCCCCTCCTTCTATGGGTGACAGGCCGATCTTGAGGGTGTTCACAAAGAGTCAGGACTGACTGCTAAGGTGAAGAGGGCAATGGTTGTTGCTCCCAGAGGTCAGCATTTCACCTGTCTACTGTGCTTGTGTATTCCAGCTGAGATGCGAACCAACTCTCCACAAAAAAAATCACAGAGAACCTAAATAAAACACTAGAAACACCTTCGTGCAAGCCGTGGTGAGAGAGTAGCCAATGTCCCACCCCAAAGCCTCAACGAAAGCACTCTGAGGAGGTAAAGGCAAAGGCAAAGTAAAGACAGAGGGAGGTGAATTCAAGTTGCCTTCTCCCTGAAGCTATTTGTCATGCTAAGTGAAACTGAGCTTCCGGTTTCCATGAGCAGACTAAGGTCAGGCCAACAGGCAAAGGCAGAGGTAGAAGGAAACCTATTCCTTCTTGCCTAAGGGCTGCAGAGAGAGACCCTGATGCTCAGTGAAGCAAAACAGACAAAAATCTAAAAGCCCTCATTGAGTGGAGTGACCACAGCTGGCCTTTACAAGATGGTTAGCCCAGATGTGCGCCACCTGGACAGTGTCCAAAACAAACCTCCAGCCACAATGAAGTTGAAAGGGATCCCAGGCTGGCAGTGTCCCCCCGACGCCCCAGCCCCTAGCAACAGCCTAAGTAAATATTCTCCAAAGCAAGGCACTTTCATTCTCGTCTGGAAAAGATTAAAGAAAAGATTCTCCGCAAACAAGTTTTCCAGAAAATGAACAGTCAAGAATAACCAAGCAGAGCTCACTCTGTCCGTGTGTGCACTGAGATGGGACAAGGCGGGGTGAAACATCTTGGCCTTTGCACTGAGCAGTGAAACACAGTTACACGCAGAGCCCTCCAGGGTACCTCATCAAGGGGAAGGGAGACCCATGTCCCCACGGTGAACTAGCACAAGAATGTTTGGATTTAGCAGCTCTGATCCTAATAGCCTCAAGCTGGAAACAATCGTGTCTTAATCAATAGGGAAGTGGGCAGGCAAATGATTAACTAGTATTGCCATAGAAGGCCATTCTGCAATTAAAAAGAAACTGTCCCCCAAAGGTGAATCTATTTAGAGGTGTCCTTTCCTATCCGGACTGCTTTCAAGTCTTCCTGTGAGCTAGGGTTGGAAAAGCATTGCCAGACATGGGAGAGGCTCTGGGTTCTAACCCTAACACCGCAAACAAACCAGCTTACTGGGAGGAAGTGGAGAGAGAAGGGACGCAAGGCATCCCTCTCTCCCATGCCCCTCTCTCCCAGCGCTCCATAGCCTCCGCCAAGCCCAGCTGAGGCAGGCAACTGCTCTGGCTGATGTCTCCAGTGTTAGCCCGAGGACCCAGCACGTACCCTCCGGACACCCTCAACAAGGGGCTCCTTGCTTTTCCAACTGTACATCTTGCGCAAACTTCCCTCTAAGACGTCTCCAGGTCAGTTCTCTTCCTTGGGTCCATCTGAATCATGGGAAACTCACAGCATTGCCTTCCAGCACCTCCAGGTCTCTGAGAACCATGCCTAACTCAGATGTGGCTCAGACCCCAGGGAGCTTGCTATGCCTCCAACTCCAGGTGTTTCTCCTTCTGCTTCCAATTCTCTGCTGTGTGGGTGGGGCTGAGGGCGGGTCGCGCCGCACACAAACCTGCCCACCAACATACCCTTTGTTTTTCAAATTTCTAAATTCAATTTCTTTATACCAAAGAGATAGTTAGTGGGCTAAGGGTCAGGACCCTGGTGTCAGGTCAATCTGAGGAAGTTCTGCACATAAGTTTGGTTTCAGAGCTTGGAATGTGAGGGCTCATAGCTGTTCTTCTTTTGTCCTTGCTTTTTGACAGCTCAGCTAGAAGAGATTCAGAGCATCCCCTTGCAACCTCCATCATCGAAAACTACACGGGTAGCTGCTTGGAAACTCATTTAACAAGGCTCAGGCAATCTCGGAGGTGTAGATTTCCTGGAACTCAGTCTCCAGGGTCCCAGAGCATAAAACATTTGGTAACTCCAGTCACAACTGAAACTTATTGAGACATAGAAACCTAGAAGATGTGGGCCTCATCTTTTCAGGCCAAAACAAGGTGAGATTCTGCTATCTGTCCCCTTACCTCTGGTTTACAGTCACATCAAACTCAAAACTCCAGGGTTGAAGCACCTGTGTTTCTGTAACATCCAGGGGTCTGCTCTACTGCTAACTGTTCCCTAGCGAGGAAGCAAAACTGCCAAGGGCAGGTGGATACAAAGTGTGGACAGAGGTTTTTGTGCTGTAACCACGTGCCAGGAAGTTGAGATCCGCTTCCTGAGTTAGTAAGCGCACACAGGTTCATGAGAACAAACTGAATTATGGTTCCCAAATGCCATTGCCAGGAGGGACATCTCAATTTGAATATGTGGTGAGTGCATCTATTATCCAATCAGCCTCGAATTCATGTCACCACCCTGACCGCTGAGCCTCCACACAGCTGTGTCCCATAGCATAAGATGGGATGAGAGATGGGCTCTGTTGCCATCACCAGATCATCTAAACCCTTTCCGTGTAAAGGAATGTCACACTGACGTTTGTTCAAGGTCACAAGGCTCTTTAATACTGGAGAAAAGGTCAGACTCTGTTCAGTGCTTTTGGCCTCCTCACCCTGGATACATGGGAAAAGGAGCCCTTACTTCTTAATAACCTTGACCCACCTTTCCCTAGAAGATGCTCCGAAAGCTGAAGCCTTTATTCTAGTTGTCAATGAAGCCCAGATTCTACTTGACTCCTCTCTCCCAGACAACAGACCCTTTATCCCACCCTAAACCCCTGCCAGGAAGCCTTAGATTATATCCAAATGCTTCGCACAGTCCAGACCCTTAATTCACTATTTCTAGAGTCTCCTGATGTTTACAAAAAGTTATGTGTTCAAGCAAAAAGGCCTAACCTATTCCTGGAAATGTGAAAATGGAATCGTTCCAAGTGCCACCTCATGGAAGCAGATGTATGAATGTCTTTGAGTGTAAAAGGGCAAGAGAAAACAAAACCCAGCCCTTGCAGCGTTCAGCATATTTCTGGCTCCTTTGGGGTATGAATGTGCCTACTTCTGTGCAGAATGGCGAGAGCTTGTGGGTTAGAGGTGACCGTGAGCGTGAACGGGAAGAAACGGGGCTTTCTATCCCTGGATTGCATATTGCCGTTCCATATGGAGGTTGAGCCAAAACATATGGTGCTCCATCTGCAAGTCGGAGCTGGCTGGGCCTCGTGAATGGCTTTTAGTGCAAGGAGACTCAGCCCGATTTGGTCTGCCTCCAAAGAAGAAGAAAAGCCAGCGATTCAAATATTGTGTAAAACCATTGAAATTAATGGCACAAAACAAGACTCATCTGTATTCTGCCTAATTTAAAAGATGTCTGTGTGGTGCAAAGTCATGAATTAGTTATGGGGCTGTTTGGACTGAGCATTCGGTAGGCTCCTTGAGAGAACAAAACGCCTTTTCTCCACTTCTCTCAAGTCACTCTCTGTTAAGTTACTGGGAGCCATTCTCCCAGGAAATCCACTAAGCATTCTGGCTTCTCTAAAGGGCCAGGCGTCAAGAGGTTCACAACACCGGACAGAGCTGGTTCCTCCTTCATGGCCCACAGCATCCATGGTGGGAGAGGAAGCCCAAGAAAACGTTCTTTTCTTAAACTTACCGAATGGAGTCACCTTGTGAGTGGGAAACCAGTTTGCGCCCTAGCAGAAAGCCATAGACCTTTAGGGACCCCTTGTCACCCACAGACCCTGCCTGAATACGGCGAGGAAGTGAGCTGAGAGTCCATCTTTGAGAGACAACACTGAGCTCCCATGAAGCCCATTTCACTAAAATGTCACGTACAGCTCCAACTTAACAGGCAGCTGGACTACGCTATGAACGTGACCACTAGGCTCAGTCATGAGTGGTGACGATCATGATGGCTGTGGTCATTTAATGCAGAGAGACCCCGCTCTACACGTGAAGTGTCTGATTCTGATTCTTGTGATGCCCTTAGGAGCTAAGCACCGTGCACTCCACTTTACGGAAGAAGATGCTGAAATTCAGAGTTGTCCAGACTGCACCGCTAAGGGAGGACGAAAACTATGATGACCCTGCCGCAAAGCCCGTACTGAGATGACAGGAAAGGATGACTTGGTTTCCCTGATGCAGGCCACCAACCAGAACTGCCTTATCTCTCCTCTCGACAGGCTGGACTGGTGTGAGGCTTCCTAGCGAGCCCAGATGGGCTGGCGGAAAACAACGGGTGGGGCTCGACCCCAAGCCCAGTGTCATTAGTCCAGCACTGTGGCCTTAATGGCTTGTGGTAGGACTCAGACCAATGTACTAGTACCCCACACCAGGACAGACTGCACAACACACCAACCTGCCAATCTTTCCTAAGGGGTGAAGGCTGTTGTTTCATAGGGGGGCCATCCTGGGTTGTTTAGTCACAGGGTGTTTTTTGTTTGTTTGTTGTTTTTTTTTTTTTTCAAGATAAGATTTCTCAATGTAGCTTTGCAGCCTGTTCTGGAACTAGCTCTTGTAGACTAGGCTGGCCTCAAACTCAGAGAGATCTGCCTGCCTCTGCCTCCCGGGTGCTAGGATTAAAGGCGTGCACCACCACCCTGCTTTTTCTGGTTTTGTTGTTGTTGTTGTTTGTTTTTATATGGTGTTTAGACCTATCTCAACAACCTTCTTGCACAAATGAAACTGGCAAACAGAACTGAAAACAAACACATAAGACTCTGAGGAAGTTAAGAGCTCCTACCATCATCACCGGAAATCCACTATTTTAGACCCACGTTCACCTTCCATGTGGGAAGATTCTGGTAGACTCCATCGTGGCCACCTAGTGCTCGGCTTCTTCTAAGACAGCAGAGCTGTTTTGGAGAGCCGCCATGCCTACTGTTAAACATTATCTTCCTAAGGGGCTGTGTTCAATGAAATGTAGCATCCAGGAGTGGAAGGGAGAGGAACCTCTAGTCAGGCATGGACTTTCTTCCATGGCAGACCACATGGTATACAAAAGGCGGTTGAGCCTCACTTATGGCTAAATTTGCAGGAGGTTGTGAAAAACTTTTTACGTGCTGCTTTCTAGATGGGGCAGGAAAGGAGAAGGGTGAGTAAAATAGCAGCAAACCAGAGGGGCTGGAGAAATGGCTCAGTCAGCAAAATGCTCATCACATCCGCATGTGGACCTCAGCTCGATCTCCAGATACATGATTTTAAGATTATCTACAGCTAGGCATGGTGATACAAGCCTGTCATTCTAACACTAAGGAATGTGGAGACGAGGTCATTCCTGCTACACACCAGTCAGACAGTCTCAGAACAGTAGATGACAGTTATGAAGTAGCAATGAGATCATATTATGGTTGGGGGGTCACCACAACATGAGGAACTGTATTAAAGGGTCGCAGCATTAGAAAGGTTGAGAATCACTGGTCTAGATGAATCAACAAGTCCCACACTAAATGAGAAACCGTATCTCAAAAACATGAGGTGGAGAGCAATGAAGGCGGAGAGACACCTGACATTAACCTCTGTCCTGTGTGGGGTGTGAACATAGCCGTGTGCACACTCAGGAAACAAGGAACAAGCCACGAGAGCTGAGCGTGATGGTGTGGGCCTGTTACCCAGTACACAGGAGGCTGAGGCAGGAGGATTGCAAGCTTGAAACTAGCCTGCGCTACACACTGAGACCCTGACTCAGAAATTCCAAATGGAAAAACTGTGGATTCCATGAGAAAGTGGACCAGGGACTTTCTTGGCGAGAAAACTGTGTGTGTGTGTGTGTGTGTGTGTGTGTGTGTGTGTGTGTGGTGTTTCTCATCCTTCATTTTGTCACTCAGTATGAAGCTTAGCACAATTCATTTCTGGTTCCCCTGGATCAGCCCTCATGTATCACAATTCTCCACCGAGGAGTAATTCGCCAATGACTAACCCAACAAGTGCCAGTGTAGGTGGGTGGCGTAGGCATGGATGTGAAAGTAAGAAAGCAATGTGAAGTCGGAGACACAGTGCCAGGCTGATCCCAGCAAGAGGGCCTGGCTGCCCACACTCAGAGCCATCTCTTCCTTTTAAAAGAAAATTGGCTTCAGAAAGCCCACATCCATGGCAATTTACCCTATGCTGAGATGCTGACCGCAGTCTGCTTACTCCCTTCCAGGGATGAGGGGCCAAACAGTAGCCTCTGATGCATGTTTCTTCTGGTCACACTCTGCCCCTGCCCCAATACCTGTCTGTATCCCCCAAATCCCTAGATAAGACAAGCTGCTCCCCACTTTTCCAATGTCCAATTGACAACCCAGCCAGGGGCTCTGCCTCCTGAAGGAAAGGACTTGATCATAACGCGTGTAGCCCGAATCACAGTCGTCGATGGTGAGTCCTGGTCACAAAGATTGCCTCGCTGCATCAGAAGCCAAGTTTATTTTGGTGTGAAGCCATCATTTCACTGTAAGGATGTAAAAGAAAGTCCAACTGAGTCAGTGCCGAATTCTTTCACGTCCTCAGGGATGTGCTCCAGTTCTGAAGACCACATGATGTAGAGTAGTGGGGACACCATCTTGTCCTTGAAGCCGACTGTCACGCATGCACACACACAAACTAAAATAAAACCAAGTCGTTTCTAAAATGCTGCCTGCTTGGGACTCCTGCCCCTCCTGAAAATGCAGTCGGATCCAGGCAGGCTTTGCTAGGTGCTGTGGGTGGAAGTCGTTCATAGCTGCCGCAGGATTGTGATGGCTTTGGGCATAGCAGGAGTTAGCAAGGATTTAAACTGTCCCCAGCCTTTAAAACCCTGGTGCCACACTACTAGAGGCCCGAGAAGCCCAGGTGACAAACTTGTTTCCACTCGGTTTCAGGAAGGTGGTCCAAGCTTAGACCAACTGGAGACAAGGAAGCTGTGGTCACGGTGGGGATAACCAGGGTCCCACCCTAGTTTGCAAAATGAGAGTTGAAATGGGAGGCAGGAATGTACATATGTGCCTGCATGGACATACACAACCACACACAAGCGCACACCCATACGCACACCCACACATATACACCCCCACACAAGCACACATACATACACCCACACACCCATATATACAGACACATACACACCCCGACACAAACACACATACACAGAAACACATATACATACACCCACATACACATATGTACACGCACATACACACACAAGCACACACACAGATATACATACATATACCCACACATACACACCCCACGCACAAACACACAGACACACACACACTTCATAGCAGTGCTGTCCTTCCCTTAGTGTCTGAGTGTGTAGTCACTTGTGCCTTCTAAAAAAACCCCAATCCTTGCCTCTGATACCTTCCTCTACCAGCAGGACAGGCCCTCCAAGGCTCTTGGGGTCCCTCTATAAACTTGGGGAGTTGGAGTATGGCCAACTGATACGTTATTTTTCTGTATCAGTCTTGGCCTCCAACATGTGAGTGTTAAAAATTCATACAGAAGAACCATCTCCCAGGACCCTGGCCAGAGTAGTCCAGAGAGTGGGTTTGGGGGGCAGTCTAGGTTCACACGGCAGCTATGACTCCGGATCAAGCAGTATGGTCCACGCTGCTCAGAAGGTCCCATTCATTGATCTGTGCACATGTGACGTGTGCCTTGTGACAGCCAATCTTCACTGTCAGCTTAACCAATTTAGAATCACCCAGAGGATGCATTTGCAACATGCCTGAGGTAGCATTTCCAGAGAGGTTTAATTGAAAGAGGGACGATCCGTCGTGAATGAATGGCGGTCAGACCTCCCCTCCATTCAAAGCAGACTTGGGGTCTCTGCCTACAGAGGTCAGGGCCACTGACATGCCCAGAAATTTGTGGAGGCACCTGCCCACTCTACAAGTGACTTTATCTCTGACATCCAGTGTTCCCTTTCCCCAGACTGCCTGTTGTTGGGGCACTGAGAGCACAGCCCCGTCTGCAGGCTCTGTGGGTGTGGAATGTTTCTCACCTTCCCCTCTATTCTAACCAGGGGTGAACACAAAGCAACCTTCTGGAAGTTCCCAGCAACCGCTGGGTCCGCCCACCCCTCTTCCAGGGTAGTTTGAAGGAGATTATCTCTGCTCGGATTTAATGAGAGTCACTGTGAAGACTGCATTCTGAGAAAACGGGGGAAACATCACAACAAAATGAAGACGGAGAAGAGAAGACCCTTCCAATTAGTGTCTCTAGCGCGGCCTCATTATGCACCTGATTCTGAGGCTTGTTAGTGCCGGTGGATCGGAACTGTAAAAGTGTCTTTTGAACAGCTGATTGACATTTGCCACAGCCACCCCCTCCCATCCTCTCACCCCTAAAATCTAAGTACTTACCATGACAACGGCGATTAGGAAGAACCGAAACAAGAGGGGCAACCAGTCAACTCTGGCAAAGGACAGACCGGCCCCAGAGTGGGACACAGGGGGAGGACAGGGCAGCTGAACACTATTGCTCCTTGTGAATGGTGCTCCTCTTTCCACACACAGTGTGATTTCCTTTTTAGGGAACATTTAATAAGATACAGAAGCCAGGTTTGGTTGGGCTGAATGCAAATCGCCATGGCAACCTGCCTTTGGAGGTTATCCAAGTCAGGTAGTGACAGCAAAGCTGAGGCAAAGGTCACTCCTGCTGAGAAAGATGGCCATTGATAAGGTATTTTAACAAGACCCAGTGGAGCTGGCATTTGAAAGCCGCCTTCAGCCTTCAGAAGATCAACTAGGTGCCGGGGTAGGAGACAACCAACATCAAGGAGAGAGCGGGGGTCCTGCAGGGGATTCCACCAGACCCTGGGCAGCCTAGAGCTGTCAAGAACCTTGCCCTCCACCGGACAATCAGAAATGAAGCCGTCTTTAATTGCCCCATGGAAGGATAAACAAACTTTCTAAGCAGGTCTGTGGGTGGGAAAATCATAGACATGAATGGGAGAAATGCAACCCTGAAAAGTTGGGAACAAGCTACACAGTTGCAGACAGAGTCACCTTGGCCACTGTTACTTCAGAGATGCAATGGAGCCTCCATCCTGGTAGAACGCTACCTTTACACCTTGGTGCTGAGAAAATGTTTCTTGCGTGATGCGAAAGCCAGAAACCTTCAAGGAAAACCCATAAGATAACTATATGTGACCAGTCCCTAGAAAAAGATAAAAACATAAGGAAATGAATTTTAATCTACGAAAAAGGCCAATTTCCTCCATAAATAAGGAAATGTATATTTAATTAACAAATAAACAGATGTACCTTAAAATAATCTTATTTTTGTTTATCATATAAGCAAAGGTCTAGAAGCAGGATAGCACTCAAAGTCCGTGGGGTGGGCCTATGAAGAAACAGAAGCATCCGTGTGTTCATGGCAGGACGGTAAACTGGTGCCATGATATTAGGGAACAATTTGCAAATATCAATTTGGGGTGTTGTTCTTTTTTTTTTTTTTTTTTTTTTTGACAGAGTCTTGCTGTGTAACCCTGCCTTCCTGGAACTACTACTATGTAGACCAGGCTGGCCTCAAACTCGCAGTGATCTGCCTGTCTCTTTCTCCTGAGTACTGGAACTACAGGCATATGCCACCACACCAAGCGATCATCTTTAAATGATCACCCTTTAGACTGAAATTCCATTTCTGCCTATTGACCCACACACACAAATCTATGGAAAGAGATGGCCACTGCAGCATTGTTAGTAAAAGAGCAGAACGGTGTAAAGGTCCACCAACAGGAGAGCAATTGAATAAGCAGTGTAACCAACGCTCGCGGAAAGGATTAGCTGTTACAAAGAGCAAGATTGATGGGCGCTGACATAAACGATCTCCCTGGCACATTAAACACAAAGAGCAAATGTGGAATTATGAGCATTGTGTGTCCACTTAAGCTACCCCCTGTGTGTGTGTTTGTGTGTTGTGTGTACATAGAAGTGTGAAGACCAAAGAACAACCTGATGTCATCACGCAGGTCCCCTCTTTTGTGAGGTGTGAGTCTCTTCCCAGCCTAGAATTCAACATGTAAGGTAGGCTGTCTGGATGACAAGTCCCGGTAATCCACCTAGCTCAGCCTACCCAGGGCTGGGCTAACAAACATTCACCACCACACACAACTTTTCACATAAGTTGTGAGGATTGGAATCCGGTCCCTGTGCCTGCAAGACAGTGATTTACTGACCGAGCTCCCTCCCCATTTCCCCCACCCCACTCCCACCACCTATGCTTTTCTGCGATTAGAAAACTGTACAATAGTTATACGGTCATTTTACAGTTTAAAGGGTTAGACTTCGGGGTGGATCGGGTTGGAAATTAAGTACAATTTGGTCCATGCAGTAGACGTTATGGCCGCCCCTCTCTCTCTCCCAATAGAACTTCCGCTCTGTTCAGGAGCCTAGCTCTCCCTCCAGCACCCCATGTGACTCAAGGGGCACGCAGTGACACAGCTCTTATGGGAGGTCAATGTATCTCAATGTGGCAACTCATCAGAAGTACCTGTGGAGCCCCAGTTACGATTTTGACCTCAAGTGTCCCCCACAGAGAATGAAGGATGACCGTTACTGGCAGGCAGCCTCTAACCACAAGCACCATCAGCTTTCAGATGTCACTAACCTGAAACATGGAGGCATCCGAGACTTTGGCCCATTGGCCGCTTGACATCTTTTTTATGTGAACTGACACATTTGGCGAGGGCCCAAGTGTCTCTGTGGCACTTGTGAGTTCTGCTGTTGGCAGACAAGTGCAAGCTAACCTGTAAAATCATAGTAAGAACTATTTTTAAATAGCTAAAGCTCCAAAACATTTTTCCACCAGGTGGTGGTGGCTCACACCTTTAACCCCAGCACTTGGGAGGCAGAGGCAGGCATATTCCTGAGTTCAAGGCCAACCTGGTAGACAGAGAGACTTCCAGGACAGCCAGGGCTACACAAAAGAAAGCCTGTTTCCAAAAAACAAAAACAAAAGTCCTAGGTGGCCAAAGGTCATGTACTTACTAAAACAAAAACAAATTAGGAAAAACAGTTGCAGCCTGCCCTTCATGGACCTGTCTCAGTGAACCATCAGGTCATGTGAGCCTTTTGTGCTTTTTTTTTAATCCAGTGAAATGCAAAGATAAAAGTTCCCAAGAAGGATAAAGAAGGTTAATGAAACTCAAAGGGACATTCCAAAAACAAAACAAACAAATAAGCAAAAAAAAACAATAATCACTGTATCTATTTCGCCTGCAAAGTCAAACAGTAGCCCCTAAGCACCTTCCCCATTGTTCCTCCAGTTGGCTAACTCTCCTCACAGGATTCCTGGGTACTGCAGAACATTGCTTTAACTGTGTGAAGGTGTGTTACATTTGTTTATCTGGGGAATATTTAACTGTGTGAAGGTGTGTTACATTTGTTTATCTGTGGAATATTACTTTAACTATGTGACGGTGTGTTACATTTGTTTATCTGTGAAATATTACTTTAACTGTGTAAAGGTGTGTTACATTTGTTTATGATGTGGAATATTACTTTAACTGTGTGAAGGTGTGTTACATTTGTTTATCTGTGGAATATTACTTTGACTGTGTGAAGGTGTGCTACATTTGTTTATCTGTGAAATATTTAACTGTGTGAAGGTGTGTTACATTTGTTTATCTGTGGAATATTACTTTGACTGTGTAAAGGTGTGTTACATTTGTTTATCTGTGGAATATTACTTTAACTGTGTACAGGGGTGTTACATTTGTTTCCGCTGCCTTTGTTAACAATGTAAAGATGAGTCACATTTGTTTATGCAGTGTTTGCTTGATTACATAAAGATGTGTTGCATTTGTTTCACCTTGCCTGCCTAAGGCACCAGGTTGGTCTAAAAAGAAGTTGAACATCCAATAGCTAGGAGAGGGATAGGTGGGGCTGGTGGGCAAACAGAATAAGCAGGAAGAAGAATGTAGGAAATAGAGAGAAAAGGAAGGAGGAGAAGGAGGGAAAAAGAGAGGGGACATGCCCAGGGCCAGAAGCCAGGAAGCCTCTAAACATCCTGATATGAGAAGCAGTGAAAGTAGGTCAAGAGATGGGGGAGGGAGGGGGCGAGAGGGAGGGAGAGGAAGGGAGGAAGGGAGGAAGAGAGAGGGGGAGGGAGGGAGAAAGGGGGGGAGAAAAAGCCCCAAGGCAAAATGTATATAAAGAGAAACAGATTAAATACGAGCTAAGATAAAGCCAGTTGAGCATTCATAACTAATAAGAAGTCTTCATGTCTTGATTTGGGAGCTGGTTTGTCACCCAAAAGAAAGCCTGGTACACCTGGGCTCCCTGGCTACTTCATCATGCCAAGTCATCCAGTCCTGTGCTTCTCCTGCCCACCTCTGGAGGGTGTAGTTGAAACGAGGTTAAAAAGAGGAGACTGAATGACAAGGGCACAATGGTCAAGTTTCAGTGACTTCATCCAGAATAACACCGAGTCTCTCAAGCAGGACACTGATCCGCCAGCACACATGGGGGCGGGGTGGATCTATCCTAATGGAAGAACTTGCAAAGAGCATGCACAAGGAAGTTAAGAAAAAACAAATTGGAAAGAATGTTCAACCTCACTAGTAATAACATGGGTGGAAATTAAAACAATATTTCAGCTAGCAGATGAGCAGAGATTTTTTTAAAAAATTAATTATAACCAGTATTGGCTGGGTATTCAGGAAAGGGAACTCCCACACTCTGCTGATGAGAGAATAACTGAAGAAAAACTCAGTAATGCCTCTCCAAATTGAAAAGCAGCCTACATTTCCCCCGTGATTCCGCACCTAGTAACTTACCTTAATGAGTTCCTAAGACAGAACTGGCTTAGGATATGGTTTGTTCCCTAAAGGCTCCTGTGCTGGAGACTTAGTCCTCAAAGTAACAATACTGAGAAGAGGGTGGAACCTTTAATAGGTGAGGTTATTAAGAGATGCTTATGAGGAGTATCACCCTTGGAAAGATTAATGCCCATCATAGGGGTGGGTGAGGTCTCAAAGGACTGAATTGGTTACCACAAGAGCAGGTTGTTATCATGCTAATTAGTTCTCTCTCTCTCTCTCTCTCTCTCTGTCTCTCTCTCTGTCTCTCTCTCTCTCTCTCTCTCTCTCCTATCATATGTACTCTCATCTTGTAATAACTCCATGCATGCAAGGTTATAACACACAAAACCCTTTCCAGTTGCGGGCACCTGAATAAACTTGTTTTCTCTATGAAGTAGTACAGCCTTAGGTATATCGTTACAGCAATGCAAAATGGACTAGAGCAGACAGCAAGCGAGTGAGCAAGAGTGCTTACAGAGCATCGTTCCCCTGAGAGCACACTCCATCTCTGTCAGCACTGGGAATGACTGACGCTCCGGGTGCTTGCTTACATCTGATTTGCAGTGTATGCATTTCTGCTGTGTTTTTTTTTTATGCATACTAACAATATCTATGTCTGGATTGGTGTTTTGTTTTTTGGTGTGTGTGTGTGTGTGTGTGTGTGTGTGTGTGTGTGTGTGTGTGTGTGGTGCTGGAGTGTGCATGCTGGGTGAGTACTAAGTTATATCTTCAGCTGAAATATAAATTAAATGTGTCACTCATGACCTCCATGAGCTACATAAACACAGTAACTGTTCTAGAATGGGGGAGATGATCAGAGAATCTTAATGAAGAAGGAAGTTTGTGAGACCTAAGGGTTGACTCAACTTTATCTTCAGGTTGAATCCTCAGGGAGTAGTCGCAGCTCCAAAGCCCGTGTTGTCTCTCACTATCCAATGTCATTACATTTGTGACACTAACAGGAGATTTATTAAGATAGTATTAGCAGTGCAGAATGCTGATTCCTTTTCCAATTCCACATTCTTCCTGCTTTTCCTTAGGGGAAACAGCAAACCCCAGGGGCTCCTTCAGGTGTGAGAAGAGCCCCCTCACCCTCACCCTGCCCCAAGTACAAGCTAGGATCTTACACACTTCATCTGCTGCAAGACTGCAAACCCACTTCTCCAAGGAGTGCAAGGAAAGCTTTCTGTTGAACTTAAAGACTCTGTGATGAGCCAAAAAGAGAAAACCTTCCCCCGGGAATTTGTAGTCTCAGGTTAGATGCATTCAAGTTCACAGGCTGAATTCAAACTGTATGGTTGACTTTAAAAACCTCAAGGTGAGAATTCAGTTCAAATAGTCCTGGGGTGGAAATTCTTCAGGACGGTGACAGCAAATAACACCTTCTTTATCTGAAGGAAGTCATCTTCAAGCCAACCTTCAAAGAATTCCTTCAGATAAATGTCCAAGTAATCTCACGGTCAACAAGCAATTGGGAGCCAGAGCAGGTGAAGAAACAGACAGGAAATGAGAGTTGAAATCACCTTCGCTAGTGGGTTAGCACATACCACGTATGAAGTCCATGTCATGATTCCTGCTTCCCTTTTGTCTTCTGTGTACGTGTCTGTGTGGATTCCTGTGTGCATATGTTCATATATAATGCATGCATTCTTGTGCTTGGGCTAAATTATTTGGAGGCCAGAGGTCAACTTCGGGTGTCTTCCCCTATCACACCACACACTGAACCTAGTCCTCGCTGCAGCCCTCACTATCGGCAGGCTGAACGACAAGATCCAGGGACCCTCCTGTCTCTGCTGAGCTGAGCACTGGGGTCACAGCACACACCGCTGTGCCAAGCTTTTTAATGGACGTCTGGGTTTGAACTCAGGTCTTCACGTCTACGTGGCAAGCATTTACCAATGGAGCCATCTCGCTCCGGCTGCACTTACTGTTTTGTTTTTAAAGGAGAGAAGGCTAGTATGCACCCTGCGGAGAGAAAGAAGCCAGTCTGAAAAGGGTATCTACTACCTGATTCCACATCCGTAACACTAGGGAAAGAAGAATTGTGGGCACTGTAAAAGGAATGGTGGGCCTAAGATTTTGAGAAGGGAATGAATGGGCAGTACTCTGTGCTGTACCATAATGGCTGACAGGTCCGTTCTGTATGGTGAGTCTACATAATGGACGGGACCAAGACTGTGGCAGGGGTGACACTGATGTTTCCCTGTAGGTGATTGCAAAAAAAAAAAAAAAATGCACCCCTCTGGTCCAGGGTATCAACGGAGGAGGCTGTACCCACACTGGGACAGGTGTACGGCAGACAATTCTACTGTGCGTAAAACTGCTCCAGAAATGAAACAAGGAGGCCTCAGAAGGCAGAGAAGATAAAGGAGAGATGGGGAAGGAGCAAACTCGCCTTAAAATGATGGAGTGGATTTGAAAAGGTGTGAAGAGAACTTCTACAAATGACCACTCAATTAAGTGAAATTGAAAATAAATATCAGAAACACTACATATCCGTTTCAATGGCTAAACTTAAAAAGATGAACAATCTCAAGTGCTGACAAAGATAGAGAACAACCTGAGCTCTCATGAGTTGCTGCTACAAAGTGGTTTTAGTCATTTTAGTGAACATACAAGGCAGTGGGGTTTCAATTAAACATAGATTTTCTGCAAACACAGCAACCAATCCATCGTAGGGATTGTCTCAAAAGAAATAAAACCATACCCACGTAAAGAGATCAGAAAAGAGGCTTTGCTTACAAAACTCACCAGTGTAGCATGACTTTTATAGACACATATGAAATAAAGCAAAGCCCTTCAAAGCAATGCAACTAAAACCAACCTACAGAGCCAAGACTGCTGAGTGGTTAAAGTGCTTACCACTAAGCCTGATGCCCTGAGTTTGACACCCAGGACCCATGGGGTAAAAGAGAACTAATTTCTACAAGCCGTCCACTGATCCCCATATGGGCACTATAACACACACCTGCATTATTAAATAATAATAATAAATGTTTTTTTTTAAACTTTAAGAACTCAAAGAAATGCTGTGCCAAGGATACTTTTTAATCCAATAAAGAAGACTTTAAAATATTGAAATGAATGCAGACATGTGATATTTCATTTTCCTGAGTAGCATTACTTAACATTATCCACACATATGTTCTGCCCAAACCAATGTATAAATCTAAAGATATCAGAATTCTTTTGAACTTCCATAAAAACTCAATAAGCTTAACTTTTAAAAGTAATAAATATTTTTTTCCTTTTTTGGTTTTTCAAGGCAAGGTTTCTCTGTAGCTTTGGAGCCTGTCCTGGAACTAGCTCTTGTAGACCAGGCTGACTTCAAACTCACAGAGATCTGCCTGCCTCTGCCTCCCAAGTGTTGCAATTAAAGGCATGTATGACCGCCACTCGACTTTAAAACTAATAAATAAATTTTAAATGTATGTGGACGAATATAGACTCGTGGACAGGCAAATCATCTTTCAAAAGTAAAGAAAGGGTCTTTTAATAATTGATAATAAGATAACCCACATTACCATATTAATAAGCATTTTCTGTACTGGAAACAAACTAATTGGAAGTAAATAGGGAGCAGAGAGTGAAAGCTGTAGGCCCAAGCAATGCACATAGCTACACACCCACCATACACTCAGACACAAGTCACATGCGGATTCTTAACACATGACTACATAACTAACTAGCATACAAACCTGCCATTGAAGGCAGGACGAAGACTTCCAAGGGATCAAAGACCTAGATGTGAAATATAATGTAAATACATAATTAATCCCCTAATTGCAAGTCGATATTTTCACGATCTTAATGGAGCAAGGAAGGATTTTATAAGATAATTTTCAAAAAATAAAGCAAGGGCAAATGAAGACTAAAACTGATTATCCTTAAAGTGAATTGTTTGTGTCTTTGCTGGAAGTTTTATGTCAACTTGACATAAGCTGGAGTCATCTGAGAGGAGGGACCCTCAATTAAGAAAATGTCTTCATAACATATGGCTATAGGAAAACCTACAAGGCATTTTCTTAATTAGTGATTTTTCGAGGAAGGCCCAGCCCATTGTGGGTGGTGCCATCCCTGGGCTGGTGGTCCTGGGTTCTATCAGAAAACAGGACAAACAAGCCATGGAGAGCAAGCTAGTAAGTAGCACCTCTCCATGGCCTCTGTATCCACTCCTGCCTCCAGATTCCAGCTCTGTTTGAGTCTCTGTCCTGACTTCCTTATATGAACAGTTACATGGAAGTGTAAACTGAATTAACCCTTTCCTCCCAAGTTGCTTTGGTCATAGTGTTTCATCACAGCAATAGAAGCAAACCCTAATAAAGACAGTGTTAAATACAGCATATCAAAAACAAACTTAGGGCTAGAGAGACGGATTGGCAGTTAAAAGCACAGGCTGCTCTTCCAGAGGACCTGGGTTCAATTCCCAACATCCACATGGCAGTTCACAACTGTCTGTAACTCCTATTCCAAGCAATCAGGCGCCCATGGCAAAACACTAGTGCACATAAAATAAAAATTAAAAAAAAACTTAATAGGGAGAATACAGTTTAGGAGGCTATACATGCAATAACTAAAATCAAGACAAGGATATCTAAAATAGACAATTGTTTGTGAGCATCAACTAGAAAAAAGTAGAGCAAAAACAAAAAAAGGTATGAATGTATTCTTTAAAAGAAGGAGGAAAAAAATCAGAAACCAGTAAGTTCCTGAATAGGTGGTCAAAAGAAGCAAAGGAAAACAAACTAAAACAACAGATAGCTCAGGCTAGTAGAGTTCCTGTGAAGGGCCAATGGGGAAACAGAATTAGATGTGCATTCCCCCATGAGACCCTAATGCCACTTCCAGGGATAAATTCCAAATACATTCTTAGACAGCCCCTGTAGTTGGGTATATTCAGAAATGTCTATTACAGTTCTATTTGTGAGACAAAGAGGAATAGAGGGTGCCCATTATCGGCAAAATGATATAATTTACAACAGTGAACAATTTACAATAACAAAGACCAATGTGAAAGAATGAGCAAAAGGAATGAAAACTGCAAAATCTACCTTGAAAGTTACTAAGGAATACCCGAGTAGATGGTGAGTCATACTGTATTCATGGATTGACATTACCAGTTAACATCAAATAATCAAGGATTATCCCAAATCACTTTTCCCTTTTTCTTCTCTCTCTCTCTCTCTCTCTCTCTCTCTCTCTCTCTCTCTCTCTCTCTCTCTCTCTCTCACACACACACACACACACACACACACACACAGGATGCTGGCCAGAGACCAAGTATTCCTTTCCTAATATCTTGTAATGTCTTGAGCTTCCTTGCTCTTTCTCTAAAGCTCCCCTTCCACATGTGGCTTTTCCCTTCTCTCTTCCAGACAGCTGCTGAGATTCATAGCATGCATGCACCACCACCCAGGGTGTACTTTAAACTTAAATAAAATTGTCCTCAAGTTTCCAATTGAGTCCATTCTTAAATCCTTTTACTAATAAGACCAAATCCCAAGAGCAGACTCCAATTTCTCTGTATTACTGGAACCAAATGACAAATAGAATGGGAAGAGAGACCCACAGGGAGATAGAGCCACAGGGAGATAGAGCCACAGGGAGAGAGACCCCAGGGAGAGAGACCCACAGGGAGAGAGACCCACAGGGAGAGAGACCCACAGGGAGATAGACCCATAGTGAGGTAGACCCACAGGGAGATAGACCCACAGGGAGACAGACCCACAGGGAGACAGACCCACAGGGAGATAGACCCACAGGGAGATAGAGCCCACAGGGAGAGAGACCCACAGGGAGATAGACCCACAGGGAGATAGAGCCCACTGGGAGAGAGACCCACAGGGAGATAGAGCCCACAGTGATAGAGCCCATGGTGAGACAGAGCCCATGGTGAGACAGAGCCCACAGCCAGAAACAAAGTCTCATACATGAAAAACTGATTAATAGCATTTCCATAGCAAAGAAAGACAGGTCAATAAAGCACACTGGAGCCATTGTTAATGTGGAAGGTGGAAAAGTTAGGCCCATACATCATGCATAACAATAAATCACAGGTAGATTAAACACTTAAATGTGAAAAATTTTAAGAACTAAAATCAGAAAGAAATGACTAATTACCAGTGTATTAAAATTCTTCCAAAGGCATCAAAATGAAAGTGCAGAGCCAACACAGAAAATGCTATCATCTACTTGCAACGAAAAGACAACTTCATAAAGAAACATAAAACAGGACCGGGCATTTTATAGAAGAAACTGAACAGTCAAGAAACGTGAAAAGCTATTCGCCCTCTTTAGGAAATATGGAAATTGAAATAAAAACCACAGTGGGAAATCAATAAAACCACCAGACCACTATATATCGTAAGAACCACCATTTGTCAATGGCCAGGAGTGGCCAAGCACTGTGCTGATGGCCTGTGAGTCGGTTAGATGTTCGATGAACCCTCCCGGCAGCAATTCCACTCCTAGATATATGTGCTTGCACTGTTTCAGAGCTGAGTGCTGCAACTGGATCTATTGCAATGCAACCCCAGCAACACCCATAAAAAGTTAGTACAAAGCCCCACAGGAGAAGGGCAAAGTCCACCAGGGGACCCAATCCAGAAGCCACTGGAACTTAGGAGCAATTGACTAGGAAGCACGTAGTCTTCAAAACCACTCTCTGGCTTGACCATTTGTTAGAACGGCTTCCAGAGCATAGTGTCTGCGGCAGACTTAACACTCACAGTGAGGGAGGGTCACAAAGTGAGCTGGGAGGGTACTGGGATCACAGCCTTCAAGCGCTCTCTGAGCCAGAACTTATTGTCCCAACCAGGAAGCCCCAGTGAGCTTCATCGACCAGAGGTTTTTACTGGTGATCAATAAGCCCTTGGCAGTGTGCATGAATGGCATCTTTGGCCCTCTCCTGCCCTCAGAGTTCAGACAGGTCCACTCCCATCCCAGCTGGATGGGCGCCTCCCCCTGAAGTCAGGGACTACAGGAATCACCGTATCAGCATGACAAAGATATTCCTAACACTTGGGAGTTTCCAAGTTCTTTTTTTTTTTTCCAACCTCTGTCAGAAACTGATAAAAATAAGTTCTTTACCATACAACAACCCTAGAGAGATTCTTCCATGCGAGCCCCAGGAGACATTTACAAGAACATGCAAGAAGCATTGATGGTAACATCTATAAAGAAAGCAAACAACCTAGGTGTCCTGAGTGTACCAGGAAAAATCCATGCAGTACAACGATACATATACAACGATGGTGGGTGTGGGGGATGGGGAGCCACTGATTGGAAAGAAGACTGAGAATCCCATATCTCCTCCCCTTGCTCCCTGTGACTGTACACGACTCCGAATACAGGTGGTCATGCCTCCGCTTAATCTCGGATGCTGACGGCAGAAGTCTTACTTGAATACACTCTTCTCCGGTACGCACAGAGAGCTGGCTGTTGGACCAACCATCATCTCCATCCTGAGTGTATGGTCCATGGAAGGGATCTAGCATTACTTGGTTAGACTTAGAACATTGGCTGTTAGCAAGGGCACCGAAAGGACCTACGATGTCTACAAACAACCCTCAGGCTAAACAGAACTGAGTCTGCGCCTCTAAAAGGAATTTGCGCCCAGGAAGCAGCAACCAGCAAGAGCCAACATGACCCAAGGAAACCTCTGCCTAGGCATGAACATGAGTGCCAAGTCCATCTGCACGAGGAGGCAGGGGCCTTTCACCCAACCCAGAAGTACTGAGGCATCAGAGAAACTCTCCAACCAGGCAGCGGGTCACCCCTTCCCGCTAGTATACCACCCAGGTGCCTCCTTATAAGAGAGCCATCGAGGGGACCATTCAATTCCCTGACCATTCCCCAAAGAACAAAATTCAGCTCAGAAATGAACTAAGGGACCCAAAGTGGGTTAGATTCAGGTTTTCTTCATAAAAAGGAGGCCGGGGTGGTGGTGCTGAGTTTGGAACTAGAGATTAAACACAAGGTGCTCTGATCCCCAGCTGAACTCCTTCTTTTCCCTCGAGCCTGATGAGACACTGCAAGACACCCCCCTCTGCGTGCTTTTATCTGTAAGTTCATTCACACACACAACAGCCGTCCTCTTCAATGTGGCCTCCAGTTGTCTGTCCCTCTGTCCTTAAAGAGCACAGCCCATTTTTCAGGCCCAGGAAGAAGCTGGACCATCCGGACAGATGATTCTGGGTTCTGATACCCAAGATGTGGTCTATTTGAAGAGGACAGATATAAACGGACACGAGGCCCCTGGGCTTACCGAGAGCAATAGAGAAACCTGAATTGTTGAACACGCAGGCTTTTGTCATCAATGGAAGGGGTGTGTATTCCGTTTTCCATCCAGAAGGCTGGGAGTGAATGTTGTCTAACAGCCTGGTGATCTTTCGCTATTCTGTGGAGCCAGCCTTCGTCCAAATCCCTCTTATCCTGGTTATAGTTTCTCAGTCAATATAGCCCGTCCTTAGGAAGGAGGTCCCATGAACATTGCAAAAGGTCTTTACGTTTATGCTTATTACGAACCCCTCCTCCCTAGACTTAATCCTGAGCACGGCTTAACAGTCAGAAGAACCCATTCCTATAGAAGAAGTCACAGGTGCTTTGCTAAAGACATGAACTTTGCAAAGGACTTCTGATGCAGTCACGCCTTAAGCTTTGTTGTCAGAGTTGTCATGAGGGAACTCTTTTCTAAAGTTGCATTGTGTTGAAATATGTAAAAAAAAAAATAAGTTTGTTTTTTTTTTAAATAAATGGGTCAGACTCCTGAAGTTTGAGCCAGCAGCCCAGTTAAGCTGTACTGAACTAGGTTTCCTTCTTGCCTCTCACGGTTTGTTTCTCAGCCAACAGGAGAGCTTGCAAGGATTCCCCACAGACAGGTGATAGGTAAACAGAGGTCTGGGCAGTACTGGACCCAGGGAAGAGATACGTCACTGTTCTGCCATTAGGGGTGTCCTATGTAGGATGACCCATGGCTTCCCAGAGAAGTAGCTTTCTGATACAACAGTTGAGGATGAGAAGAAACATGTTTGTTTTTAGAAAGGAGAGCTAAAATGGGCAACGCAAAGCATGATGGTAAAAGAGGACCAAAGGAGTCCCGGGACGGTCAGTGATGCAGGCAAGCACAAGCATGCTTCTAGCTAGGAATGTGCTAGAGACCACACGGAACAGAGGCCGACCAGGTCAAGAGCTTCCATCAGGAAAGCAATAGGCATACACGAACAGTTTGTACTGAGGAAGGGATCTGACTGGACTCGTATTTTAAGGAGGCAACACCACCATTGAGGAGTAGGACGGACTGGAAAAAATCAACAAGAATAAAAGATAATAGTCCAGGAAAAGGCAGCTATTGTGGGGGGAAGGAGGAGGAGAAAACAAGAGTCACGGGCCAGATGAGGACATCTCACAGGTAGGACTTCAGACAGACCTGAACTGAATCTACTTTCTCACACTGAGGATAGGGTCGATGTTACTCCACCTTCTGGCTTTGGTCTCCTCCGTCTTTAAAACTCCATCTTCTGGCTTTGGTCTCCTCCATCTTTAAAATAGCAAGAGACCCACGGAGAGAATTAAAATGAGTCTAAACACGAATATGAACTCCCCCAGCCAGCCCGATTCACAGGAGACGCTTAGAAATGGAAAACTCCCCAAAGAAAAATTTATGGTTTCCATGGAGAGCAAATGAGATCCAGATCTTTGATGCTCAAAAGGAAACCAAGAAAGGAAGTAAGGACGGATGGTGTTCTGTGAAGATGGAGAAGCCTGGGCAAGCCTTGGGAAGGGCACTGTGTGCTTTGGCAAGTACTCAGGACTTTGAGGGTGGTACAACAGGGACAGTTTTGAGTTACTGGGAGTGTGACTTCAGGAACCACCAAACCTCACACAACCCTAGTCATACCCCTATCAAGAAACCCACTTCCAGGCCCCTGAAGCTATCCCATTCTGGGAACTTCCCCGGGCTGTCCATTCACTACGTTATCTCTCCAGGAACCATTATGACCAGAATCTCAGCTCCCAGTGACATCACAAGTAAACCAAAGGCCGTTTCGGGGAAGATGCAGCAGAACGGGGACAGTGATGCATAATGCAGCCAGGAGCTCGGGAGAAAGTAGAAATCCAGCAACTGGGTAAGCTATTGATCGCCTTTTCTCCTAAGCCTCAGTTCGCAGAATGCCTTCGTTAGGAAATAACGTTTATAGAAATAGACGATTGATACTGGTAAAATCCCATTTAATCAAAATCAATTAGTCAGGACACTGCAGCCTTTAATTCGGGAGAAGTTACAGCTCACCCTTAACGTAATGGCAGCCAGGCTTTTCCAGCAATTGAGTGTGAGGATGGCAAGGGATACCGTGAACCACCCAACACAGGCACACTGTCATTTGTACCACATATCCCGGTTTTCACTCTGTGGAACGGCAACAACCGAACGCAAAATCAACTTCAAAGCAGACCACTCCACTGCCATTCGACCTCAGTAGAGAGACCGGGTTTAAGAGAGTGCACACACTTCCTCTGATCTTGCCCGAGCCCTCTGCAGACCTGGCTAGCTGATCAGAACTGAAACGTCCTTCTCTCTACAGCACTCCAAACAAAGGACGGGATTCTGTTTAGAATAATACCCTTTTACCTACAGCGTGCTCTTGGAACACTACTTAGCTCCTCTGCACCTTGGAGCCCTCATCTGTAAAATGGAAACAATAGGAAGGCCCGCCTCACGGCATTGTGAGGATTAAACGCAACCGTCTACGAAGAGCTCCTTGCACGCACAAATGCATGGTACCATATCCATCAGGCAAGAGACTATTGCAGTAAGTAACAGGATTCGGACAAAGTCGCGATTGTCTCGCAGTGACTCCAGAGGTGGGGGGAGCTCTAAGCACAGCTGTTCTGCACCTTTGGGTCAGCTGTTACTTCTCCAACAGGAACTGACCCCGGGGGGTATGTTTAAGGTAGGGGCACTGCTGGAGATGTGTCCAACACTGTGTGGTGTCTGACGGTGAACCTGGTGCAAAGAAAGAGAGATGTGTTCTGTACAGGTGAACACACGGTCTCTACTCCAGCATGTTTGGCTAATCAGCCCTATCTTCACACCCTCCGGACACCATAGCACGCACCGGAGGAGTTAACACGGGGCCCACCTGCCTTGTGAGGGGCGTTTCACGTTTCCTCATCTCTACCTAGACCTCTCTATTAGGATATCAAAGCCGCTGGCTCCGCTTTACCAGTTTAATTTAATCTTGAGTAATTAGTCCTTCGAGGGAGCCATAGGCTGTGATCCATCAGATGCCGCGGCCTGTTCATTGTAAGCAGAATTTAATCTTGGAGCTACATCATATGAAAATAAAACTGCCTAAAACCACGTGTATTCAAATTGTGATAATAAGGCAAACAGGCGGATGTTTCCAGCATGGCTTATAAACGCGGTTTAGAGGCAAGGGGTTTCTGAAAACCTTTTAAGCAATAGTGGAGAGAATGAACATTTATTAGACTGTATGTGAATGTGGATGTAATACGGGTCTGTGTCCTACACATACTGTCTTGAGTTCTTTTCCCATCGCCGCGATGAAACACGCTGACAAAAGCAGTTTAAGGAGGGAAGAACTTACTTTAGCTCACAGCTCAACGCGCAGTCCATCACGGTAGAGAGGTCAAGGCAGCAGGAGCCTGAAGCAGCCGCTCACAGTAGGTCCACAGTCAGAATGCGATGAGGGCGGGCATACTAGTATCCTGGTTGCTTTTCCCACTGTATGTAGTCTAGGATTCCCTTGTCCAGGGAGTGCTTCTGCCCACAGTTAAGATGGCTCCTCTCACACTGATTAACATAATCAAGTAATCTCTCACAGGTAGGCCCAGACAGCCCTATCTATCCCAGGTGATTCAAGTTTGCTACCAACATTAGCCAACGTCATCATATATATACTTCTGCAGGATAAATGTTTGACCCGCTGACACAGGACGCTGCAGAGCTCAGCGAAGCTGAATCAGGGGAGAACCAGACGTCAGGAGGCACGAGGAACAAGTATTCAGCTGTGGGATCACTGACCTCTAGGCCTGCGCACTTCGACAATAACAAAGAGTCCTACTGTGAACTGAAGATGAAGGAACTGACCCAGGCCTGCGAGATTTCTTTGTCCTGATCATTCACCAAATGTTGGCCTGACCCTCCAGCCTCCGTGGTGAAGGAGCTGTGGGTGGCAAGAAAGTACCATATATCAACATCATTTTGTTCCTCTGGATAACCCCTTCCCGCCACACCAATGGGAATTCGGGCCCCGAGAGCCTATTAACCTCAGTTGCTCTGCAGGAGCTGGTCTAAAGAGCCAGATCAATGAGATTAAGCAAACCGTTTCTCAGAAGTCTCTAGCAAAGAGCAGAAGGCTGGTGTGTCCAACATGCGACACCGGGCTCTGTCTCCGTGAGTGGCTGGCAGATGACAAAGACAACTGTCATTTTTCTAACAGGCCTCAGAACAGGAGTGTATTTTTTTTTTTAACCTGCTGTAGAAGCCAGCACTGAGCAAACACTGGTCTTCCGGGAAAACAGATGCACAGTCAGGACCCTCATTATCAACCATCCCTAGCTTGCTGCTAGCCCGCCATCATTCCCTGCCTCCCTTTCTTCCTTCCTTGCTCGGCCTCGCCAGTCTTTGATGAAGGCCTGCACTCCAGACAGCAGCTACCATCTCATCTTCGGCTTCTATAGCAGGGAATGAGGAATGTAGGTCACTGATCTTAGACGTGGCCCAGTTTCTCGGCTCTAAATAGAATCCTTTCTTCGGGTGGAGACTTTTCTCTGGGTTGATAGCTCATAAAAGTCGAACCTGCTTAGCTACGGCAAACAAGCCAGGCCCTGACAACCCACCAACCTCCCACCAGGGAGGCTTGGCAGAGTAGCCGGCAGCCTGAGGAAGACTGAAAAGCAGCTTGAAAACAGAGGCTCCTGAGGGTGCAGTGATCGCGCCTCATGGGGCAAGCAAGGCAGCTCCCACTCAGCCCCTTAAAGCGTAAAGAGAATAAAATGACGCTCACCAGATATTGCTTTGCTGACTAACCCCAGCACCTTCACTGGGCTTACCACCCTTGGGACTAGCTCTGGGTGTCCCCCTCTCTCCTTCCCCCTTCCTTCCTTTCTTCGTTTTATTTTTGACACTTGCGCCGTACATCCGTGTGGGACTCGGTGGGAGATGTTGATTTCTGCGTATGCTGCGCAGTCATCTCAGAAGGTAAGTAGCACAGTCGTCACCTCAAACATTTGTCATTTCTTGTGGTAACTGTTCAACGTCTTCTGTTCTCATGCTTTAAAACCACGCACTTAGGCATTTCCTTGCTGCTAACTAGCTTCAGACTATTGCGCAAATGACACGAGAACTCACCCTCCTATCAAGCTGCAGCTTTGCGTGACCAACCGATTTCATTCCTCCCTCCCTCCCTTTCTGCCCTCCTTCCATCCTTTTCTCCCTCTCCCCCCTCTTCTTTTGTCTTCTTCTGTATTAGTTACTTTATATGGCAGGAACGTGAAACAGGTGCCCACACAGCTCCCACTGTGAGGAAGCACAGCAACGCTTTCTTTCTCAACTCTGCTCCTTCCCAGAGATCCCATAGCCCAGAACCCCAGCTCATGCAACCGTACGGCCTGTGTTCAGAGTGGGTCTTTACACCCCAGTTAAAACAGCCCAGACAAGCCTACAGACATGCCAAGAGGCTTGTTTCTTCGGTGACTCTCGCTCAGCGGTTCTCAGCTGTCCTAATGCTGTGACCCTTTAACACAGTTTCTCGTGTTGTGGTGGCCCCCACATAAAATGATTCATGTTGCCGAGTGGTGGTGGCACACGCCTTTATTCCCAACACTCAGGAGGTAAATGCAGGCGGATCTCTGTGAGTTCGAGGACAGCCTGGTCTACAAGAGCTAGTTCCAGGACAGGAACCAAAAAGCTATAGAGAAACCCTGTCTTGAAAAATCAAAAAAAAAAAAAAAGGTAGGGGGGAGCTGGTCCAAGGCACCCATCAGCCTAATGGACCTCAAATGTCCAAGGTTAAGGTCAAAGATACTTTATAAAAAACCCTCCCTGCCAAGCCTGCTGCTCCCCACAGAAAGTCAGAACCACGTCTCCACTTTCCTGCCCCTCCAGACTTAGTTCTGATCCAGAGACTCACAGCACCCAGGTCAGGGAAGAGAAGAGAGACCCCTATGCTCACCCTTCAGAAGGGTTTAAGGCCAAATGCAAATGCTCTCCAGCAAGCTGCTGGAAATAACATAGAAAGAGCCACTCTGCCTGCTACAGCCCAGTCAGTGTGTTACAGTGAACTCTAAAAAGAACCTTCTGTTCTCAACAGCAGGGGAGCCTCTACATCCCCCTTCCCCAAGCTGACCCCTGGCCACAGTTAGCTCCAGGAGGAATCAGGGACTAAGGCTCACCCTATCTCCTGTTTGAAGATCGTTTGCAGAAATCCTAAGGACTCCACTTAGAATCTCTAGAGCAGGCAGAAGCCTGCCACCAAAACCGGGTCGAGACAAGAAGCTTCAGAGATATTTAAATCCACTAGTCTCCCCTCCCTCATGCTGAGTCTTGGAGCTCTTACCAGGGTTGTAGGGCCTGTTGCCTTCTTTGGGAGGAGGGAGTAATTCACTGGGCTTTTCTCTTTGGGGATTTCAGAGCGGATATTTGAGCCAATCGATATGTCGTGTCTCCTATTAAGAAAGACAACTTCTTTAAGATGTTTAAAGTTTAGAGCAATAGATTTTTTTTTTCAACTACAGAGAGAATGGCCACATGGTGGCAGTGGCCCCTTTCCCCCTTGTCTTGGCCCTATCTTCAGCCCACATTATTGAAAGCAGAGCCCCACCCCCCACACACGGATGCGTGTACACACACACACACACATACTCCCACACCCCACCCCACCCCCACGTCTTTGCTTTTTGAAGAGATACCTACGGCTCTCTGGACAGCCCTTATAGATCCAAGTATGCTTCTGCTTCTCCTTGTGGTTCAGAAACATGGGGTATACCTGAGAGCAGCTGCTGCAGCAACCCTCTTTGCCTGGCCTCCCTGCTCCGTGTAGCATCTGTGGTCCTCGTCTGAGGGGATCCAAAGATGCACAGTTATGAAGGAGCAACTACTGCTTCCTGTATGCAAATGTAGGAGTACCCCTTAAACACCCCACTATCTTTCTGTTGTTTCCCCTCCTCTGGTGTTGGTTTCTTGCTGAGCTTGCCTTTAGAAACATTCTTCAGCCTGTTGTACTCTATATTGCTGGTGTGTGGGTGTGGACATATGTGTGCATGCATGTATACAACATGCAATGGGAGGGGCTTTTATCCCTATGAGCCATGTTCTCTGTCTGCCATGTTCCCCATCTCTCATGTCAGGATTCAGCCAATGGAAATGTATTGAGGAAGGGAATTCTTCTTTAGGCTTGATATGTTTTGGTGAGATTTGGGGAGTGTGGTGGTTTGAAAGAAAATGCCCCCCCCAAAAAGGAAGTGACACTATTAGGAGGTATGGTTTTGTTGGAGCGGGTATGGGCTTCGATGAAGGTAGTGTGTCACAGTGGGGGCAGGATCTGAGTTCTCCTTCGTTCAAGCTTTGCTCAGGGTGACAGACAGATCAAGCCCTGTTGCCTGCAAGTCAAGATGGAGGACCCTCGGCTACTTCTCCAGCACTGTCTCTGTCTGCATGCCACCATCTTGTGTCATAACGACCATGGACTAAACCTCTGACAATGCAAGCCACCCCAATTAAATGTTTTTCCTTTATAAGAGTTGCCATGGTCATGGCATCTCTTCACAGCCATAGGGACCCTAACTAAGGCGGGGTGTTTTTGTGGTTTCTCTGGAAACAGCAGCAGCACTGGCATGAATCCTGCCCTCCCAGACAAGCCCTTTGTCATCTCAGTTTCTGCCTAGTGACAGCTGTGCTGGCCCCCCTTGTCCTTCGAGCCTGCTATTGGGTGGCTTTCCCATTGCAGCTCATCTTCCCATAGCCTTCCTATCTGCAGTCCCAGCTCCCATGCATCCACTTTGCCTTTGCATCAGGGTGCATTTTGTTTCCTGGTGAAATTCTGTTACGTTCTCCAATGTGTAGAAAGAAATGCAACCCCAGGTATAAACTCTGCAGGCATGGGACTCTATAAGAATGATAATACTCAAGATGGCATTAACCCTAGAAAACAGACTACATCTCCGCTGGCACCCAGCTCCCTCCTGAAATGTCATATTGGTCAAGCCCACTGGATATAGGTATCTCTGGGCTTGACAGGCTCATACCACCGCATCACACAGAACCACATCATACGGCAGGCCTCCATTCTCCCATTCCCTTTCCCTGTCGGAACGTTAATAGAATTTTCATTTCTAGACTATCAACATGAAAAGAAAATCTTTAATGGGGGTAAGAGAGATGGCTTAGTGAATGAGGGTACTTTCCACCAAGTCTACTGACCAGAGTTTAATCCTTAGGACCACATGGAGGAAGGAGAGAATTCATTCCTAGAGTTCTTGACTGCCAAAATCATGCTGTAGCACCTGTGGGTATACACACACACACACACACATACACACACACACAAAATGTAATTTTAATTTTTTCTCCAAGAATATGATCATTAACAAGAGTCCTTTGCATCCAGAAAGTATTGCACATATGAGATCATGATCTCACAGCCAAACTTTATCTGTAGGGTAATCACTGAGAAAATGCAATTTTTGTATATGTAATGCTATTTCTATTTTTTTTAAAAAAGCATGCTGTTTGAAAATACACCATGAAAGGAAACATAAACGTGTTTTGCTTTGTTTTGTTTTCACATAGATACAGATAAAGAAGAGCTCAGGTCAAATCTCACAGGCCCTGAATTACCACTGTATGGGAAGCTCTACCACGGATGCCCCGATTAATCCCAACGACAACCCTTCTGGGCAGCTCTCACCATCTCTGTCTTACAGGGGAGAAAATGAGCTCCGAGAATTTAAGAGACATAGCTAAAACTTATCTAGACTGAGGTAGCATGCCTCCCTGCTCACCTATTCCCTCTCTTCTCCCTCTGGGTTCTTGAATTATAGGACTCTTTCATTTGCTTAATAAATATTTGATGAATATCTCCTATGTGCCAGACGCCGAATTAAGAACCGAGGCAGAGTAGTGAGGAAAACAGACAAAACACCTGCCTGGTGGAGCCTACACCCTCGTGGAGAAATAAGAAACAAAACAGTAAGTAAGCCATGGCATTGTGATAATGAGAAATGCCGCGTGGCCTGGAAGAGAATTGAAGAGCAAAGTTGCCAGGGGAGGGCTAAATTTATAGACAGGGCACTGAGGGACAGCTTCCTTCTAATCTGGAGTGTGCAGAGAAATAAGACATGCGGAGTTGTCTGGGAAGGAAGTGTTTGGGGGCAAAGGGTGTAGTACCCCTTGCCAGGGGAAAAGCCAGTGTGACTGGGGGATGAAAGCAGGGATCTAGAGAGAGAAATCTGGAGATTGCTGGGAGCTGGAGAGTGCCTTGGAGGTCACTGGAAGGATTCCAGCCTTTACCGTGAGTTAGACCCAAAGCCGCTGGATGGTCAGCCATGTGGAGAAGGACTTAGAGACCAAAGAATAGAGACCAGTTAGAGGTTGTGGCACTAACCCCAAGTGAGAATGAACAGCCATCGGACCCGGGAATAGTTAGTAGGACGCAACCAAACCCTAGACACAGTCAGAATTGGAAACACGACCCGGCAAGCAATAACCCTCTGCCTTTCTAGCCAGTTGGTGCAGAAGGACCCTTCCCCCCTTCCAACCTGGTATCATCTATCCAGGGAGCCACAGAAGGACCAGTACCCATAACACACAGAGCAACGCTGTGCAATGGAAACCCTGTGACAGACAGACACGCCCTGCCCTCTCCAAGATGGAAGCCCCTGGGTGCACATGGATGGCTACAGAACACTTGACACATTATGGGTATGACTGCGGAGCTGGATTTTTCAATTTTATTTAACTTTAATTAATTTTAATTTTACAAAGCCATATTGGACGGCGCAGCTTTGAAGAGCCAGCCTGATAAATTACATCCGGGCAGCTCTTGCCCCTTGCTGGGATTTCCTTGAGAAAACAATCGCCTGGGCTTTCATTATGCGTGCTCAAATCTCAAACCCGCTGCTGAGAGTCAGGGCGCCTTTGAGAAATGGCTATGATGTGAAGACAGTGCTAATTTTATCTCTGAGATGATCCATTAATAAATAACAAAGTGTTTATAAATATGCAAAACACACAATTAGTCAATTCGGCAAAGTCTCTGGGACGGGAACATTAAAAGCATGTCCGAGAGAGGAGGGTGGAGGAATCAAAATAAATTTAGTTTCTCTTTAGGCCCTACGAGCAATGAATACTGAATAAATTTGCTTCTGAGAGTTGTAACACAAAAGCAAGCCATTTATTGGCTCCTTCAAACACAAGTGGCACATTCTAACCTCATTCATATATGTGCAAGCCTATTATAAAAAGTAAATGAGTTACCAACGAGAGCCCTGGCAGATGGCAGCTGTTCTCGCAGTACTTCATGGACCCCGAGCTACTCTAATCATCATTTTATTTAAGCCCAGAAGGCCATAAGAAAGAAGTTACTGACGCCGCTGAAATATGTCTCTCTTAAACACATAAGCCAGAACCTGCAATGGCTGTGTTATTCACGCCCCATTTCCCCCCAGCGATGGGCCCGAGTTCACAGGTCAGAGGAAGGACCCAGTGACCTCCCAGTCTCTGGGGCTGGAGTGGAGATCCGTTCCAAAGACGGCCCAGTGAGGGACTACTTTTCTTATGTTCTTTGTTAGCACATTCACTACACTCCCTCTCCCGGCAAAGGACACAACGTCAGAACAGTCACTCCAACCAGAAAAACGTCCGCCATATGTACTCTTCTGCCCTGCGCACCCACCCAGTTCTGTTCCTGTCGCTTGGGTGTACTGAAAGAACCTCGCACCTAACCTGACCCTGTCCTCACTTCTCTCTTCAACCTGTTCTTTACCCAGCAGTCTGCATGGACCTGTGTGGAGAAAGGTGCCCGGCATATCGCAGACCCGAAGGGACGGTTTGTGCAGAGTGAGGAAGTCTATGAGTCAGAGAGCAAACTGACTTGGGAGGATGAAAGGAAGCATCTGTTAAATTGGGCACGGAGCGACCTAGGCACTTTCCTGTTTGGGCCAGGAAGATCAGGCGCCATCTGTCTTGTTTTGGTTTTGGTTGGTTGGTTGATTGTTTGGTGGTTGGTTTTTATGGTTGTTATTTGCTTTCTTTTGTCTTGTTTTGAGTTGGGGTCTCTTACTAGGACTAGGGCTTACTAAGGATCTGCCTGTCTCCTCCACCTCCCAACTCTGGGATCGGAAGTGTGTGCCACTATGCATGGCTTTTTACGTGAATGCAAGGGATGTAACTCAGGGCCTCGTGCCTGTGCAGCTGCACATTACAGACCAACCATCTGTTGGAACTGTGACATGCCACAACAGGAAGGAGCAGGAAACCCAAGATTTGGCCTTATCTTAAGTGATTCTAAAGAAGTTCAAGAACTGGGGTTCATGCTAAGATGTCTCAAGGAAGCAGTGACAATCAACCCATCTTATCCAAAGTGAAAGGAATAAAGGCCAAAACTGACTGGTAAAGACCTTAACAGTAACTCGATAGCAGAGGTAGAGGCTCTTTGGTATGTCTATGATTTGGACAATGTATGTGTTTTCTTGCCTGTGTTTAGACATGACTTACACAAGCGGTATGTCAAAGAATGGCCTTGCCTGTTGCTGTTCTGTGATTTGTTTATGTTACACAGAAGAACACCAAAGGTCCTGAGAGCCAGGCCAGAGCACGAAAACACAATGACCCACTGGCAGTGGCATGCCAGCTCCTCATTCTTGGGGGACAGAGGGGAGGAGGCTGCTTCTTCCTCTCACCGTATTAAGGCGATGGAGGTAGAAACAGTGAGCTGGTTATGCAGGAGTGACAGACGCATACTGAGGAGGGTTACCGGGCATATATGATGGCTGGAGGTGATGAGAAGCAATTGGATTTGGAACATAACACATAGTTTAAAGTCTGCACTCAACCCACACTAAGGCTTCTAGCTACTTTCAGGGTGCTCTACTCCATGCCTGGGCCTTTCCTGGGACAACCTCTCTCAGCCTCCACGCTCATGACCGCTTCCGCCCTAACCACGTGACATATTGCTTTGACTTCTCCCGAGTTTTATTTGCACCAGACGGCCTTTGCAAACCCCCTGTTCCAAGTCTGAGTGAGCGGACCTTCTTTCATGCTTCCCTAATATCCCATTGCTTCTATCAGTCAGCTTTCCATTATTATAGCAAGTACCCAAGATAATAACCTTATGAAAAGGAAGGGTTTGCTTGGGCTCTCACTTTTAGAAGCTTCGGCCCATGATTGGTTGGCTTTGGGCTGTAGTGTTATATCATGATAGAAACATGGGACATCAATCATGGCGGGAAGGTAAAGAGAGAGAGGACAAGAAAGCAGCTAGGCTCCCGGTGTCTTCTTTGAGGGTGCTCCCCAATGATGTGTGTTTAGGGTTCCCTAAAGAGCCTACCAGCTTCACATACCACCAAGCCAGAGCCTAAGCCTTTAACAAACAAGCCTTTGGAAGGTACTTCAGCTCCAAACCCTAGATGCTCCTCTCTTGTCTCACCACTTACAGTCTGGGCACCTCCTCCAGCAAGGCGTGGCTTCCTGATCACTCCATGGACCAGATCCCATTGCCTAACAGATGTTCAGTGAATGATGCTAAAGGAATCGATGCTTTACTGGTATGTACAACTTTCTCAACAAGTTTCCAGGAAGCCATTATTGACTCCCTACTAACAAGCCATGACGTCACTCCACAACTAAGCTGCCCGTTCTTTTGAGCACGCCCACTAAATAATACAGCATTCCTGGCATGACTGTATAGATTCCAATTCCTTGAAAAAAATGAAATCCATATGCCACTAGGCAGCAGAAGCAACTATGCACACCATCAGAAAAAAAAAAAAAAAAAAAAAAAGCAAGTGCCTTGCTTGACTGAGTGTTTCCTGCTTAGCTTGGGAGTAGAATTGGGGGAGTTATTTGCAAGAGCTCTACCCTTTATGACTTCATAGGCTAAAAGTAGAGTCTTCATTTTCTTGTTCATTTATTCAGCAACTAATTTTAGCGCCAGCGCCAGACGTTATTCTCGAATGTTCTGCAGCGATAGGAGTGGCAACAAAGACAAGATTTCTGACCGGTGGAGCTTATGCTGTAGTGAGCAGGAGAAGTGATAAGGAAATACAAAGATAAAATCTAGAGAATGTTCGAGAACAGTGCTTGCTGGTAAGAGACATAAGAGTGGGGAGATACAAAATGTTACAGTGCTGGGGCTTCTGAGCATAGCATTGATGAGAAGGCAGTTACAGAAGAGGCCCCAAGGAAGTGACAGTAACAGCTCAGCACACATCTGGGAGAAGATGGGAGACCGTGCAGCTAGTGCGAAGGCCCTGGGGCAGAAGAGCAGCAGGAACCGTTGGTACAGTCCAAGGAAGCCAGTCTGGCTTGGATGAATGAGGAAGAAGGGAGGAGCACATGGGGCTTTGAGGTTGCCAACAAGAACAGCTTTCTCTCCAGGAGGAAGAACCTTTGGAAAGGCTTAGATGACCACTGAATATTCCAAAGATACAGTCTGATGTTTTCTAAGATTGAAAAGATGTAAAAGACCCTGAGTTCGGTCGCAAGCAGGAAAGAGAGACGAGAGAGAGAGAGAGAGAGAGAGAGAGAGAGAGAGAGAGAGAGAGAGAAACTGGTGTATCTTTGAGGAGATCTGGAGGATGCCTGGGAAGGGGACCAACCAAAACTAAGTATGTATGAAATATCATAAGGAAACCCAGTACTGTGTATGACTATTAAAAGATTTGAAAAAGAAAAAAATACATAGAAAAGTATACACACACACAAATGTACCTTTCTGTGTTCAGTCATTTTCCTGTAGTGTGCTTTTCCCCCACGGTCCTGCTTCTTTTAATTGTTAGTAAAGATGATGAGACCAGTATAAAGATCTGGGAAGTACAAGCATGGCGAACTGGAGAATTAGAACCAAACGCTTCTCTACCATCCTCTGATGATAACTACTTTCCTTAGTTAAGGTTTCTATTGCTGTGATAAAACACCATGACTAAAAGCGAGTTGGAAAAGAAAGGGTTTGTTTGACTTACATATCCATATCATAGCTTATCATTGAAGAAAGGCAGGACAGGAACTCAAACAGGGCAGGAACCTGGAGGCAGGAACTGATGCAGAAGCCATGGAGGGGTGTTGTTTACTGGCTTTCTCCTTGTAGCTTGCTCAGCCTTCTTTCTTCTAGAACCCAGGACCATCAACCCAAGGATGGCTCCACCCACCTATGGGCTATCCCTCCCCTATCAATTACCATCCCCTATCAATTACCAATTAAGAAATAATGCCTGGAGCCAGAATGGATACGTGACCTGCCTGCCAGATTAACTAACTGCACCCCTCCCTGGATTCTGTCCATTGGAACCCTTCGCCCAGCCCATGGCCATCCCAACCCATCTCGGCCTGCTACTAGGCTCTGTCTCAACCCCAGCAGACTTCCACCACTGACGTTCAGACAACATCAGTCAGAACAGGTTAGCCTGCCAATACAAATGTTCCCCTCCCTGGATTCTGCCTCTCCATGTCCCCAGGCCCATGCCATCCCAACTTATCCCTAGCCCTGCTGCTTCTGGGCCCTGCCCATAACCCTAGCAGACTTTTCCACCACTGAGGCACAGACCACATCAACCACAAACAGTGAGTGATCCTCCTGCCCTGTTGCCCAGCACCTCCCACCTCAGCACCAGCACCACTGTCCCCAACTCTGGAGGAGTTCCACTGCTCTGGTGCAGCCCTCACCACATCCAGATGCCTAAATGTCAGTGTAAGAACATGACAACAGAAAGGGCAGCATGTCACCACCAGACCCCTACAACAGCTATCCTACAACAGCAAGACCTGACATTCCAGTGCAGCTGAAGCACAAGAAAATGATCTTAAAAATAACTTTATGAAGATCATAGAGGTCCTTAAAGGGAAAATTTAAAAAATTCCTAAAGAAATCGAGGAGAAGACAAACAAAAAATTGGAGGAAATCAATAACTCTCTTAAAGAATGTTAAGAAAGGTCAGTCCTATCCAGGCTCCAAAGTTATAGGTTCAGTCTCTGTGAGCCCCTATGAGCCCATGTTAGTTGATTCTGTGGGTTTTCTTGCGGTGTCCTTGACCCCTCTGGTTCCCCAAATCCTCCCCGCCCCCTCTGCAAAATTCCCCGAACAAGGATGCATTTTCTTAATTGAGGAACTCTCCCCTGAGATGATTTTAGCTTGTGTCAAGTTGACATTAAAACTATCAGGCACACCCCTGTTATTTTTAGTATATTTCCTTTTTTCTTCATGTGTAATGCTTCAAATTTCCCAAGAAGATGTAAGTATAATTAAAGCCGTGTGTTTCTTTGCCAACATGTGGCATGGGCACCCTTTTTCTATTTTTCTTTTTTTTTTTCTTTCTTTTTTGATCCTGAACACTTTTCAACAGCACCAAAGACTCCCTGAAAAGCACCTCTTCCAGATCAACAACACTGTTTTGTAGAAACAAACCATTTCCCCATCACTCACCTCTCCCCTTTTCTCCACTCTTCTTACAAACTGGAGAACTTCCTACAGGGTTCTGCCCTACCACACTGCTTCCGAACAGGCAGACCACACAGAAAGGACAGCTGAGGAGGCAGCTTGGGGTTGCCCCTGGTGGTTTTATCTGACGATGTCCCCAGGCTGACAGCCCAAGGTGGAGGATGATCTGTAGAGGATACCCCCAGAGGTGACTAGCTGCGTCTTGGGAAACCTAAGCCTGGCGTCATTTCAAGGAAGAGTGGTCCTGAAGCTTTGCCTGTCTTGGTTCACTCTGCACCACCCAGACACAACAGATATAATCAGCCAGGAAGAAAGATGGAGGAGCCAGGCCTCCAGCCCAGACCCAGTCCTGCCCCCTCAATTCTGAGATCACACTTCCCAGGACTCGGCCATCCTCACCTCTGCCATTCCTCCTTCTGGATACCCACCGTATTGTTTTCATATGTGATGGTTAGTGTTGCCCTCCCTATAAAAGCTCCCAGATTCCAGCCTTGCCCCCATCCGAGCACCCGGGGTGGCCCATGTTATCTTCTTCAGGGCTGGAGCTCTAAGGCTCAGGACCTTGTCCTTGTCTAGTTAATTAACAAGGTGAGAAATGAACTCCAGCCTCTGCCTCGCTGTGTGGGACTGACCCACCCTTGAGTGGTCACCTGGTGAGCTGGGTACAGCCTGGCTGCCCTAAACCGGCAGTTCTCAGACTCAGCACGCAGCTCTTGTCAGAAGCGCGGGATCTTCAGCTGCACTAATGAACCTGCTAATAAGTCAGCTAATGAATCGAGGCTGCATTTTAACAAGCTCCTCAAGGGTGCCGGTGGAGGATAATATCTGAAAGGCATTGCTCTAGGCTGGCAGTTCTGACTCAAAGCACACATCAGAATCACCCGGGGTACCTCCTGAGACGCGGCTTGCTTCTCATTCAGCCATGAAAGGGAACAAAGGTTTTAGAGATGCTGCAACACTTCAGGGCTGGACCTTAGGAAAAGGATGCTTAGTGTAACAAGCCAGGCCAGGAAGAACAACTGTTGTATTATTATTCTGTTTATGTGGCGTTCGGGGGGGGGGGGCAAATTGTAGACAGGAAGCAAGATAAAGGCTCATTTTTAGGCTCCTTTCTTCCAGGTTCACACTCCCAAATAGAGCAGTGACAGCTGGGAATTTAGCTGAGCAGTAGAGCGCTCACAAAGACAGAGCCCTGGGTTCGGTCCCCAGCACCAAGATGAAGGAATCTGTACACAGTTCTCCATGGAAATTGGACAAGGAAAGCTCATGTCCAGACCCCACCCCCAGAGACTCCAAGGTGATTGCTCTCAACCGCTGACTGGGCATGGGCACCTGTGGATCTCCTCAGCTGATATGCCCGTGCAGACAAGTGAGAGAGCCGAACGTCAGTAGGTGGTGTCCTATGGAAACATCATCTGCTCCTCACGTAACACAGACACCTGGGGCTTCTGTGTGGATGCTCTAAAGGGCATGGGGGACGCTGTAGTTGAGGTTTTAAGGCTTTGTTTTGTTTGACAACGGGGTATTGCAATGTAGTCTAAGCTGGCCTTGAACTTGAGATCGCCCTGCCTCGGCTTTCAAGATGCCGTAACTGTAGTAGCACCCCCTAGTATGCCCAGATAAGGGAGGCTTTTGTCCTACAGACAATTGGCACCCTGCTTGTTTTTCTCCCTGAGAATGCTTTCTTAAACATGAGACGAGTCCTTGAGAGAGGAAAGATGGCCGCACACCTCCTAAAGGACCAGAGACAGTGGGCAGAGTGGAGTTTTGTTTCGTTTCCATTTTAATGAGTGTGGATGCATTAATTTCTCTAACTCAGCCTTCTTCATTTTCTATCTTTTGGGAAATTGTTTCAATTGAACTTTTAGACAGGATGAGAGGGGAGAAAGGGGGCCAAGGGTACTTGCTGAACTCTTCTCCACAACTCAAATAGATAGTTTATATTTGATGATTCCCTCAATTCTAAAGACATCCATAGGGTTGTAAAAATCTATTGGTCTCCTCTGCAAATGGCAATAGAACAATAAAACTTGTATATATGATTTTTTTGTTGAAATTTTTTCAGACATTAAGCACTTTCCTCATGAGGTTCTGTATGTCTTCAAGCTACTTGATGAACTGGCCCAACAACTTACTCACTATGGTGGTTTGAAACAAAATAGCCCCAAAGGGATTGGCACTATTAGGAGGTGTGGCCCTATTGAGCAGGTGTGGTCTTTTTTTTGGAGGAAGTGTGTTACTGAGGAGATGGACTTTGAGGTCTCATATATGCTCAAGATACGGCCCAGTGTCTCAGACCACTTCCTCTTGCCTGTGAGAGAAGATGTAGGATACCCAGCTAATTCTCCAGCACCCTGTCTCCAGACATTCTCTTTCCCAATCACTTCAACAGAAAATATAACAGAATTTCTCACGAAGGGTATGTGGTTGCCTAGCTCTCTCCTGTGGAGGTCAGGTCACAGAGTTCTAGGCTTTCCTGTGCTTGTTAGTGAGAAAGTTAGGTAGATACGCTTCTGCAAGCTGCTTCCTGCTCCGTGACTCCTCTTTTCCAATTAAAAAACCAAGATAAAGGAAGGAGCATGCGATCCCCTCCTTCCTGGCAGTGTTGTTGCATGGATTAAATACGATAATGAATGTCAGAGCACTTCACAGGCAACAAATCTCAGGTGTTATTTTTCCCTGGGGGAAAGTAAACGCAAGCTGTACATCTTCGCAGCAGGGGTATAAAAGTTTGGAGTTTTCATTACAGGCAAAATTGCCCATATTTATTGCCCCCCTTCTATTCTCATGCATTGGCTAAACACTTGTACGTAGATTATCTCCCTTTATCTTCACAGCAAGCCTCTGCAGGAAAAGGTATTAAGACCCACTCCACAGATAAGAAAATAAAGATCCAAGAATGCAAGATTGAGTAACTCACTGACCATCACACACATCCCTTGCTCCACACACTCCTCCAAGAGAGTGGGTTCCTTCCAGCTCACAGTGCACAGTGAGAAGGTGGTCCTCACAATCCTGAATGGACAACGGCATCATCCTGCAAGCATGAGGGTGGAAGAGAGAGCAAAGGAGAGAGAGAGAGAGAGAGAGAGAGAGAGAGAGAGAGAGAGAGAGAGAGAGAGAAATGCTGGAGGGTTGGTCACAGGAGCCTGATCAATTGGGCCATGTGCTGGTTAGTTTTAAGTGTCAATTTGACACAACCTAAAGTCACCCGAGAAGGTAATCACAACTGAATAAACATCTAGGTCAGGGTGGGCTGTGGACATGTCTATAGGAGAGCGTGATGGTTGCTAATTGATTTTAATTGAAAGTGGGTGGCACCATTTCATGGGCTCACCCTGGACAGTATGAAAAGTGAAGAAAGGTGGCTGGGCATAAGCATCAGTCTGTCCAGTAAACATTTATATTGTCTCTGCTCTTGACTGTGAATGTCGTGTGATAGCTACTCTAGACTGTGGATGTCATGTGATAGCTACTCTAGACTGTGGATGTCATGTGATAGCTACTCTAGACTGTGGATGTCATGTGATGGCTACTCTAGACTGTGGATGTCATGTGATAGCTACTCTAGACTGTGGATGTCATGTGATGGCTACTCTAGACTGTGGATGTCATGTGATAGCTACTCTAGACTGTGGATGTCATGTGATGGCTACTCTAGACTGTGGATGTCATGTGATAGCTACTCTAGACTGTGGATGTCATGTGATAGCTACTCTAGACTGTGGATGTCATGTGATGGCTACTCTAGACTGTGGATGTCATGTGATAGCTACTCTAGACTGTGGATGTCATGTGATGGCTACTCTAGACTGTGGATGTCATGTGATAGCTACTCTAGACTGTGGATGTCATGTGATGGCTACTCTAGACTGTGGATGTCATGTGATAGCTACTCTAGACTGTGGATGTCATGTGATGGCTACTCTAGACTGTGGATGTCATGTGATGGCTACTCTAGACTGTGGATGTCATGTGATAGCTACTCTAGACTGTGGATGTCATGTGATGGCTACTCTAGACTGTGGATGTCATGTGATAGCTACTCTAGACTGTGGATGTCATGTGATAGCTACTCTAGACTGTGGATGTCATGTGATAGCTACTCTAGACTGTGGATGTCATGTGATGGCTACTCTAGACTGTGAATGTCATGTGATAGCTACTCTAGACTATGAATGTCATGTGATGGCTACTCTAGACTGTGAATGTCATGTGATAGCTACTCTAGACTGTGAATGTCATGTGATGGCTACTCTAGACTATGAATGTCATGTGATAGCTACTCTAGACTGTGAATGTCATGGTGATGGCTACTTGCGCTCCTGCCTTGATTTCCCCAAAATGACGACCCAGAACTTGGAATGGTAAGCAAGAGAAGCCCCTTCCTCCCCGTAGTTGCTTTTGGGCAGAATATTTCCTCACAGGAACAGAAAGGAACCTGGAGCAAGGAGCTCATTTGCCAGACAGTGAGTGGTGACCATCACAAGCAATGGAGAGTGAAGGAAGTGTAGTAAAGGGGTCGCACCCAGCGGATCGGTGCCTTTGGGGAGATGAAAAGACTGGGGACACACCACAGAGTTTGTGAGAATTAGGAATGGGTACAGTCACAGGTGTGACAGGCCTGGACAAGTTGATAATCGAGGCCTGGAAAGAACGATAGCTTGGCCTGAAGGATGGGGCCGCCAACCGAGCAGCGGCACTTGGCAGATGAAAGTCACCTGTGGTGGTTTAAATAGAAATGCCCCCCATAGATTCATGTGTTTGAATGCTTGGCCCATAGGGAGTGGCACTGTTAGGAGGTGTGGCCTTGTTGGAGGAAGTGTGTCACTGTGGGACAGACTTTGAGGTCTCCTATGCTCAAGCTATGCCCAGTGTGGGAGACAGTTTACTTCCTGCTGCCTGAAGATCAAGATGTAGAACTCTCAGCTCTCTCTCCAGCACCATCCCTGCTAGTGCCTTGCTATGCGTCCCGTCATGATGATAATAGACTAAACCTCTGAAACTGTAAGCCAGCCCCAAGTAAATGTTTTCCTTTATAGGAGTCGGTGTGGTCATGGTGTGCCTTCACAGCAATAGAAACCCTGAGACAAACCGTAAGGCTTATTCTACTGTCTCTGACATACTAAGTAGAGCCTCCCCTTGTCACCAAAAGACCAGGAAAAGGGAAGCAAGATGGGAAACACTGCATGGGAACTCATCTGCTCCAGCCAAACGCCATGGAGCAGAAGTTCTCAACCTATGGGTTGCAACCTCTTTGGGGGTCAAAAGACACTTTCACAGGGGTTCCATATCAGACATCCTGCATACCATATATTTACATTATGATTCATAGCAGTATTAAAGTTACAGTTATGAAGTATCAATGAAAATCATTTTATGTTTGGGGGTCACCATGACATTAGGAACTTTATTAAAGCTTTAGAAAGGCTGAGAACCACCGCCAAAGAAAAAACTGTGGTCCTACCCATTTGGGACACCAGAGGGCACCTGAGAGGCTAGTACCATCCACCTTCTAAAGCCTGCACTGTGCCATGCCAACCACCACCCGAAACTAAGGTGTGTTAGAGATGGCTGGGTGGGAGCCAGGAGTTTCATCTACTTCAAAAGTGTTGTGAAGCCCTTGGCCTCCCCGCAGTGTTGAGGGGGGGGACAGGGAGATCTGGAGGTCCTCTTCCCCACTGGTGTTCCCAAAATGTCCCTTCGCTGAACTCCCAGTCAATACCTGTGCCTCAGAATGTAGCTTTATTTGAAGAGAGAATTTCCAGTCGGGAAGCTAAGGTGAAATGCAGGCATGAGCTTGGGTCCTAATCCAGATGATTGATGCTCTTGTGAGAAGGGGACACCTAGACTCCGAAGAGAAGTGATCGTGTACACAAACAAAAACCACACTTAAAAACATAATATAGAAAAATCACCCAACAAACAACCATATTTCTCAATAAGTAACAAATCCAGATCTGGGAGATGTTATTGAAGCTTATTTCCGTATTTACCATGTTAAATTATTTATGATACAGTCTTGTTTTGTTTGTTAGCAATCGAGCAAAAACCAGTGTGCAAACAGATAAGAGAGAATTGTGGCTATTCAAACACAAAAGAAAAATTCGGGAAACTCCCCTCAAGAAAGGCCAAATATCAGATTTGCTAGACAAAGACATTAATGTCTAATATGATTTTTAAAAAGCAGCTGGAGGAAATCATGTACCAAAAGTTTTAAGAGATGCTGCAATGGCAGCGGATGCCTGAGACCAGCACTCGGAAAGCTGAGGTGGGAGCTTTGAGGCCCGCCTGGGCTACGTGGTGAGACTCTGTCTCCAAGAGAAAAAGATGTTGCAGAAGACTATGGGGAAAGGGTTGTAAGACATTGTGATGGGAATGGAAATGAGTTCAGCCTGGTTATCCTGTTCAGAATACGGAGATTTCTTGTAGGGAACCAGAACTAGAACTACCAGATTGTCTGGCAATCCCTAGTACATAGCCACAAGACATGAGCACTACAGTACTGCTCACGGCAACCGGGACATGGAGCCAACCAGAGCTATGTGTTAGCCTTCCGCCACTGTTGACAGGACACCTGCAATGAACAATGTAGAAAGAAGAAAAACGGACCGTGCTGCTTGGGCTTTCAGAAATTCCAGGGCATGGTGTTTCGGACCTGACGTGAAGCCAGATGTGACAGCATGGAGAGCCTGGGAGTGGCCATCACAGTGGCCAGGGAGCAAAAGGAGAGACGAGAACAGGAACGAGATGGAGTCCCCACAGTCATATCCGCAAGGACTCGTTCCCTCTAGTTAAGTCTCAGCTCTTAAATCCGTCAACTCTCAATAGCCTTCACCCTTCAGTGAATAGCCACAGCGATGCGTCCCAGGTCTTATGATAGAGCTACTTCTCCAGAGCCCTATCGCAGAGCAATTGTGGACTGATGACCACTGTGTTCAACAGATGAAGCTTTAGGAAGCCTTCCAGAACCAAACCAGAGAATGGTGTGCAGATAAAGAGAATGTGGAACACACAGACAAAGAACTACTACTCAGCCATGGCAAAGATAGTGAAATCCTGTGTTTAGCATCAACGCCAGTGGAACTGGAAGCCATTATGTTAAGTGTAGTAAGACGCATGGACACAGGCAAATATCACCTGTTCTTGCTCATTTATAGAAGCTAAAATGTCAGCATCACAGAACAGAGGGGAGCAGTGGTCCACAGAGTTTGAAAAAGACCAAGGAAGAGGGTGGTGTTCTACATGGTCTAGAGAATGATGTATCATAGCTGAGCTTTCAGTTTGGGATGAGTACGTTTATCAAACAGAAAAGAAACAAAAGTAAAAGAATAAAAAATGAGTAACAGGTATATAGAAAAACGCCAGCAAATTAGACACACACAACTTTCAGCAGAGATGACTGGAATAGCTCCTCTGAGAGAGCAAATAAAAAGCAACATTATCAGACCAGGACCTACAAACATCCTGCAGACTGGAGAAGCCCTAGGGAGGCAGCCAGGAGGGGTTCCCAATCAAGAGTCCCAGGTAAACCGAGTGGTGGTAGCTCACGCCTTTAATCCCGGCACTCAGGAGGTAGAGGCCAGCCCGTCTACAGAGCGATTTCCAGGAGTAGAGTGTCTTCTCGAGTGAGGCTTCCAAAGGAAAGAACAAATAATCACAGAAATATAAATCATCAAATTAAGTGCTTACCACCACTGAGTAGAAGCAGCTGGGGAAGCCGTGCTGCTGGAGTCGCGCTGAGGGTCCCAAAGGAGAATTCCTGGCAAAACAGGGCATTCTCTCCGTGGGTGAGCTTCAGCCTTCTCATTCCCACCGTAAGCATTTTATATCATGGAATAAACAACAGTACCCTCCTTTTCGAAATAGTTTACCTTTTAGCTGTCCTCAAGGACGCAACGTTTCTTGGGCCATCTTGATGTTCTTCTCTGGCCTCTCACAGAGCCAGGAAGTCAGACCTTCCATCCTCAGACAAAGGGATTTGAAGGACATTTGAAATAAACATCTTGGGTTGAGGCCAGAAGAGCCCTCCTCGCTCTCAAGAGTCCCTTGCCACTGTGGTTCGAATGTGAAATGTCCACCGTAGGTTCATGTGTCTTACTTACCTCTTGCTCTTCGCGGGTAGTGCCGTTGGGAAAGATGATGGGGCTTTTGGGGAGTCCGTGCTTGCTGGAAGAAGCACAGCCTGGGAGCGGGATTTTAGGTTTCACAGCCTGGTCCGACTTCCTGTTCTCTGTTTCCTTGCTGCTGATGCAGGATGATCAGCCAGCCTCATGGTTCTGTTGTCTTGCACTAGAAGCGAAAATAGACCCTTCCTCCCTTCAGTTGCTTTTGTCGGGGCGTTTATCACAGCAGCGGCAAAGTGACCAAGAAAGCGTTCAAAAAGTTTAAACAGCATATGGCAGTTTACTAATAGAACATACGTTACAGATGGACAGAAAGCGGTTGAGCCACAACACTGATGCAGGGGAAAAATTACTATCAGTTTACTATACCACAGCAGGGGCATTAGTGTCAGGGCAATATATGGTGTGTTTTGAAATAATTAAAAAAACAGCAGTACAAAAATCACCAACATAAGAAGGGCTAATACTTGAAAATATGGACATGCTTATTATCCTAAATTGATCATTGATTATCAGTTAAGTATACTGAATTGTCATGACTGCCCCCACAAGTAAGTACAAATACTATAGCTCAATAAAAAAAAAAAGGGGGAAATTACAGCATCTTACCTGAAAATTTTTCTAAATCATTCCAGAGCAGGCTTAAGCAGGCTGGAGGGCCAAAGCAAACTAGGAGATGGGTCAGTTCAGCCTGTCCCATTGGAGGAGGAAAAAGGGAAAATGAGTTACTGACTAGAGTATCAGTGGCCTGGGAGTAGTGCACTCCTCGGAATCCCGGGGGCCAAGAAAAACAAAGAATGAGAGAGGGATTCAAAGGAACAATGGCTCAAAAGGTTCCACGCATAATGAAAGATACAAATCCACACACCCAGAAAGTTCAGCAAACCCCTAGTAAGCGAAGGCAGAGCTGCACACCAAGGCATAATATAAACCGCCTGTGGAACGAAGAGTGGGGAGTCTTGAAAGTAGCAGGAGGAAGAGATAACAGGTAGGACCACCATGTGGGAACAAAAGGCAAACAAACTGTAGGAGCCGAGCCTGCTGCCCACTAGAAAGTGCATTTCCAACAGCTTTGTCTTGAAGACAAAGCATCAGCTTAGACTCGATGCAGAACTTTCCATGGAACCAGAGTTTGATGGCTGTATATGCCAAGCTAAAACTGGTGGGGCTCCCAAGGGCCACACAAATGATAAACGAAGACCATTGGGATTGTTAGTGAGGAGAAACTTCATCCCTAAAGTTCTTAGTAAACTCCCAGAGTCAACCTAAATGTTAGACCATCTTTATGAGAAAAGTCATGGCATTTGCTCTTATTTGAACCAGAAAAAAAAAAATCACTCATACGATTGAACAATGAATTCTTACCTTCCTACTAGTTTTTTTGGAGATAGAACTTCAGATGTGGGGGTTATGATAATGGTTACCAAGGTTACTTTGCAAAAATTTGAAGGCGTAGGTTACTTAACAAAACCTGCTATAAAGTACCAGCTCCTTACTGGTTCCCACAGATACTGACAATGCCAAAAATGGAAGAAAGAGCTGCCTTTTCTGGCTCTGTGTTGTGTCATATGTAGAAATAGCTCAAGACTTGAGCAGTTCCCAAAAGCAGGTAATCCAATTAAATGAACAAATACTTCTCAGAAAACAGAGTGTGTATATCCAATAGATATGGGGCGGGGGGGGGGGGATGTTCAGCCTTGTTAGCCACCAGGAAAATGCAAATCAACCATAAGGAAGAAAGGAAGCAGGAAAAGGGGATGGAGCTAGAGATCACTGTGATACATGAAATAAGCCAGGCACAGACAATATCCCAGGTGAGAAGTGGGGGGGTGTGTGGGGGTGTCTGCATGTGTGATGAAAATAGAAACGGGACAATGAGAACTGAGGAAGAGAAAAAGGAAAAAATGAAGAGAGGAAGAAAGGATGGTAATGGGGCCAGGCGTAGTGGTAGCACACATGTTTAATCCCAGCACTCAGGAGGAAGAGGCAGGCAGATCTCTGTTAGTTCAAGGTCAGTCTGGTCTACAAAGCAAATTCCAGGACAGCTAAGGCTACACAGAAAACCTGTCTTGGAAGAGAAAAAAACTCATAGTGAAATATGTGTGGTGTGAAAGCAGAAACAGAGAGTAACCGTGGGAAGGAAGGGGCTAGACAAGGAAGGAAAAGGGACCAGTGTGAAAGGAGAATTAACAAAAACAAAATCTGACAACAGATATGTTTGGAGAATGCCATAAGAAAATCTATTACTCTACATACTGACGAGATTGATTTAGAAATAAAGAGGCAGGGTGGCTATATTGAGAGTCTCTGTCACCCATCAGAATGGCTAAGAACAGATGCTGGGACAACATAGGAGAGAGGAATCTTTATACACTGTTAGTGGGGACATTATGAACTCCTGCAGTCACTATGGAAATCGGTGTGGAGATTCTCAAAAACCTCAGAATAAAACTAATATATGACTCAGCTATACTACTGCTTGACTACAGTCAATGGAATCTTGGCATAGGATAGGGCCCCACGTGTGTCCACATTTACTATAGCACCATTTATGATAACCAAACTGTGGAATCGGCCTCCTAAGTATCCATCCACAGACACAGGGATAAAGAAAATATTACACAACACACACACACTGGAGTAAACAAGAACATCACTGTGTCCTTTTCAGGAAACAGATGGATTTGGAAATTATCTTAAGCAAAATAAGCCAGACCCAGAAAGAAAAAAAAAAAAACATTTGCTTTCTCTCATGGATAGAACCTAGATTTTACTCATGTTTGCATATGTGCACATACACATGCAACATGAAAATAGCAGGGGAACTATTGAGGAAGAGTAAAGGAACTTTTGGGAGCAGAGTAGAAAAGAGAAGGTAAAGAGGCATAAGTATGATCAAAGTCCGTGCAAAATCCATTGCTTTGTACAGTCTGCATAAAGGAATAAAAGGGGTTGGAAAAGAACTGTGAAAGACCTGCCTATGACCAGAGCAGAGCAACCATGCTGATCCAGTCCAGAGCATCAATAGAAGCCCAATCTCCCCTTTGTTAAGTGAGTAGGCGATTGCCACTCTGGTCCTTGTTCGTTCCATTTTGCTTGACAGCTGAAGTTCCAAGAACAGAGCTTTGCTTGTACTGTCTGTAAATGAGAATGCCTATTATTGTTGTATATACAATTGTTATTATTCCTACTGTATGTATCCAAGCTAATCAATCCAACCATCTGTTATCAAAGAGACTTGTGACATGCAAGGGACCCTTGGTAAGAGTAACAGCCTGTCACTGATGAGGAAGCAGTAGGGTTTCATATTCAAAACGCTGAAAGAATGAAAGCATACTGTCCTGGGGAAACTCTATATCCAGAAAACGTAGCCTTGATAACCATATTAGCAATTTTTCTTATTCTTGTGACAAAGAACCTAGCAGAAGCAACTTCTCGGAATAAGGGTTTATTTGGACTCAGTCTCTGAGAGCACACAGTCTATTGTGCAGGGAAGGTGTGGGTAAGACATATGGCAGAGAGAGCCTAGGACTGAGATGGATCCCAGCTGGGTAGACCAGAAAGCAGAGAGAGCGCTCAGGTAGGAAGTGGGGGGGAAAAAAAACAATGAAAAGCACACACTCATCTCTACTGACATAGAAAATTTTAAAAAATATTTTTATTTTTTATATTTTATTTTTAAAAAATAGAAATAAAGGAAATTTCCAAATATGGCAGCAGATGTTTGTGTAAAGCACCACAGCTCAATAGTAGTTGAGCTAACACTGTCCCCAGAAGGCTAAGAGCACAATTGATATGTTACAGGTTCTAGGCATGCTATTTCAACAAGAAAAAAGAACTAGAGAAATAAAACTGTCTGTTGAAGTCATAAACACACACACACCACACCCTTACGTATACTCCATGATATACACCACACACGTGTATCCATACATGAAAAAGAACAAAAGCTTCAATGGCCTATTTTATGTATCTTTTTATAGATCTCCCTTGAAATAGTTACAGCGTTTCCTCCTTCCCTTTCCTCTCTCCAACCCTCCTCAGCTACCCTCCCTCAATCCTTGCCCATGCCCCCACACCCAAACTGATATTTATTATTCTTACATAAATATGTGTGTTCGTATGTATGCGGATGCACAAATAGATAAATACAACCTTTTGAGTCTATTTTTGTTGTACTTGGTTTGGGGGCTGACCACTTTGGATTGGACAACCAAGAGGGGGGCTCATCCCTGGGCGAGGCTAATTTCCCCTCTCTCAGCAGTCATTAGGCTTAGTTGTAGCTCTTAGTCTAGGAAGGGGACCCCGTGAAATTTTCTCAGTAATTTCCGCAGTACAATGTCTCTTGATACACCCGTTGTTCTGGTCTTGTGTAACAGTTTCTGGAACAGATTGGTTTACAGAAAGCTTCTTTGTATTCTGGCTCTTACAATCTTCCTGTCCCCTCCCCTCTTTCACAATGTTCCCTGAGCCACAGACGCAGAGCTGTAATGTAAATGCACTCATCAGAGTTGGGCTCCCCGCAATCTGTTGATCCCTACATTGTGTCCAATTGTAGTTTTCTGTGATGGTTTCCATTTGCTATAAAGAGAGGCTTCTTTGATGAGGGGTGGCAGCTGTATTACCTGTGCATGTTTAGGATGTAGTGAGGAATCATGCTGGTCTACCAAAGTGGTGATAGTAGATGGTAGATTCTGAGGCCCGTGGCCTCACTAGCTCCAGAAGCTGGCTGTGTTCCTAGGCATGATTTTCCTCCTGTTGAGTTGGCCCAAAGTCCGATTAGCTCTTGGTGACCACCCACATGTGAGTTCCACTTCTTACTCCTTTATGGATCTCTTGCTGAGCTGTTCATTGTGTGGTTCTTAGGCGTCACAGTTTGGGTTACTATTGCTGTAAAAAGAGACCATGACCACAGCAACAATTGGGGTGGCTCCCTTACAGTTTAGAGGTTCAGTCCCCGTCATGATGGGAAGCATGGAGGCATGCAGGCAGACCTGGTGCTGGAGCTGAGAGTGCAACATCTGGCAGGTAGCAGGAAGTTGACTGACTCACTGGGAGGTATCCCAAGCATAGGAAACCTCAAAGCCCACCCCCACAGTGACACACTTCCTCCAACAAAGCCACACCTCCTAATAGTGCCACTCCCAGTGAGACTATAGGCTTGTGGGGGCCAATTACATTCACGCTACCACAGTGATACCATCATTCCCTCCTCTGCCAGCTTGGCAGAATTTTCTTGTACCTTCTTGTGGAAGAGCCACTGAAGGGAGGAGGCTTTAAGGTTAGATCCAGTGGAGAATCATTGTGGGAGAGCAGAGAACTGGGACTGGAGGATCGCTCACTTCCCTGTTTACCACAGAATGAGACACAGTGCATTGCTACCTATAGCAACCTTGAAAGCACTAGCTGGGAGTGGTAGGGCAGCCCTGTAATTCTATGACTTGGGAAGCTTAGGCAAGTGGATCAAGAGTTGGAAGCCATCTTGGGTTATGCAGTGGGTTCAAGGCCAGCCTGGGCTAAATAGCAAAACTTTGTCTCAGGAAAAAAAAAACCTAATTCTTTAAACAAATTCAAGGCTTTTGTCATAGGAACCCCTGAAGAATGATAGTATTGGCCCAGTAAAAACAATGTGTAAATGCAACCAACCCTTGTCCTGAGCAATGGAGATTGTACCATTTAGAATCTTTGACATTTATGGTTCTATTTATCATGGAGGCCAATTGCCACTTTACACTTTCCTTTCAAAACATTTTTACACACATTATCTCCCTGATTGGAGAAAATAACCACTGAGACAGTTTCAGCCTCTCTTATTCCCACTTTAACCCGCATTGGTGTCTGGGCTGAAACTAAACCCAAGGGCTGGTGAGGAGGGGCCAAGCCAAGGACTGAAATGGTGCCTGCCTTCACTCCCTTCTCTGCGCTTTGCAGGGGTGCGAGCAACGTAGGAGGGGATGCAGAGGGGACTCTGAAGGCAGAAAATAATTCCTCTCAGTTTGATTTATTTCACTACTACATGCTCTGTAATATGGGGGGTTCAAATACAAAGCGCTAGGTTTCGTTGTGACATTTTCACACATGTGCATCAGTATATTTGGCTCTCATTTGTCACTATTCCTTTTGCGTCACTTTCCCAGCTCGGGAGAAAACCAGAGTGCCCGTGGGAAAGACACCGTGGACTCTCAACTGTGGGTCCTTTCCAATTATGTTTCACAGGCTCTGGTCCTAAGAAATAACCACAAATAATTTGGCAAATATACTGACATTCTAGGCATTTGCTGAGCCCATCCCATTGGAAAGAGGAGAAGCCAGGGACAGGCACAAGGTACGGGTTAACGACCCTGGAAGCTCCCATTGCCTTGTGTGGTCTTCTTGCATCTTCCCATAATTATCCATCCTCAACATGGACCATCCTGTTCCTGGTTGCGCTGCAGGGACAGAAATAAACTGAGTTAAAGTCTGTATTCAGTAAACTACATTTTGAAGAGAAGTTGGAGCCATGAGGAAGGGGGACTTCCTGGGAGAAGAGGAGAGAAAGCAGGTGGTAGCAGGGGAATGGAGCAGAAAGGGTTAAGTTGGAGGTGAAGGATGAAAAAGAGAGTGGAGCTTAGGGAAGGATCAGCACTAAAGACCTTTGGAAAAGCCATATGGAAATGTACTACTGTAGAAGCTTCCTTAAAACACACAGACAGACAGACACACACACACACACACACAGTTGAGGTTACACTGTAAGTGGTGCGGGGCGGGGGGAGGGTCAATACCTCTTCCAAACAAGTCCAGTACCAGATACGGGGTACCACTTTTCCAGGTGTTAACCAGTGGAGTCCCAAAGAAATCCCCTCTAAAAGAGTTTACAGGCTACTTCCATGGCTCTTGGTGACCCCCCGCCAGAACCTGATGGTGAGACCCTCTGCTCAAGAAGCCATGCTTCAAAGAACAAAAGTCGGACAGGATTGTGGCCTGGAGATGCGTGCTCAGTGCATGCCAACTACCGTTCTATGTTTATTAACTCAGTCTTCATCACAACACATTAAGATGTAACATCTTTGCTTACAAGTAAAAATTGTTTACAAATGAGGAACCCTGAGGCCAAATAACCTAAATTCACACTTAAACATAAAATTCTCAACCCCAGCAGTGGCCCCCACACTCTGTGTAGAACACCACCTTTCTGACACACAGCTCAAAAAACCTAGGCTCCAAACCCATTTTTTTAAAGCAAATTCATAGGCTTAATGCACCAGTTAATAGTGATGATCATATGATTGACTACACAAGTCATGCTGAAATTCATCTAGGACAGTGGTTCTCAACATTCTTAATGTGACCCTTTACTGCAGTTCGTCACGTTGTGGTGACCCCCCCAACCATAAAATCATTTTCATTGCTACTTCATAACTGTAATTCTGATACTGTTATGAATCATAATATAAATACCCGATATGCCAGATGCATTTTCATTGTTACAGATTGAACACAACTAAAGCATAGTGATCAACCACAAAACAATGTGTAATTGTGTATTGTGGGATATTTATTTCTAATTACAAATAAATGAAATTTTCTTCCTGACACATGGTGCTGCATGGGTATCGGTCTTAACAGTAAACTACACTGTCACCTTTGCGACAGTGAGTAAAAAGCCAACGTCAGCTGGAAGGTGGAGATTGCTTTCCCAGCAGATCAGAGACTCTCGGCGCAGTCCTTGCAAGAGCACAACCAAGCTCATCCCCACATCAAGTCTGCCTCCGTATTTAGGCTTGATAACCACCAAGCTGAAAATCAGTTTCACAGAGATATGTTGCTGGAAATGAAGGCAGCACAAATAGTTTCAGGCAGACCAGGATATGGCTGCGAACACTTGATCCAGAATTTTGTGACTGGCCTAGTAGAGAAATCGATTCGATGACCTCCTCTTGTGCTGTCTCAGGAACATCTTCAGCTTTGACTGTGAATGGCTGGTCCACATAGGGTGTCAGGTAGATTTGGAAGATTGGATGAAGTTTTATCTGCAAGCCTGTGAAAGTGTTCTTTTGTTCACAGAAACTATTATAATGCTTTGGTCTGGGTTCAATTTTATGTTCTGCCAAAAAAGCAGATAAGATGGGTAAACATGCAATTTTTATTTTCATCCTACACACACACACACACACACACCAAAGCTGGAGTTTCATTTGAAATGAGCAGATCTTTTTAGACAAATCGAGGCATTTGCATTTGGTCCTCGCAGTGATCAACTTAACTCATGCAAGATAGCAGAGATGTCCATCAAGTAAGCTATTTTCTGCAATTTATTTTTATTGCTGAAAAGTGCTCCGAACTGCGGTCTCGCATTGTCTTAGTTTGGGTTTTTATTGTTATGAAGAGACACCATGACCACAGAAACTTTCATAAAGAAAATATTTCATTGGAGTGACTCATAGTTTCATTATCATGGTGGGGAGCATGGCTGCGAGCTGGCAGATGTGGCGCTGGCACTGAGAGTGCTGCGTCTTGTGGACAACAGGAAGTCGACTGACTGTCAGCACTCAGAGAAGCCTGAGAAACAGAGACCTCAAAACCCACCCTTACAGTGACACACTTCCTCCGAGGCCACACCTCCTAATAGTGCCACTCCCTTTGGGGGCCATTTTCTTTCAAACTACCACATTTTAAAATATCTTTCATCGCGAGCTCAAAAACACGTTTTAAAACCTTTCCTCTGGGCAGCCATTCACTTCACAGCTCTGTGTGAAATAGCAGAACTTTGTTGGTACCCACTGCACAGTAAAGTGCTCGCCTTTACAAAACTGACAGAAGTTAATGGCACTCTTCATTACTTCTCGTAACTCGTGTGACTTTGTCTTTGTTGCCAATATCTGCCAGCGAATCATCCAGTGAGCACCAGTGGCTTCTGGTGACTCATTCGGTACCGAGCATTGAAATCCAGATGGACGCCCTAGCATAGCAGGAGCACCACCATCTGTGCAAACACCACAAACCTTTTCCCAAGAGATCTTCTCTTCCGCTCTTTCAGAAATGAACCCAATGTGGCAAATACATCGCGTGCAGTAGTTGTTTCAAGAGGTTTGCAAAACAGAAACTTCATCTTTAACATCGCCATCACTATATACCTCACATAAACCAGCAGCACAGGTTGCAACAGCTGTAGATTCATCAAGCTGGATACTAAACATTGGAAGTGGAGCAGATTGAATTTCCTGGATTGCCTGATCAAGCAGACGAGCCGTCTATTCTTTGACAGTGTCGTTAAATAAGGAAATTGCACTCAACTGCATAGGAGATTCGCCCCCCCCCCATCATAACTAGAGCGCTGTCTTTGGTTGCTGGAGGCAATAAATCCTTGGGATTGGTATGAGATTTCGCAGCTCTGGCGATTCCGAGTGCCACCAAATATGAAGCTTCAGTGGCTGCTACATTTTGGTGGTGTCCTTGCCACCAGTGTCCAGTCTGGCTCTCTGTGTCCACCAGCTTCACTTCTAACATAGTTGGTATCCTAACTGGCAAAGCTTGGGTGCTTGCGATCTAAAGGAAATTTTAGTTCATTTGCTTCATAGATTTGGCTGATAAAACTTCACAACGGTTAACACGTTGCAGTTTCTCAAACCTTGCCCTACTTATTGAGGTAAAACCATACTGTAAAAAAAAAAAAAGTTTTCTTTTCTTAACACTTTTCTCTTTACTATCCATTATCATGTAATGGTTTCAAAACTATGTAACAGTAGCTTTGATAATACAAAAGATGGCACAGTTTATATGTATACGCGTGTGTTCATCTATAACGTTCATAGTGCAGTCAGTTCAGTTCATTGAAATTTCCTGGGATTTACCATTCTGTTTTGTCTTGTTTACATACTTGTCACTATCCCAAGTATCCACATCAACACAGCTGACTCTAAAAAGACCAATCATCCCACAGATTAAATTCCCATGGTGCCCATAATTTTTTGCAGTCGTTGGTAATTTGACACTACCTCATTTTACATTTCCCCAGTGATTATAATTCATGAAGGGTCATTTTACCTCCATCGCTGCTGCTTTCAACACAGTTGCTGCTCTCTACACGTGTGTGACTGTGTGTAGCATGACACAGAAGCATGTTGTGGCCCCAAGCCATTTGTTCGGGGTGTACAATCACACTGTGCACTCATAGATGGGACTATCTGCATGTGGATGAATCCACCTGGAGATAGAGGAGTCTCAGTACCTATTTCTGATGATCGTAGGGGACCCCTGGTGGTTCTACCCCAAAGGGGTCGTGACCCACACATTGAGAACCACTGATCTAAGCGAATAGTCAAGTAGACACATTAAGTCATTTTAAAATCATCTTGTGACTGGGGGCCTGAGAGATGGCTCAGTGGTTAAGAGCACTGGCTGCTCTTCCAGAGGTCCTGAGTTCAATCCCCAGTAACCACATGGTGGCTCACAACCATCTGTAATTAGATCTGGTGGGCATACATGCAGGCCAAATACTATATACATAATAAATTTTTTAAAAACTTTACATTGTTTAAAAATAAAAACTGACAACACACATGCAATATGTGGGCTGAGCAGCTTATATTGAGGAATATACATGTTTTTACGTCCTCAGGCATGTGCAGTAACGATGAAAGAAAAGGCCGTGAAAGGAAAGTGGAGAGGGGGGTATGGGAAGGTTTGGAGGGAGGAAAGGGAAGGGAGAAATGCAATTACAATCTTAAACCTTTTAAAAATAAAAAGGAACAAAAAACAAAAACAAAGAAAAAATAACAACAACAAAAAAAAAATACAGAAAAATGGGGTTCCAGATACAACTCAGAAGTTAGTTAAAAGGACTTCCTGCTTCGAGAGGACTCTAATTTAATTCTCAACTCCCACATCAGGTGACTCACAACTCCCTGTGACACCTGTTCCAAGGACTCAATCCACCCCCCTCTCCTGGCACAGAGGCACATGTTCATATACATGAAAAATAAAGCATACGGGCAAAACAGCCTGCTGGTGGTGGTGCACACCTTTAATCCCAGCTCTTGGGAGGCAGAGGCACACAGATCTGAGTTCAAGGCCAACCTGGTCTATTGGGCAAGTTCTAGGACAGCCAGGGCTACACAGAAGAAACCCTGTCTTGAAAAATAAACCAACCTGGGTCGTGGTGGCATATGCCTTTCATTCTTCACTCAGGAGGTAGAGGCAGGAGGATCTCTTTGAGTTCAAGGCCAGCCCAGACTACAGAACAAGTTCTAGGACAGGCTCCAACGCTACACAGAGAAAACCTGCCTCAAATAAAAAAAAAATAACAACAAAAAGTAGAAGCACAGGCTGGAGAGGTGGCTCGGCAGCTAAGAGCATTTGCTGTGCTTGCACAGGACCCGCGCTCAATGACCATTGTCCACATGGTGACTCACAACCATCTGTAACTCGAATTTCAGGGGATCCAATTCTCTCTTCTGAGCTCCGAGCACACCAGGCCCACACATTGTACACATTCATGAAAGCAAAAACACTCATACACATAAAAAAGAAAAAAGCCAGAAACCTGATTAGTGGTGTCAAATTGAAATTCTAGAAATGTTGATATGGACTAAATATGTTGCCCCCCAAATGGGTGTGTTACAACATGGGGATAACAAATGGGTTATCCCCAATGTAATGGCTTTTGGAGGCGGGGCCTCTGAGAGGTCATCAGGTCATATGGAAGGAGCCCGTGTGAATGGGATTGGTGTCCCTGTAAGAGAGGATGCTGGTACCTGGTCTCAGACTTCCACCCTCCAGAACTAAAGTAATTGTCTTGTTCTTTCTAAGCGACTCAGCCTACAGTATCCAGAACAGCAGCCTGCGCTGACTGAGACAGATGGATTCCATTGTTCCTGTGCCCTTGGTTTCCAGTAACTGACAGCAGCTTGACAACAGGCGTGCTGAGCACTGATGCTTTTCAGCCAAGGCCCTCCCACCTGCAGAAAGGCCTGACTTGAACCACGAATTTCCTGGAGTCACCCAAGTCCACAGGTCTTTCAAAGCTTTGGGCTCCGGAGACCGTTCAGTAGGTAAAGTGCTTGCTGTACAAGCCTGAGAACTTGAGTTCAGATCTCTAACACCCAGATTTAAAAAAAAAAAAAAAAAAAAAAGCCAGATGTGGTGCACGTATCTATAACAGCAGCCCTGGGAGGTGCAAAAGGAAGATGCCAGAGGTGCACTGACCAGTGAGAGACCCTGTCTCAAATAAGGTGGACAGCAACAGGGAAAGACCGATGGCATCGGCCTTAAAGACCCAGTGTTCATCCTCCTGCTGTCGTACCCATTGGTCACCAAGGTCTCCCTAAGACAGACTGGGCCCAGTGGAGACAGGCGTCTCAGGACTGAGGGAAGTTCTCCATCCTGTTCCTCTGACGTCACAACTTCTTGGATGGGCTCTCCAGGACACTCCCATTCTCACCCACCATGGCAAGGAGTTTGAGGGCCCCTCCCACCCCCAACACACATGCAGACCCCCCCAAAAAAACCCTTACTTCTTACCTCTTGCTTCTGTCTCCATTTTTGTCATTTTTTTTAAGCATCCAGTCTAACACATCTTAGAAGCTATCTGGGATCGCGAGGGATTCTAGCTTAGATTCCTAAAAGAAGATCACATTCAGCCTTCTCCACCTAGGACCTCCTGAAAGGAGAAGCCAGCACCCAGGAATCTATCTGATCGCTGAGAACCCTGCAGGGAGCACTGGAACCCAGGTGACTTGCGGGTCACGTCCTGACCTAGCACCTGGCAGCTGGCAGCCTCCCCTCCCTTCCTGACTTCACTCTGTAGGACAGGATGGGTGAGCTGACTCACCTTGGGAAGCCTCCTTGGAGACTCCTGTGAAAGGGAGAAGCAGGGAGCCCCAGGGAAGCTATTGTGCTTTGCCTCCTCCTCGCAGGACCTGCCTCCAAGCTACAGCTGCAGGTTCAAAAAAAAAAAAACAAAAAAAAAAAAAAAAAAAAACTTAAGTCTCTCTCCTCCCCAGGGCCTGCTGGGATTTGGCATCCTTTTGGTGGGTAGGACCGCCATCAGTCATTACTACCCAGCTAGAAGTCATTTCCAAAATCAACGCCCTTTAGGCTGGTAACCAGTCTAATTGGAAGAAGAATCCAAATTTTATTCTTCATCGATAGTGGCTCTCCACAGGACCTTGGTGGCCAAGTTTTCTATCTTTTTCCAATGAAAACCTCTCTGCTAACCACTATCATCCTCTCTCCCTCTCTCATCCCTTACATGTACTAGAAACAGAGGCTAGAACTCCTCAGTAAATTCCCAGTACTTCAGCATCTTCGGGCAGCATTTATCCACGCACACCTTGCTACAGAGGCCCCTCCGCCCTTCCCAGCCTTTGGCTCCATCTGCTTCAGAGACCACTGTGTGAAAGACTTGCCCTATTTAGTACAAAAGGAGTGTAGGCCTGGTGATCCCAGACCTCAGTCATGAGGACCTTGGTTCTCACCTGGATACAGGGGTCTTGCTTGAGCCTTGTTCATCATTTGGAGTGGGGTGGGGGTCAAGACGCCCCTTTCCACCTGCTGCTGGCAGGGCTGAAAGGAAACTCTGTAGTACTATGCCAAAGAGACTTTTCCATGACTCAACTGTCATTCCTTTATGATGCTTCTCCAGGAATCAGGACCGCCTTTCTCAGTGGCCCCCAAAATCTCTCCTCAGTGCCTCATCTTTCTTCACAGACCGGATTCATCTCAGAGTTCTAAAGAATTTACTTCCTTAGCCAAAAAGAAAAAGGCCTTAGATCCTGTCCTTGGCCAGCTTCCATCTTTAGGTGCAGAGGGTAGGGGAAACCGCTGGACAGCTGACAGGATAAGCTGACTTAGAGGGTAGTAGCTTTCGAAATGAGATCCGGATGCCTCCTCTGGGAGTCTCTTTTCCCCAGATCATGATTCGCTCTTTCCAAGAGAAAAAATCATGCACTGAAGTCTTCCTGCGGCTTCCCCTCCATCACCGACCTTGCCTGAAGATATCCTCTATTGCCCACTGAACCACCTTCTGTCTTAAGAGTTGAACTGTATACCAGAGTCGCTGGCTCCATCACTATGAGTACCCAGTGGCTAAAGTCCTTTTTAATTCTAGGGCCTGGCCTCATCCAACATGGTAACCCTATGGCAAAACCTGCAGCAGCCACTTAGCCAGAAACGATTGCTGTGGGTACTCACTCTTTAGGCCCTCTTCGTAGAGTTCTTAAGGGGAACGTACAGGATCTCAGGCTTTTGGAGCCCTTGATCACTAAAGTTCAATGTTTCCAACTGGGCACTCAAAAAGTACAATTCTAAAAGTCTATGCCCTTGTTCAAACAATAAAACTCCTTGCAGCTGGATCAAATCCATTGAGTCCGTGGAGAGGCACTATTCCTTAAGACTGGATAAGGGTGAGGTCCAGGTACAGCAAAGTGAACTGGAGGGTAAAGGCCTCAAGTCTACAACAGGGTTTTGCTTGCTACTTTGTGGCAAATGGCCCAGGTGGCTCAGGGGCATTTTTTTCTCCTGTGGATCCAACAGTTGGAATTCACATAAACTGTCTGAGGTCAAGTTTCCTCAAGGGTCAATATCGAAAAAGGATGCTGATGCTACAATGACCATAGGGAGTCTTCCTCATGGTAAAAGAGTGTTTCCCACCAAGAGTTGTGCGCATCCTTTCTCTCAGAACCTATGTGTATACTGCATCAAGGGAGAACTGAAGTAGTGAGTAGAATTTCAGTTGCCTGTCTGAAAACCTTGAGAGCAGGAGGTTAGCAGGATGGGGCAGGCTAAGCCCATAATCATTCCAGGAGCCCTCAAAAGGGAGAGGAGGTTCACAGGGTATAATAAGAAATCAAAGACAAATCTAACACTCTGGCTTTGAAGAGGATGAAAGGACCAGGAGCCAAGAGATGCAGGTGACCTCAAAAACTGGGGCAAGACGGCAGGCTTCCCCCTTGAAGCCTCCTGAAGGAACATGGCATGGTTCACACTTGGATGTTGGAGCCTCCTGACAGAACACAGTATGGCTCACATTCGGAAGTAGTCCCAGAAAGATGCGTCTCATGCCTCTGACCTCCTGGACCAGAAGAGAGAAAATTCCTACTGTTTCAGTTCATTTCCTTTATGGTCATTTGTTCTGGCAGACATTAGAAACAAGTTTACCATCTTCCTTGGGAAACTGTTTCGCTGCCTTCAAAGAATTCCCTCCTGGAAGGAGGAGAGGGGCTCATGAGACCTGGAAGGTAATGCTACAGGGGCTCCTTCTGCTCCTTCAGCCAATAGCCTTTAAGATACCAGACCACTTTCTTGTGGTCTATTTGGCTTGGGGAAAAAAAAAAAAAAAAAAAAAAAAAAAAAAAAAAAAAAAAAAAAAAAACAGCAGTAGCCATGTGTGTGCACGTGCGTGCTCTCTCTTGCTTCAGAATCTGCTTCCGGCTACCAGATTCTTTTCCTGGTTGTGCAGGAGGCTGTTGTCTAGGACAGTGATCTGTAAGTTTTTCCCTTTAAATAAATAACCCTTTTATTAATCATAATTCCAAACTGGTGTGGGATTGCTTTGTGATTTACTCCTTTACCTGGTGCCCAACTCAGCCAAAGAGCCCACGCCCTGGTGGGCTGGTATCTTAAAGGCTATTGGCTGAAGGAGCAGAAGGAGCTCCTGCAGCAAGGTAAAGGAACTCACAATGCTCAGGATATCCATGAAGTTTATAAGACTCAGCAAGCTCCATAGGAAATCCACAGGGCCCTCCCCAAGGTCCTAAGAGTGGTACGGGTGCCATGAAATGAAGACTTCCTCCACCAAGGGTACCTGCCGCGATGGGCTTTCTGGTAGGCAGCTGCCTTCCACTAACTTTAAGTAACCCCAATTAACTTACTGGTTCACTAAGCTAGAGTTGGGCAGGACCGTTTTAGTTTTGAGGCTTTATCAGTGGCCAATAGATCAGTGCCCACATCTCCATCTATTCTGCAACCTGCCATCAGCATTAACGCTTCTCACCCATCACTCCTCCATCTCCTGCATGGAGCTCTTGCTCCCAACCCCATTGTGGAGCCAGAATCCTCTTATCAAATATTTGTATGCACTCCAGAAAAATGGGTGCCTGGTGTCCTGTTTATAGGGAGCTAGCTATTTAGTAACTCCTGCCATTCCAAAGAAAACTATTTTTCCAGTGTTCTTTTACCCCAGCCACTGAGTCACTGTCTAGTTGGAAAAGAAAATGCAGAGATCCCAGATTCCTGGTTTCAGAAGTGAGGCTAGAGTTGGGGTGATCCAGACGCCCCCTGTGAAGGACACCCACTTCAACCTTGGATCTTTGGAGCAATGACAGCAGGCTGGCTGTTAACTCACGTGGTATGAGGGGTTTTGCCCTCACGAGTAATCCTGAGCCCCAGCAAGAACACGAAGTGGTCCATTTTCTACTTTTGTGTGGCATGTTCTTTGTGCATTTGTTCAAGTTCCAAGGAAGATCCTAGAAACAGGAAGCTGGATGGGGCGGGGGATGGGGGTAGCAGAGTTTAAGGGCAGAATCACCAACAGTGTGTCCTTCTCAGGTTCCTCTCCTTTCTGAGTCTCAAAACATTTCAAAGTCTGGTATGTTCTCTATGCAGATGGCCAGGACAAACTTGGACTCAAGCTGTTCCCATTGTTTTCATGGTCTAGCGTGAATGAGATTGCCGTGGGAGACACGTATATAGAGCGAAGGCTCACTGACAGGAAAATCCACCCCACATACCTCTTTTCTCATGTTAGAGCAGTGAAGGCTGAAATGCCCACGGTGCAGGAAATCAGCAGGCAACTGTTGTGGATCCAAGAAAATAGAATTTTTAATGGAGTTCAGGGTCTCCTGTTTCTACCATAATCTAGCAAGGTGAAAGCAGGCATAGGTGCAACGTTCTTTCAAGTTGACGAGATCAAAACCATCATATAAACTACCCATAAACGATTTGGGGACATGGGTAGTTTTACCTGGGTGTTTGCATTAGCCCGGGTTTCTACATCCAATTCATAAAACTGTTGCCAAGACCTGGCAAGGAAGGGCTCGAGTAGCGCCAAAGACTCCAAAGTCGTTGCACTTACTGAGAGCTACCAAAAGACACTAAGAGCAGTCCTGATGGTAAAAACATTTTGGGGGGCAGGGGTTGTAGGTTAGCTAGGTGCAGCACGTGCCAGAACCCCAGGCTTGATCCCAACACTGCAAGGAAAAGGTTCTTTGTGACTTTCAAGTTTTCAGAGCATCTATCAGGGCTGATATTGAAAGGTGTTGATATTCTTCAATTTGTTACTTCTCCTCTTTCACCTCCTTGATCCTCACTCTGGCTACTAAGGGTCCTATGAGGAGAGGCGGTGGCTCCCCACACAGATACTTTTTCTATTACACCCAGTGTCTCTTGGCTTCCAATTTCATATGATTCAAGACACTGTGGCCAAATCCAAGGACCTAAGAAAGTATAACAAATGGGCTTCGGGTAAAATGTAGACCCCATTTGGAGCATCACTCCAAACAAGAAATGGGACAGAGTATTCAATAGTCAGTCTACATTCAGAGCAGCTTACAAATGTTCTCCCGAGAAAACCATGACACGGGCATTCAAGGAAAGCATCTAAGCAGCAGACAGAGTGTGGGTAGAGAGTCCATGATCCAGACAACAAAATCTACAGTGCAGAAGACTTTTCCCTTTGGACCTGGAGGATATGTGTAAAAGCATAAAGACATGGTCAAAAACATCATTGGGACCAGACTATGATGGGTCTCCTAAAACTGAACTAGAGAGGTAGGACTCTAGTCTGTCAGCCATGGGAGCCTTTGAAGGCTTTGGGGGGCAAGGGTGAGGTGTGCCCATTAAGTGAGGTCTGAGAAAAACAACAGCTGAACCTGTGGGCTAAGTGGCTAGATGGGAAAGTCTGAAGGTAGAAAAGCTACAAAGGTCTCAATAGCAACCCCTCGAAAGAGTTGTGTTCCCCAGAGTTTTGTCTGGAAGCTAGGTCACTATAGTTATAGTTAGCTAGATAGAGAAGGCATCTGGGTTAGGCTGGGCTGCAAATGCAATCGTTGATGTCCTTGCAAGAGGACACAAAGACAAACACTGAGCAGAGCACCATGTGCAGTGGAGAGGGGCAGACCGGAGCAATGCGTGCCCAAGAGAGGGACCCAAAGGACTGCAGCCACCAGAAACTGGGAAGGAGAACTGGCATCAACTCTCCTTCAAAGATCCTAGAAGGCACCGGCCCTGCCAGTACCTTGATTTTGGACTTCTAGTCTCCAGAACCAGAAGAGAAGAATTATGCTGTCTGAAACTGTTTGTTTTGTAGAGACCTGTTGGCAGCAAACCTAGGATACCAACACAGAAACAAATGAAGGAGCAAGCTGAAGTTCAGGACCTGGAACTGATACCCGAGACAAATCTGCACTTCATGTCCCAGAAAGAGCAATATTTGAAAACTGGGACTAACTGGAGGTCAAGCCAACTGTAGCAGAAAGCTGCAACTCACAAATCCAGTTACGACTTCAAATTCCCATTTCACTCCGAGTCCAGCTAAGCAGTGACCTTCAAGGACTTGGGGACGCTCATGGAGCAAGGGGAACTTGGGTTGGTAAGCATCACAGAGATTCCCTGGTAATGCTAACCCAAGCAAGCAATTTCACGCTTCAAGCCAAGGACCTTTTGACTGTTTCTCTTTGGTCATCACACATTCTCTAGGTGAAGACAACCTCCCCCTCACACTGAGTCAACCACAGCACAGAAAAGAAAGACATAAGGAAGCTTCTCCACTAACCAGTCTGCTAGAAGCAGGAATTTTTAAGAATGATCCAAAGAAGAATGCAGGGGGAAAGGATAATCTACCAAAACTAGCACCCAGAAATAAAGGCAGTCTTCCTGTGCCGCCCACGTCCCCCCACCCCCACCCCAGAGACAGATGAGGAAGCAGCCCTAGGCTTCTCTTCTGCCTTCAGGACTCAAGCAGTCTTACCTGAGAAGGTGGCAGGGTGCAAGCTCCCTCCCTCAGAGACCCGGAGCAGGGAACAAAGTCTATAACAGTTGGAGTCACCCACCAAGAGCAATCCCCCCATCCCTGCTTGGTGCCCAAAAGAGAATTCTCACGTTGTCTCTGCAAGAGGAAAAAGCCAACAACAATAGTCCACTCTGCAAGCCAGTGGCAGTCCTGCCCCCTGCCCCCAAGGCAGGGGTTTCTAGAAAAAGATACAAATAAACCTTGTCCCCTGGTTTTGTGTTTCCTGGTGGCACAACCGCAGCTGCCTCTAAACACAGTGCTGTCGCCTCAGCTCTGCTCTCCCAAGGGAGCGGTGCTCCCTCCTGTCAGTCAGCACTGGCCCAGTATCCTATCCCCCACAGCCACCTCCCACTCCCGCAAAGACACCACTATCATTATCTAGAGACAGCTCACGGTGAGGATTAGAGGTGCTGGCTGGAGTCTTCCCCTCCCACTGAGCTGGGCACTGTTGGAGGCTTTTGATGACCGATGGAGGGCAGGATTGGGGCTGGAGGAGCCTTTTGAGACACTTCCTCAGAAGGAAAATATGACCTTGGAAGTTTTCTTTCCCAGACCTGCTGCTTCTAGGAACATGTTTCTCCTACTTTAGACAGGCTGCTTCTAGAAATGTCTTTTGAGAAAATGAGTTGTGTGCACCAAGATTTGACTAGAAGGATAACTGCAGTAGTCTCATAGACACTAGTAGAATAAGGCCTCGTATCTAGATGTGTAACATGGCTGGCTGTTTGCAGTCATTTCCAGGTTATGTCCATACCAGGACTTCTTCTTTGAAGCCTGGTGATTCCGAAGCAGAAGGTGTCGGGAAGCCTTTCCCAGAATGTTCTTTGGGAGCTATTGCTTTTTGAGCCACCTAGATCTCAAATGATGGAGATTGTTTAAAAATAATAATAATAATAATAATAAGGGATGTTTCAGAAGAATATAGACACGTTTTCAAGAAACTTTCAAGTGAGAAACGTTAACGTTGTGAAATAAGGTATTTATTTCCTTATTTCCTACCCTCCAAAATTTGAGGAAAGAAAAGAGAGGCCTGGGGAGGAGTTAATCAACCACGGCTTTACACTGTCAGGTGTGTCCAACGTGCCACCCAAGGCCACGTGCATCCCAGGGTATGAATGACGCCCAGCACCGTGGCTGGGATTGCGAGGCAGAGGCATCTCTATTGCTCTCTTCCTTACACGTCTCTCCCTTTTCAACACCGAACATGCAGTGCTGCAGGGGGGATGAGGCAGTCAACGAACATCCATTTTCACTTCTGAAACATGCTCCATCCTCCAGGCCTTGGCTCTCTGCACGCTCTCCTTTCCTGTCTTGGGGAAACTAGAAGCAGCCTGGAAGGCTGTCCTCAGACTTCCTCTGTTCCCCTCCATACTCAGCTCTGCCCCCAAATCCTGCCTCCTCCCTCCAACCACTCATTCTTTGCCCCAAACCGGTCTGATGGGTGACCCAGCATCCCATCCCACCCCTGCCAAACCCTCCACAACTCTCGGGCCTCTTGCCACCTGCTCTGCTACATCTGTGTCCAGACATTAATTTAGCAAGCACTGTGTAAGAGAGACATACTGTCAGGCATCTTGGGAAACAAGGAGCTTGTTCACACATTGGCAGGAGGAAGTGGGTACTGGCCCTTCTGAGCGTATGGAGGTCAGTTCTCTTATACAGAGCCATGTTCCCTAGATTCCCCACCAAGCTACCTACCTCCTCCTCCCCTTTGCTACAGGTCTTGCACCTCAGCTGCACACACACACACACACACACACACACACACACACGTATGTCCCCAGGAATCTGTCCTTGCCTTTGTCCTCTTGTTAGGGAATGCCCCTGGATACAGAGGTCCATCAAAACTCAGCCTGGTGTGCGGAGAACAATGCCTTCATGACTTGAGGTCACAAAAATCAAGTCTAGTCTGCCCCCTCCCAACACCTGCCAACTCAGTTCCAAATGTTTTAGATGCTGGGACCTTCCCCTCACCTCCCTCTGCATGTACACAATCTCTCCTTGAGACTTCTTGCTTACTCTACTGCCAAAGCCTTTCTTCTCTTTTGCTCTTAGATCTGTCCCCTGCAGTCCAGGGCAAATGCATTGCATCCCACAAGCCCACCTAACCCATCTGCCCAGCTGCTCACCAGAGTCTACGGGATAAAATCCAGGGTGAACTAAAACCCCATTGCCTCCCCTCTTGGTTTCCTATGCAAACATCCCCTCCCTTGGTTCCCAGATCTTCCACCTCAGCTAGCTCACATATCTCTGTGCTTTCGCCCAAGCCAGGTCCCCAATCTAGCTACTGAGTCCTCTCCCCACAGCCCAGGTCTGACTGTGTCCTTTCTTCTCCAGGATCTGTCTTGGGATGACCACGGACCCTGCAGAGATGGCCTTCTGTCATTTTGTCAGTCAAGGGAGTGTGATCATTCAGTTATAATCAAGTGACAACCGCACCTGGGCTTTTCTTCCAAATCTGCTTGTTGGCTGGGGGTAGGGGTGGGGTAGAGACAAGCCTTTCTGAGTAGGCAGTTATCATCATAAGCCTGTGCGCTTTGAAAGAGGCTTCACCTATGCAGGCACCTGGGGGCCATGAATCCGTCGCCCTCATCACCAGAGAAGGAAACCTGCACAAAGCAAGCTCGACTGATGGACCTCTTTCCTTAGGACCTTGTAGGCCTGCGTGGAAAGCTTCTGCAGACGTCTCTTATATTATTTTCTTCCTTATTATTAGGAGGGTCAGTCTGCCTGCAGGTCAGCCCAAGCCAGCCAAGAGACCTAGTCTCCAAAGTCACAAAACAGTCTGTAAAGCCTTCATCTATCAGAAGAGAGGTGAGGTGAGACTCTGGCAGGAGACCCCCTCCAAAAGCGTTCAGACCTGACATGTGGGTGTAACAGCGAGCACAAGTGAACCCCTGTGTCCTGAACTTCATTCCCAGAGTGCCCTGAGAACAAAGGCTTTATCAAAAATTCAATCTCTAAATAAGGCCTTACGCTTGAAGCCACTGTATTTCTATGCGTGCCTTTTAAAAAGAAAGGCCACAGTCTATAAGACGCTCTCTGCAGGTCTTGATACAAGAAGGTGACATTGCAGAGGTTCCCAGCAGTGCCAAAGGCCATGGCAGCCTCTTCTCTAGCCCTCTCTGTTGATACTCTCCCAACCCCAGCACACAGGACTGAAGCAGTAAGGCAGAAGAAGCCAGCAGCCCCGCAAAGTCAAGCCAAGATCTGCCAGTGGCCAGCTGCCAGAGGTGGGGAACAGGAGCATCTGAACCTCTGGGACATTAGTCTCTTTACCTTGCTGCTGGGCAAAGGGGAGCACACTTAGCTAAAATCCAGCACTCAAATCCCCACAGAGCCCTGCCCCTTCTCTTGAGGCAGCAGGCATTCTGCTATCTGCTTGGAAGTACGGGAGCCGTGGCAAAGGGTCAGCAAGAGCCTGGGTGGAGGAAGGGCTGTGTCAAGGCCAAGGGCCCAAAGCCACAGACCTCCACTGCCTGGCACACTAGGATTCCCATATCAAATTTTTCTTTAGCTAGACTTTTGATAAGGCAGTGACCCCCCAGGGTCTCACATGGAGTTGAGACCTCCCTGAAGCCTGTAATGGGAATTCTCACTAAGCGGATTGAACATTCCCAGTGACCCAACTGTCGGGGACCCACTGAATAATCTGGACCACAGCCCTGGAGAGCTGAGGTTCCACCTGGCTATAGAACCAGGGTGCCAACTGCTGAGAATGTTGAGAACATTCCAAAGGCAGTTGAAAACAACTGTCATACAGCACAGCTATAAGAGAACAGAAACCACAGTCTAGGCAAGGTGCAGGTGTGTATTAGAAAGTGATGGCAGGAGGAGACGGGCAGGCTTTCACCTGGCCCCAGGGGCCTGCAAGGAAGAAGAGGTAAAAAAAAAAAATCAGGAAGAGGAGGGCCTGTTGTTACCTCATGGACTCCGAGACAAATCTGGTCTGTCATTCACAAAAGAACCAGCTCTTTATAATCCAACGGACAGGAATAAGAGTGATCTTTGGAGCTGAATTATACATGACTACTGAAAATCAAGATGAAGTTCATGCCGAGCCTGCAACTTTTATTTTTTTTTTAATCAGAAAAAAAAATTAGCAATGGTGGGTTCAAAGAAGCCGGGCAAAACCAAGACTGAATGGGAAGGGATCTGCGTGGCCGTACATCCATTCCACTGTGTCCATGCTGATGATGGACTAGACACAACAGTTAGTGGGTCAGTCTTAGTTCAAGTTACAGTGTCCACTGGAGGCTTGCCAAGCCTCCCGGCTAATGAAAACAGTTGACGCTTCCCTCAATAGGCCCACCTGACTGGGTAGTGTAGGTGCTACAGATGTCACTGAGGCCCACTTGAAATCTTATTATTCTCTGGTCCTCCTATTAGTTTGAGGCAGCTCATCACAGATTTTAAGGATGCCAAACCATTGACCGGGATTCACGGGGAACGGCGTGTCTTTCAGGCCCTTCTACCAGAGTGACAAAAGATATGATGTCCCCAAACCTTTGTGTCTTTCAGGACCTTCTACAAGAGCAGTGAAAGATACGATGTCCCCAAACCTTTGTAGAATTTGTTCTTCTTATGAAAAGCAACTGCTATGTTGATGACATGGATTCTGAGTCAGTTGCTTTATTTCTCCAGCTCAGTAATGCCTGTCATCTTGAAGAGAAAAAAAAAGTTTACGTGGAGTAGGCTTAGTCAACTAAAGGCCACAGTGAACATAAAAGCATCCAGAGGGACACTTCCTCCAAAGGCCTCTGAATTTCTCCCCACGCACACAAAAGTTTACTGCAAAGCTGACCTCGTTTTAAAGCAATGGCAGAAGTGACATCCTGTTGCGGGTGCTCCGTGTGTTCTCATCCTAGGATTTATAATTTTCTATTCCGTCTGTGTCTTTTCCCGACAACACAGAATACACCAGGGGCCAAAAGCTCAAATCCCTATCTTGGATACAGTACTGACCAGTGGAGACAAGTGCTCCCACAGATCCTTGTGAGAAGAGACACGAGAAACAGACAATGCCAGACAGTCCTTTCTATTGCACGAGTTCAGTAATAAACAAACCCCCTGCTTGGAATCACATATTTCTCAAATAGGAGTGAACTCTAGGTCAAGTCTGGGAAGTAGCCAAGACTGTCAACTTAGCTGTAGGGACAAAACCCAAATCTGTGTACCTTCTCTTTGTGTATTGAATACCAGGGAGACTGTAGTCCTGGAGCAGGGAAGTGGATGGTCTTGAAGGGACAAGGGGGACAGAGAATTGGAGGAAGGGAGTTTAGAAAGAAACAAAGAAGGGGGAACTCCGATGTGCATTGCAATAGTTGGGGCTTCTATTTAAGAGTTCCAAGTTCAGTTTAAACCAAATGCTGCTTTAACCCAGAGGCATCTTTGGATAGCCCTCTGGTGTCCACCATAACTCACAAATGCAATTCTGTATCTTTGCTAACGTCAGTCTTCTGGCTAAAGTAAGCATGTGACAATATTCAAATCAGTGTTTAAGATACTTGATAACTGTAAAGTGAAGTATGCCACCTCTCTGGGTCACTTCAGTACTGGCTTGACTGAGAAATGCCCAAGTGAGCCATCCCAGGTTAGTGCTAGCTCACGCAGCTTCCCGTGAGTACACACAACTGCGTTCCTTCTCGCTCACCTCGAGATTCACAGCACATCCCTGCAATAAATGGCATGCCTGTGTCCTATTTTCTCTTCCTCAGAGGCACAGCATAGCTAGCAGAAGCTACTGCTTGATGACAGAATCCTGAGGACCCCACTCCCTTTCCCAGTACCTTGGGTCGTTGTTGATAATGGCCTTTTCCTTGAACACTTTGGCTTTATTCTGCTGGGATGGTCCCAAACGTTGGCATTTCTCACGCTTTCAAAGGGGCTGTTACCTCTCTGGTCCACCTACTAATTCTCTGGCCTAATGCCAAGATCAACATCAGTACCGCCCAGAAGGCTGTGGACATGTACTAAAAATTTTCTGTTTTGGGAGCCATCTTAGGGTTGGCAAGAGATTTGGTGCTCCCAGGTGCCCAGGGCGATGTCCCCAGTTAGTTCCTGGGGCAGCTGAGGACAGAGAACCTGAAATGACCCTATCCTATAGCCATACTGATTAATATCTTGCATATCACCATAGAACCTTCATCTGGAGATGGATGGAGATAGAGACAGAGACCCACACTGGAGCACTGGACTGAGCTCCCAATGTCCCAAGGAGGAGCAGAAGGAGGGAAAATATGAGCAAAGAAGTCAGGACCACGAGGGGTGCACCCACCCACGGAGACAGTGGGGCTGATCTATTGTGAGCTCACCAAGGCCAGCTGGACTATGACTGAAAAACCATGGGATAAAACCGGACTCTCTGAATATGGCGGACAATGAGGGCTGCTGAGAAGCCAAGGACAATGCCAGTGGGTTTTGATCCTACTTCATGTTCTGGCTTTGTGGGAGCCTAGCCAGTTTGGATGTCCACCTTCCTAGACATGGATGGAGCGGGGAGGACTTTGGACTTTCCACAGGGCAAGGAACCCTGACTGCCCCTCAGACTGGAGAGGGAGGGGGAGAGGAGTGGGGGGGAGGGGGAGAGGAGAGGGAGGAGGGGGGAAAAGGGAGACGGGGAGGGAAATGGGAGGCGGGGAGGAGGCGGAAATCTTTTTTTTTTTTCAATAAAAAAATTATATTTAAAAAAAAATTTCAATAAAGGTTATCTTCATTCCTAAAAAAAAAAAAATTTCTGTTTTCCCATTCTGCTTCAATGTTCTCTGGTTTCCCTGGGCTCCCTTCCCCCCACCCCCCAGTCTGGATGTCTCCAAAACTAACATCACACACAGAGCAAGGAAGAGCCACAGAATGTAGAGATCTAGAGTTCTTTGAGATGACTTCCTGAATGAGTCTTGTCCAAAGACCCATTGAAGGAGGTCACTTGATTCCAGGATGGACCCGTTTTGGGGTCCATGGCACCAAAGCAGACCGTGTAACTCACTTCTGACTTCACCCGTGAAGTTTGTTCCTGCTCACTCCTCCCAAACTGAGCTCGGAGGACAGTATCTTATTCAGAGTTTTTTTTTTAATTTCTTAAAGCAGAGTCAAGAGTTTATGAAAAGAAATAATATATATTCTAAGCACAAAAGAAAGAGAAGTGCTCAAGCTCAAGAAGAAAGACATGCCCAGAGCATGGGTGTAGGCTTCTGGAAGAGAGGTCACCTCAAGTCTTTTTTTTTTTTTAAACATTACATTGCCACCCATGCAGGTGCTAGGACACAGTACAGGACTGTAAGTACACACACACACACACAGGTAATTGGCCTTGGGGGGGGGGGGGCGTTCTAACAATCTTTGTAAGACCTAAGTAGGTCTTTATCCTCATTTCCCAATGCTGGATGCAAACCACTAAATTGATTTCACAACCCACTAATGGCTTTATTGGGCCCTGCCCTCCACACCACCTTTTTATTCTTCAATGGAAATGGGAGGAAGTTCCAAACCTGAAATGCCCCCAAGAGGCTCTCTCTCCACTTCAGGGCCTTTGGGAGGAGGGCATGCTCTGTCATGCGGAGGATTCTTGCACCCAGCAAGCTCTCACCGAGGGCACGAAGGCACAGACTGCAACCTCTCTCTCTCTCTTTCCATGGGCTGTCTTCTCACCTCCTCCCCATTCAGCTCCTCCCACTGATGGAAACTGTAAGGTGGCTGGGGCCTGACAGGGTACCCATCTGATGGAAAGAGTGGGTAGGCAGAGAAATTGTCTGTGCGTGGAGAAGGAAGGAAGGTCGTTCTCTGCTCCCGCGTGGAGCCAGTATTTTTTTGCCAACCTCGGGGGACATGGGCTGCCTGGCCACCACAGTCCAGGCCCATCTCGGCACAATTTGCTCATCTTCCCACAGTCACGCCAAAGACACATCTTTCAAATCACTTACCATGTTCTCACATCCAGCAAACTCTTGTCTGCAAGAGGGACCACCCTTGGCCCCAAGAATCCAGTGAGAGGTGGGGCTGTCTCTCACCTGCACCCCCAAATGACTGAATTGTAGCCACTGGGAAACCCTTATACAGGGAACTCTGTACTTGTTCTGGTCTGCCCTGGCATCCTCCTGCTGTCTGAGTGAGCAGACTAGGGGAAGGCTAGGAGCCTCAGCTGCCACTTCCCAAAGTTGCCCCAGCATTCACGCGCACACGTACCCTTCTTCCCTCTGTCCTGTCCTGGAGAACGAAGACTCCTGTATTTGCGTGTGACTCTACTTCCATGTCTGGCACTTGTCGCGCGGATTCCTGCTGCCTTCCCTGCCGACCCGCCACCCGGTGCTCTGGCCACCCACGATGACCTTAAAACTGGAGTTGACGTGGAGACGCTGACTCGGGCCGCCCTGACACTGGGGCTGCCGTACTGACCATGCTATTCCTTGATCTTTGGGTACAGAAGTTCCCATGCTCCACCCCCACCCACCCAGAACAAAGTGGCTTCCACTCTCTTCTCCCTCTATGCTCACATCCTCTCTGCCAGGTGTGTTCTTCCAGGGCAGAGGTGACCTGTGTTTGTGGAGTGTGCCTGGATTGTGAGGATTCCCCCCCCCAGGTCTGTGGCTGTGGGGATCACAGGAGACCCTGAAACCTGCAAACTAGCAGCAAGCACAGGCTCCAGGCACTCTGTTCAAAGCTAAACCTTCAAAGGGCCGCAAAACACAAGCCATGCCCACAAGGAATTTACAGTGTCTTGGGGGAGAAGGGCGGACAGAGGCAGGCAAGATTGCAAGGGAGGAAACAGATCGGGGTTGCCTGAGACAGGGAAGGGAGACCGTTGGCCTCCGTCCGGGAGGGTTCAAGCGGGAATCTGAGCAAAATTCAACTCTGGCAATGGAGACAACATGCCAAAGGAGTTGAGAATACACAGAAAGGCCCCAGAAGCAACTGCAGACACTTCCAGCTAGGGAATGGAAGGTGGCTGGGAAGAAGACGGGGGAGCCCCAAAGCATGAGGAAAGAGGTGTAGCCCTTCACACCAAGTTAGAGAGTGTAGACCATGGGAAGCAGGGAATTAATATAGGTACTAAGTGGGACCAGAGGAGAATGGACTGTCAGGTCCATGGAAAAAAGGTTGAGCCTGCAGGCTGAGGTGAGTCAGAAGCGGACTGTGCAAAGCCGGGGCTCAGGGCTCAAGAAGGGATTTGCTATGTGTTGGGAGCTGTGAACTCCCCAGATCCTGAATTTCTTGTAAACAACTTGTTTTCCTCTGCTCTGAGACAGCTTGTAGTTGTTCTGAGCACGAGACCCTCAGGAGTTCCTGATGGCAGGAGAGTGGTTTCTGGTGGGTTTGGCTGGAGCGTGGCTATCCATCTATATAAGCTGCCCCTGGATACAATAAAGGGGGGATTCTTGGAGCATGCTGACATCAAGGATGACCTGTGTCTCTCTCTGTGAGTCTTTGTGTGTTTCAATCTCCAGCCCCTTGCCCAGTTCACGAGCTGTATGGTAGCGCGTTGAGCGCAGACAGTCATGGTGCACTACAGCTACGCTTTGTTAAATAACGGTTGTGTTAGGGTCAAAGGTGACATCCAGGCTTCCTAGGTTGGGAGAACTGAATGCCACGTTGCAATGAGAGAAAGGCCAGGATTTGAAAGTACAACCCAAAGAGGGTTCTTTGTATGTCTGTTTGCCGTGTCCTAGCCAAGGATGAATTAGCTTATCTGCCATTTGCCCTCCACCCACAATCAAATTCCCTTCCCTTCTCTTTAGGCATCAGAGAACCGGCTTCCTGGGCCTGAGTGTCACGCATCACTTTCCTGATTGGTTATTTCTCCCAGATCACCTAAGTAGAAGTGGGGTCCACACTGAAGCTGGCAGGGGCCAGTGGGGCAACCTTAGCCCTGCTGGGCCATGAACTTTGTCCTTGAAGATATCTCTCTCTCTCTCTCTCTCTCTCTCTCTCTCTCTCTCTCTCTCTCTCTCTCCCTACTCCCCTATTTCTTCCTCCCTCCATGAGAGTCAGGAAATCTATGGTTTACTTCTCTGGGTTTAGCTTAAATGCCTTTCTCATCAGCATACTGGGGACATCAGTGGGAGATAGCAGCGAAACTGTGGGTGTCTAGGAACAGGGCCAGCCATATTTGCCTATGGCCCATTTATCTACTCTTAGCCCTCTTCACCTTCAAAGACAGTCCACCTTTTCCAGACACCTAGATGCTTCTCTCAGTAGTACCTGAGCCCAGCCATTTTGCCCTGGGGTTCAACTTTTGTTCTCAAAGAGAGGTTCCTTCCTGTCTCTCCTCTTTGATACTGCCAGAGCACCCCAGGGCCCTCTTGCTTCTGGAGTGGCACCCGAGCTAAGCAGCGAGGATTTCTGTCCAGCAGAGTGGGAGACAAAGCAACCTGAAGTCAGTCCCTCTGTGTCTTGGCTTTTGTTTGGTCTTGATAGCAGGTCCTCAGACCATAAAGATTCACTTCCCTGTTGAGCATCAGCTCAAGTCCCTTCTGCCTGGGACTCCTCTGTTGAAATTTTACTGTTGCTCCACTAAGGGGCTTGAAGCCATTGTAGGCTAAGACGAACTGGGCATTAGGATCAACACTGGGTATAGATGTTCAATGGACCTGATCTCAGAAAGCCAGGGGCATCAGGGATGGAATTCAGTGGCCTGGGATCTAAAGCTCTGATCTTTGGACAGGGTGGGCTAAATGGCTCGCCAGCTCTGGTGAGCCAACACTTGAAGCTCTGGCAGCTTTCTCTTCTTGCACCGTTTGCCCTGTGTCTTAAATGTCAAGGTTCAGTGCAGCCACCAGCCCCAACATCCGGAATGGCAGCGAGGGCATACCCTTGAGAGTCATTTCTATCTCCTAAACATTTGGCTCGGTGTTTCTAATGGGTATATGGTCTCAATGCCAGGCACAGTGCAGTTGGAGAGACAGGCACAGAAGCAACAGCCTAAAGTGTGTGGCATTCCCACAGGAGTTGGAGCCAGGTCCAAGTCTATGCCTTTTTCCCTTTATCAACCTAAACTGATACACTTGAATCCACTCCCAAACTCAGGGCCAGATTTGCCTGAGGGTAGCCTGGGGCCAAAGTTCACTCAGATCTACCTTGTGTATACTTAACCTACAGTTAAGTTTGACTGTTTTCAGTTAAGTAAGGGCTAAGGGATATCCAGATTGCCTATTGAACACAACACAGGACTTCTTTGGCAGAATTTATCTTTCCCCTTTGGGACAACACCCAGTGAAAAGGGACTCTGGGAAAACTCAAGCCAGAAGAAAAATATATACAGAGTTTCCAGGTCTGGAAACTTCTACCCACTCTGTGCCAAGACACACATGCTTGACTGGTTTGACACTGTTTCCACATTTCCTTTGTCATCGTTGATTGGTTCAGGACAACCAGAAGGAAGGGACAAGAAGTTTGCCCGAGCCTTGGGTGCCTTAGGCTGAGCGAGAGGACAGTTACCATGGCTTTATAAAAGGTCACCCAAAGATATGGGTCTTGTATGTATCTGGGATGGGAGCTAAATGAGATAAGAAAAACAAAGAGAAAAGTTTGGGGGACTGACACTCTCTAGGAGACCTGGGGTGAGGGCCACCCCCCACGAAAGGACACTTCAGACACCACCTCTCGGGTCTTCCCCCAGTTCTCAGTGTGGAGGGTCTCACTGCTTGTATTGGAAGGAGAGAGAGATGCTCAGATGAGGTCAGAGCCAGTCTCTAATGATGATCCATAAAACAACACGCGCTGTTAATTCCCTGACTATATCCTCCAATCATATCCAACCCCACCCCCTCAAACTGAAAACCCAGCAGACAATTCTGTAGCGCAACCAGTACAGGCCAGAAGGGTGTGGTGTGTTAGGGTTTGGATCTAAAATGTCCCTCATTTTAGGTTTTGTGTAGACTTGATGATGACCAACGGATGGGCTTTGGGTTCTGGATCGATGGATTACTCCACTGATAGGTCCTAAGTGATGGACTTCTGCTGGGTGATGGGAGCTTGTGTAACAGTACTTATGTGAAGTAGTTCGGTCCTTGGGGGCATGCTCTGGGAAAGCACAAGACTTGGGTACAGCTTCTTCTTTCTCTGCTCCCTGGAGTTGAGTAGCTGAATTCTACCACACATGGTGTGCCATAATGTTCTGCCTCGACACAAGCCCACAGAGATGGACAAGTGACCATAGACCAAAACCTCGGAAACAGTGAGCCAAGTAAACCTCTTTTCCTCTCAAGCTCTTTTTCCTGGGCATTTTGTCAGAGCAATGGAATAGGACAAGCAAGTACTCAGCTCTCAGGATACACAGAACTGCATCTCTAGTCAGTTCTGGCTTTGTGCTGAACACACCTTCCCCAAAGAAAGTCCTCGAGAAGTCCCTCATTTAACCACAAAGTTTGACTGCCAGGAGTTTGATTCAAACAAGCCTTGTTTTGGTTGTGTTCCTCCTCTTTGTGAGGGCAGACTTGAGGTTCTAACCTCCAGGAGAAAGTTGGACGCTGACCCACCTTCTCTTGCTGTTGGGCCTTGATCTGCCACGTGGTGGCACTGTTGAGCACTGGTCGGGCCCCTGCCTCCAGACTCCTTTGCCGGTCTTCTGGTCTTCTATCAAAAAAAAAAAAAAAAAAAGGACAAAACCAGGAGGTACTCCACACACGGCTGTAGCACATATCCGAGATGCACACCTGTGTTGTGTGGCTGGGTGGGAAGCTGCTTTTTACCCCTTCCACACCCTATATAGGAATCTCCCAAATGACGACACTCTTAAATGGAGCACATCTTCAGGTATTGCTCTGCATCTTGATTTGGTCCGCACCCGCCCACATCCACCCATCCCAGAAAGCCAAGGTTGGTTGATCGCTGGCGGCTAGCCGTTGTAGTCTTTCCCAAGAAAACCCTAGCTCACTCCTAGCGTTCATGTCATTGGTTTGCAGATGACTTGAGGCATGTCAGACTAGGTTCTGGAACATTCTCCATACATTTTAAATGAGTACTTACACTTGGCGCTTCATAACTAAGAGGATTGAATTGTTTAAGGGAGGTGACTAACTTCTCACTTTTTTTTTTTAACTGAAGCCAAAGATATTTATTCCTTCTGTATGTGTTTGGGAGCCATGATGGGGAATATGGTCACCTATGATGATCTTCAGTTTAGCCTGCATAGTTCACTAAGGATTTATCAAATCAAACTTAACCAGACCTCTATAAGATTTTGTCCTATGCAACGAAGGCCTCCATGTTTGGAGTCGGAAGGAATACTTTCCCCTGGACTGCTATTCTAGAAACAGAATCTTAACAGAAAATCCATCAACCCTCTGTCTCACAAGTAGTAGCTGTAATATTCGATATGATGTACATAGTACTAAGTCTGGAAAACACAAACATCATTTCTACCTGATGTGGGAGTGTCATATATCAATCTGTTGATTTCATTGGTTAAGCAATAAAGAAACTCCTTGGCCCAGATAGGTTAAAACATAGGTGGGAAGAGTAAACAGAATAGGATGCTGGGAGGAAGAGGAAGTGAGCTCAGACTCACTTCCTCATCACAACAGATGGCACCCAGACGTGTGGACAACTGAATCCACTGAAAGCCTGAGAAAGCTTGGGAAAGAGTAAAGTATGCATGTTTTCTTGGTAGCAACAATTTTTCGGGTCTACTCTGCTTGCTAGAGGCAAGCAAGCACTCTCATCTAAGAGAGGCTTCCTGACTCAGCTTTAGCTGCAAAACCCTGCAGCTCATTAAGAGATCCTGCCAGGAAACACTTAAACGGTGTTGACAAAAAGCTGAACGCATGCTTTTTGGTTTTCAGCTGTAGCAGGAAAAAAGCTGTGCCATTTAAAAATGCTGGCTTTGTGGGCTGTCCTGCCACGGCAAACTCTGACTGTTTGAGGTAGAAAGGCCAGCTACAGAGAGAGGACTTGTTGCAGCTAGTTTGATGACAAGGACCTTGAAACACTGTAGACTTGTGGCACTGAATGTCGCTCTGGCCGGTACCTCAGTCACAAGGTTGGAATGGCAGAAAGCTAAGGAATGGGCTACATCTAGCCGGCAAAGCCACGGCTTTAGTCCTACTGAGATTGCTTGGTAAATTAAAGACTCATGTGGTCAGAAAAACAGAAAGAGATACAGTAAAGAGAGCATCAAAGACAAAGAAAAATTTTAAATGATTTACAGTGTTAAAAATGTATGCAGACTAAAAGTTAAAATTCTTAAAGTAAAAAAAAAAGTAAGAAAAAGAGAAGTTGTGTGTGGTAGTACACGCTTTTAATCCCAATGCTTGGGAGGCAGAGGGAGATTGACCTCTGTGACTTCAAGGTGAGGTAACAGACACCTTTAATCCCTATGCCTGTGAGGCAGAGACAGGTGGATCTCTGAGAGTTCAAGGAGAGCCTGGTCTACAGAGTTATTCCAGGTCAAAGAGATACAGAGAATATAAAATAAAAGTAAAAATAAACGAAATAGAGGTTAAAATAAAGCGTACAAAGATGGAAAATACACAGAGAATATTGATACTGTATACTGTTATGCTCTCTTTGAATGCTGAGGAAGGAGCAACAGATGCTAAAAGATATTTGTTTATAAATGCTGCTGAACTAATCCATCGTAGAGGTTTTAATGCCTTGACTTTGAAATTTGGATCTAAGGACATGATGCTTTCTAAAGGAGTTTCCTATTTTGTTTTCACAGAGGGTGAGAGTCTGTTCATTGTTTCTATTCGAATATGGTATGATAGACCACGCCCTCCTGAAGGGTTGCTGTGAACATCTTCAGAAAATTGCTTCGCTCAACTGCCAACTGAGATGAAACTAGCACACAGGTTATACCATGAATGACCTAATTAACGACGCCCCCATTCAGCAGGAAGCAGTTTGGAGAGAAAAAACTGCGCCCATGTTCCCAAATATGGTTTATAAATGTTCTTTTACATTTAAAGGGGGATATGATATAGATATGAATAATTTGCATTAGTATAGATTTTGCTTTATTGATAGAGATTTAAGGTCAATTTTGTATGTATATAGGTTGTTAATGAATAATCATTAATAGTAGTTAAGCTTGTAGTTATGTTAGTTAAGATTTTCTAGATGTGCATAGATATATTTTAGATAGGCATTCTTCATATCTTTCAAAGACTAGAGAATATGGCATTTTACATGTTTTAATAACTTAGGACTTTTCATGACAATGAGACACTCTGCTCCTGGCAGCACCAATCTACTTCAAGAGGAAGATGGGCATCGAAGAGGATCCTTATGGAGTTTGATAGCCATTTGGGCAAGAAACTGCTCTTGCCTGGACTATTGCATAAACTGGACACAGAGAACCCGCAGAGAGAGGACTGCTGAACTTGCCTAAAGGTGAGATGATCTTTCGGGGTTCCTGATTCATGAAAGAGTCTGCAAGACATTCTTCAGGACAAGCAGATAGTGACTGCCTTTGAAATTTCCTGCTTTGTGGAAATGTCTGCTGGAAACTATGGGCCTGTAGGCCGAAGATGGATGCCCCAACGGTACAGAGGAACTTTGGGTGACTGTCCAGGCAGCGAGATGTCTCTGTCATTTCTAGAGCTTTGGATGTTAAGTTAAAGCCTTCTTTTTTTTTTTTTTAACAGAAAAAGGGGAAGTGATGTGGGAGTGTCATATATCAATCTGTTGATTTCATTGGTTAAGCAATAAAGAAACTCCTTGGCCCTGATAGGTTAAAACATAGGTGGGAGGAGTAAACAGAATAGGCTGCTGGGAGGAAGAGGAAGTGAGCTCAGACTCTGCTCTGCTCCTGGAGAGACTCGACAGCTCTGCTCTCTGGAGCAGAGACGCCAGGCTCTGCTCTCCCAGGCAACTCCGACCCAGGATGGACGTAGGCTAGAATCTTCCTGGTAAGCGCACCTTGGGGTGCTTAACACATTATTAGAAATGGGCTAAATTAATATGTGAGAATTAGCCTAGAAGAGGCTGGATAGAAATGGGCCAAGCAGTCTTTAAATGAATACAGTTTGTGTGTTGTCATTTCGGGCATAAGCTAGCAGGCGGCTGGGGTGCTGGGGACGCAACCCCACCGCTCCTATTTCAACATCTATGCTGGGGCCAGGATCATACAGATCATCTCAAACTTGCCTCTGTTCATCACTTTCTTACATGTTTGCAGTATGTTATCTGTTGGAAGCCTAGATAGTCTGTATTTACTGGCCCATATTCCTTCACCATAAACACTCAACCAAAATCTCCAGGCTTCTCTAGCTGTCCCAACTAGTCATTGGTCCTTCTAATTGTACTTCTGTGGCTGACTTCTGGAGAACTATTGAGAGCCAGCCTTCAGCCAAAAGAAAAAAGATCCCGGGTAAAGGCTACCCTTTATGAGATTATTATTCGTAAATTTCTCTTAGCCATCAAAGCAAGTCTTTGTTGAAGAAGTAGAGGTTATTGTGTTAGAACCTGGGTAGAGAGTAACTTGGGGAGAGAGGAAAGGATGGGGTGTTGGCCCATTAAAGTTTTCATGGCCTAATGCATACACATTTGACATGAACAGTTATCTTCAAACTTTTGTAATTCTGAATTTTTAAAGGTTTGATAAATGCCATTTCTTGGTTAAATTTAAACGGAGTTGGTTTTGGTTGATGTCATACACTGGAAACCAGAATTTAGCATCATGGTCCAAGGGGAGTCTTGGGGATACCATCAGGCTGTTACTTATATTGAGTCAATAGTCAGGCATGCTTTGAAATGTGCTGAACAAATTGGCTCAAATCCCTCTATCAGTATGCATGGGAAATCTCCACTTTATTAAAAATAAATAAAAAAGGCACATGGACACTGCCTTTTATTCGGTAAGAATACCTACCTACCTTTGATACCTTTGATGCACAGAATTGAGTCCCTTCTGTACTGGTGTGGTAAGTTCCCCATATCTTCAGGAACATGTGCCAAGATTCCCAGTGATGCCTGAAAGCGGACACAGTATCGGATGTTAAGTAGAGTGTGTGTTTCTTATCCATGCAACTCTACCTTGAAATTAGGCTCAGCAAGAGATTAGCAAAGAATCATAACAATTTCTTGTGAGGCGTCAGTATCAATAGGGTCACGCCTTCAGGCTGCCATTAACATGAGAGTTCCCTGAATTCAAGTGATAAGCTGTCGCCATAGCTTATTACAGTGACCGTGGAGCTGATGAACAAGGCACAGCAGCTATGAGTAGGCGGGACAAAGTGGTGATTGACAGTCTGGGCAGCATGGAAGACAACAGCACAAGATTTCGTTGCACTACTCAGAACATAAGTTTGCAGGTATTTTAACAGGATTGCCAGTTGACCTCAACGGCACACATAGGGAGTAAAACCATAAACAAAGGGAAAGAGTGTGCCATGGCCCCCTGCTGTGAGTTAGAAACGCATGGATGGGCAAACGACCCTACTTCTAGAAGGTTGCCCCATAACTTGACTGGACACCCATGTGCCCATGATGCAGGACAGAGGCGTGACAACAGGACTGTTAGCCATCTTCCCTCGAAATCCTCATTTAAAAAATTCAAAGTACTTTTCAAGAGACCTCAGGTACACATTCCCAAGAATAGTGTTCAAAGGGGAAATGAACAAGTATTTCAGCAAAGTCAGGATAATAAGCTTTCTTTGAGCAGTAAGTAGAATTGTGGAGCAATCCTTTATTATCTAGAAATAGAACCTAAGATTATGAAAATATGCTCTTTGGGGACTATAACTTTCTGCAATTAAAAATATATTATGAAAACAGTCACAGTATACTTTTTTTTGAGATAGGGTTGTGCTGTGTAGCCTCAACTGGTCTGGAACTTCTCTGAGGACTGACTAGCTGGCTGGCCATGGGCATGCTATGGTATTCAGAAATTCTTGGCATTGGTAGATGCCGATGCAGTTCAGTTTCAATCAACAATATACGTACATTGGAGTGATACCATGTACCTTATGAATACATATAATCTATATTTAAAATTCTTATCAAAACCCTCAAAACCTAGCACAACAACTCAATGTCCCAACCCACCCCGCCACCACCAAAAAAACCATACTTGCTGACTATACTTCTTCTTCTAGCCCGAATCATTCGGAAAAAAGACGTAGCCAAATGTTCCTCCAGCCCCCATCTCTGAAAATCACTGTGAAATGTACTTTCCTGGGTTCTTCAAAAATGCATTATTTTCAAAATAATAACCCCAGTAAACAGCCGACGCCAAACCTGAGGGCTGCCTTGGCTGCCTACCATCATCTACTAAGTCTGTTCTAGAACAAAAGTGAGGCAGACCAAAAGGATGAATGGGAACCGTGGCAGATGCCACTGAGCCACTAAGAGGTCTGTCTCGAAGATGCTGAGAGCATCCCTGGGCTGTCCAACCCAATGCACAGGACCCTCATGCTTTGCTTTAAAGGTAATTGCTTTTTAAATGCAACCCTCCAAAAAGTCTCACGGATTGTCCCCCCCCCCCCCAGCAGCTAAGAAACATCTCCGAGATGAAAAGCACTGTGTGCTGGGAAGGGTTTGTTTCTAGTGATTTCCGATCAAGGTTCCAGAAGGCTGGACTCTACCTGCCTCTGTAGGCTTTGCTCTGCCCCAGCTCTTGCAACCCACATCCTTCCTGCTGTTCCAGGCAGGCCTCCTGCTCAAGCGCTATGCCATGAGAGCACTGTGGAATGTATCAGCTACCATGTACTCACTGAGCTCAGGAAAGTAGGGAAATGCCCCAGGTCATCCTGGTCATCTGATGCTCCAAAGTGGCAGTGTGCAAACTTCTCAAACCCATCCTTAACTTGAGAAATTAAAAAAGACTTAGAAGTCCTCTAAAGCAATATGGAATTTCCAAGCTAAATCCAATGACTCAAAAAGAATTGAGAGAATGGGATCTATCTCTGTGTAAACTATCTCTGTAGACTATGGCAATGCCCAGAGATGCTACAAATTGGCTGACGAGCAGGAGTAATACAGGATTACAAACTGAGCATGGAAGCTCACACCTGTAATCACAGCACTCAGATGGTAGAGGCAGGAAGCAGAGCAGCCTGGGCTACAGAGAAAGACTCTGTCTCAGAAGAAAGGGAGAAGGGAAAAGAGGAGGAAAGAAAAAAGAAAGGAAAAATAAAGGAAGAAAAAAGAGGTAGAACAAGAAAGAAAGAGAAGGAGGAGAGATTAGGAATAGAAATATGGTTGGATACAAAATAAATATATCAAAATCAGTATTTTAATTCTATATACAAATGTATGTGTACATATGTGTATGGATTCCTAAGTATATAAATCCAACCACTCCCGGACCGTATAATGTTGTATGTCTATAATTTCAGGCCTGACCATTTGGTATTGGTTGGATACCAATTGATATCCCGTCCCTGGGGAATATTGTTTCCCCCCCCAATCTCATCACTCCTTAGTTGCCTGTAGTTCTTTGTGTAGGGTTAGGGCCATCATGCCGATTGGTGTTGTCCTTGTTTGGGTATTGTTTAGGCAGCTATGCTGATGAGACTGCAATGGTGTAGCTTCACTTAGCATTTCTAGGAGACACAATCCCACAGCAATTCTCTGACCTTCTGGCTCTTAGTTTTTCTGTCCCCTCTTTCATGAGGGTCCCTTTGGTGCAGGAGTTGTGTTGTAGATTTACCAGCTGGAACTAGGCACTAGTTTTGTTTGTTTGTTTGTTTTGTTGCTGTGGTAAAATACCCTTTTAAAAAAAAAGTAGGACAAAGGGGTCATTTTGACTCACAGTTTGAGGGTACAGTCCATCACAGTTGAGTAGTCTTGGTGACTGGAGCATGAAGCAGCCAGTCCCATTGCAGCCACCATCAGGAAGCAGACAGCCATGGCTTCCTCCTTTTAGTCTAGGATGCAATCTCAGGGAATGGTGCTGCCCTTTGGGTAGGTTTTCCCACTTAATTTATCAAAATAATTCCTCAGAGGCTAACCTCACCTAAATCATCCCTCCTAGATGATTCTAGACCCTGTCAAACTGAAAACCCACACTAGCCGTCACAATCTTGTGTTTCTCTGCCTTTTTCTTCTTCTCTAACAGTTTTGGAGTTTTGAAAGTAAGAACATTTTATAGCTAATAATTATATATTCACTGCTGACCAGGGGAAATGGGGGTGGCCACTGGAGGGAAGAAACTTGTGGCTCTGTTCTCCTTCTAGAGAACCGGGCCCAGAGAAGCAGGGTTGTCTGCCAGCTCTAGCCAGACTTCAGCATCATTCAAGTCCTAAACCAGCCTTCTCTTGCTCCACCAAGGATGCCTCTTCTGGAGGGGTTGCTCTGCGGACTCACTGTACCATGTCTGGCACTAAGCATAACACAGCTGGGGAGCGTTCTCTCACCCCACCCTTTCCTCGGCTCTCTCATCCGGCTCTATCACTAGCAAGTCCCCCCTACAGCCATCTCCTGTCACAGTGAGACACAGCCATGCTTCCGGGCTGCCAGTGGGGACCTGGAAGAGCAAATCATTCGGGAAACTATGAAGAATTGAATCACGATGCTCCATCATTCAGCAGAACATTGGTCTGGTCTGGGAAGAGCTTTGGCTACTAATGCACACATATTGTTACAAAGTAGATGAGACAGAAAGAGCATCAGCAGTATAGTATCCAATTTTATAAACTAATAGTACACACATAGAAAAAAAGATGAGCAGATGTTCCATCGAGGTATGTAGGATGGCTGGAACTCTCCAATAGAATAATGGGTTTATTTTCTCTCTTTTTCATGTTCTCTGCAAAAGAAAAATATACATTATTTCCTCCTCAGATATTGGGGGGGGGGGTGGAACGTTAAAATCAATGCCACAATTTGTTGCCACCACAGGCAGCAATCCTGTGAATGCCCAGTGTAGGTGGAGATGACCTTGATGAACTGGGAGAGAACAGAGCTGGCCCCACCTGGATTAGAGGGAAAGAGTGTGGTTAGGTGGCAGGAGGGGCTAGGGCCATCAGCAGGAACTACGAAGGAGGGAGGAACTGGGAAGAGCCAGCAGGAAGAGGGGCCGTGAGAAACGTCCCAGGGAATACTGAAGCAGAGGTGCAGAGAGCCCACCCTCAGCTCCCGATCACAGTCCGTAGGAAGCTGTGAGGCTCAATGAGGCACCCACCTTCTCTACGGACTCTGATTCAATGTTCACCCAGAGAAATCCTCACGCCCCCTCACCAGCCAGCACTTTGGATCTTAACTGTCCTATAACCGTCCCACACGTACATCGGCCAGAGAGCTTCAGGGGCCAAGAGTCCTGGGAATCACCACCACAGCCACAGCACGGCTCCCCAACCCTTCTGATCCCGGAACGGCGGCTGTCCCTTAGAGTAACTTCTCCTGTGGACTTGGAGCTCTTTTCTTTTGAGCCATCTGGTTCCCCGTCCAAACCCATATGTTTGGATTATACATAGGTGACTTGTTCCAAGGTGATGTATGCTAACTGCTTAGCGATGCTCAGGCGTCCACTACGTTCTGGGACACAGGAACCATAAGAAAGGTCTTTGGTTGGGGGAGGGGCTGTGGTAGAGTTTATACAGATGTGGCCCTTCAGGGTAGTCTCTCTGATACAAGCGTACCTCACTCTCAGATTCTCAAGTCGGAGAAGGACCTATCCCTGTCCCTCCCCGCCAGTTCTCCTTGCTGTGTGCGACCTGGAGAGACCTCGGCTAGCTCAAGGATGAGCATATTTGAAAAAAGAAAAAGAAAAGGAAACGATCTCATCCCCTGCCCTTGAAAACATGGAAGTAGGTACTTTTGGACATTACCCCAGGCACGTTACCTTTGGGAAACTATGACTTTCTAAAGACGTTGCGGAGGGGGGGAGGGGGGTTGATCAAAGTCCTGGAATTTAGACGCTAGGAAGGAGGGCCCTCCAAACTTCCAGATCTCCCCTGAGTTGCTGTTTGACTCTTAGGGAATCCAGAACAGCCTGTCTCCTTGAAAACCTGCATGTATCCATCTTTTATATTCCGCCTTTGCTTTTTTACTTATGTGTCTTAAAGCAAACCATACCTGACACTCTTGAACACTAGTCAGTGGAGCCATGAGGCTCAAGCTGCTGTTCCAGAGGACACTTCCATTTCTCCAAGAAACACCAGCCCCATGAGAGTCCCCTTCGTGAAGTCTTCTGGCCAATGAGGAGCTGACTTGCCAAGAAGGGAATCTGAGCTACTGGCCAAGAAGGGAATCTGAGCTACTGGGTACTCTCTCTCACCTCCACCCTGTCCTGCCCAAAGGCTACCCAACTCAATCTCCCTCACATCCTTTGAGGTTGACGGTAATAGGAACAGCAGCCTGGGAAGACAAAGAGTTGGACACGGGATAAAGGGTCCAGGCTTGCTCACTGTTCATCTTCCTTCTTCCTAACTAGAGCACGCATGGCCTCTTCGAATCTCAGGAACCCTGAGAGATACTGGGAGTGAAGGCAGTAATCTGCCCAATGGGCTACACTCCTTGATGTCACTTGGTGCAATCTACCGCAAAAATAGGTCAGAGCACATAGGTTAGCTCTGGAACCCAAAATCTGGGTCAAAGAAATTCAAACTTCAAGGGGTTGAGGAGGCCATCTACATCCAGTAGAGGCAGAGACAAAAAGGTTCAAGCCTTTCTTTGGGACCATTATTCCCATCTCACCCAGCATAACTCAAGGACTACTTGGGACCTACTAGATGCTCTGGTAGGATCACTCAATTTTAAAATTGAGCATCATTTTTTAAAAAAAGGCACCTTGAGTGGTGTGTACCCTTGGAATGCCTAGAGATGAACAAAAAATGCTTCACCAGGCACAACTTCACCTACCCTATGCACTAACTTCCTAGCATTATCCAAGATACACTAAAAGATTTGAAAGCTCCTGACAGCAGCTTTAAAAGCTTGCCTGGGGAAGGACAGGAGTAGTGGCCCTTGAGCGACCCAGCCCTGGGGCAGCCTCTGCTCAGCGCTAGAAACTAGCTGAGACGGTAACATTGATGAAGGACCTCCCTTCAGCTGGTTCTCCGTGGTGGATCGTAACAGACACCCAGAACTCTGGCAGAGGCCCCATAGTAGAACCAAACTTGGATAAGCTTCTGCTGGAGGTCTCCCCAAAGCCGCCCTACAGGCGTCCCTCCAGAGTCTCACCCACGTCTCACTGCCGCTCACCTCTGCATACTTTCTGTCACTTTTTAGGTAGAGAGGCCAAATGTTAAGGTCTCTGGGTGAGAACGGTGAGCAGCGGTGCCCATGGGAAATCCCTTGCGAGAAGGGGAGCCACCGGAGTAAATTTTTACAGGAAAAGCAAACACTTTTCTCATCCCGAGGTCTCATCTAGGTTCAAAACTAAATTGCCCAGAATGGACTCTATTGTTTCAGCCCTTCCCATTTACCCTTTCTCTTGCTAAACATATTTTACCCCCATAGGCCAGACACTCAAAGAGACCTGGAATCCCATAGGTTTCAAATTAAGGAGGGCTCAGCAGGCATTTCCTGTGGGGCTGGAATTGAAGGGCAGCTGAATGTCCGTTCATTCCCAGCTTGCAGAGGGTAAAGAGAGCTCCTCTGACACCCAAGAACTAGAGGACCCCCAATCTGGCCCACCCTTTACTTTTCTACCTTTCCCAAGACAAGAAGTCTTAATCTGGAAATTTTCAAAGGCATTGGGGCAGTTAGGAGAAGCGGCACCCTTGCCTTGCCTCACCCTGTTGTCTTGAGAAATGCTGTTTTTCTATCAGCTGAGCCAAGTGTTTCCAGGGATGTCACCACAGGCTCCGAGCACTCTGGCATTGCCAGACTCTTGATTGGCCCAGGTGCTGCTGGTTCATTGTAGCTAATAAGTTACAGGTTGGGAGCCCTTTTATTTCTTGTTTTCTTGTTCTCTCCTCTTGTCCAGACTCCCCCTCTGTTCCAAGCCGCCTTGGGACGTATCCAGCGCTGGAGGATTGTATCAGTCACTACTAACCAAGTGATACATTGATCCATATCTCAGGCTCAAGACACCACAGTCTCCTGAGCTCACATACGGCTGTTATCATCTACAGACGTGTTCAGATCCGTTCAAATGACACAAGGAAAACCAAGCACAATTTTAAAAGGTACTGAACATTTTCTGTTATGTACACAATCCCCCAGCGTCTCACTGGGTAGACACGAGTATTGGGGGAAATAGATATACCAATCCAAGCAATGGATGAGTGCCCACAAGATGAGGTGGGACAATTGCAGTGATCGCCACAGACAGATGGAATGATAGCTCAATGGGAGTGGTAAGAGGATGCAAGTTAAAGAGGACCTAAGATACCAGAAGGTCAGCACAGAAAGACTCGAACAAGAGGGAAGGAGGAGCTGTGGGGAAGCTGGTTCGGCCAAACCAAGGAAAAACAAGTAAGACAGTTTGTGAAATCAGCAATTAAGACTCGCGGAGGCCTTCTAAAACACCAATGAATTGATGTTGGCATTTCTTCAGAATCACACACAGGATTCTTCTAGAAATACAAATGTTACAAGCAGCAATCATGACTGGAGTGGCTGCAGTGGACTCGACTCAGGAGGTCCTGGAGCATCATTGGCGATGTCGCACTGCTTTATAAGGCTGAGAAGAAGAAAGGCCTGCAGGTGGCGCCGTCTGGGCTTCCTGCAGCCGTAGAGGACAGACAATGCCTCTGCATCCCTTCCACCTGTGTGTTTCATCCTTGTCACACACTGTAGAATAGGCTTCGAAGAGAGGGGCCTGACAGTTAGTCCTTTCCCAGATCAAAGAGACAGCTGAGACACCAACGGGCAGAAAGTGCCCAGGACTGTAAAGTCAGTACCTATACTGTGTTGGACTTGGAGAAACACCTAAGCTCTCCCATGTCCAAGGTCTGTAGGTCCCTCTTTTCAGACCCAAGTTCATCCTTTGTTTCCAAGGTGTCTTCTAGTTGTGTGTCTGACCAGCTACTTTTTTCGTTTAGTGGTATGATACCTTCTTAATGAGGTGAATGCCATTTCTAGCCATAAAATCTTGTGTTTCCCCTCTATGTCCTATGAGCTGGGTTGATGGTGACAGTAATCTTAACTGCTTGGGAAGCCAGTTGTTGAATGGGGCAGAGCCATATCAGCCCAGTCCCTGAGGGCCAACCATTGGAACAATTCCCTGTGCTGTGCTTTAAGAAATATATATGAATTGATCATGTCTGAATAATGATCTTATGTATCTACTTGCAACATCAGCTTTGCTGACCTAACACAATCTCAAAGACCCTAACCATTAGACTACATAACTAGCTACCCAACCATTTACAGTTCTAACCTTTGACACTGAAAATGGACATTTAAATAAAGGGCTACGTAATCACAAACCTGTGGAGGTGTCATCCTCTGCTAAGCTAACCCACCATCTGAAATTAAAAGGCCAATGTGGAAAGTCACTCCATGGAAGGCTCTACCAAAAGTTTGCCTATCAGACCTTCCAAGAACCTCTCAAAGAGACCAACTACTTAAAAAGGAACTGGATTCAAAACAAAAGGGCAACGCTCCCCTTGCCCTGGGATGTGAAACATTCCTTAGGGTATTGGCAGTGTTCCTCAGAAGAGCTCTCTTTCGTCCTGAGCTCCCCAGCACCTCTGTTTACATCTGAATGAAGTTATCAGAAACACACTGGGCTTGGAACAGGGCTTCCAGGTGTGTTTCCAGCTGCCTTCTAGGAATACAGTACTCTGTATTGGGCTTTAAAAAAAAAAAAAAAAGTAACTGAATTCAGTGATCAAACAGGTTCTTGCCCACCAAGTTTCTTTAAAATATAACGTGACAGTTTTGGATGTGTGAGAGGGCAAAACCCAGAGACTAGAGAAGGAGCGGGGCTGCTTTCTGCCCTCAGAGTCTTGCTTCTCGAGCCGCTACAATGTTGAGGGCTAACTGGCGTGGACAAGGGGGAAATGACCAAAATTTCTGTGGGTAGGAAAGCTAGGAGGAACCTAGACTGGGGAAAACTGACCCTCAGCTGGGCACAAAGACAAATGAATCCTCGAGGATGGCCTCAAAGATCCCACTGGAACATACGTGTAGAACGTGTGTTAGCGAGTTGCAGGCATGGTGCCTGATATATAGTGTCTCCCCAGTTCCCAATAAAATTTCCCTTGAGGTTCCCTCTTTCTAAGAATTTTTACTGCCTTCCTCGTGGTGGCCAGTGAAGTGTGGCCCTTGAGACACGTGAGCTGCCCTCCTCTAGCAGGAGGACATCTTGTCTAATAAAAGCAAGGAACCATCCCTGCCCCTCCAAACTATCCCCAGCTCTGTGACACAGAAACTTCACCAGACCCAAGGGGACTCTCCTGTCTTCAGTGGCGATAGGATGGTGATCTAGCCTCCCCCTCCCTGAGACTGTCTCCAAGCCGACTGAGGGAGCTGCTGCTCTTGGACCCATAGCTTTGTAGATGTCTAGACATGGCTACCAAACATCATTGAGAAGATATTCAAGATTGGGATAAAGCCTACTCTATAACTACACAGAAGTAAATAAATTCTAATGTACACTGGGGGAAAAAAGATATTCAAGATCTAGGGGTATAAAATAATCACCCCGGTAGCTCTTGCTCTTTCTGGCCCCCAGGTTCCAATCAAAACTTTGATTATCTTGTCAGGAGGGTGGATTTGGTGAATTCGAACCCCCTGACTTTTCTGAGCAATCAGTAGTGGTTCAGGTGGTAAGCTTAAGGCAAAGGCCTGGTTTTTGTTCTTCCTAACAAAGGGGAGAACCCTAGGGAGGCAGAGGGGAGAGGGAGGCAGTAATAGCATTCAAAAAAGGAACAAAGATGACATTTTGTCAGGTGGACCAACACAGACATCTGAAACAACAGTCAAGCATAAAATCCAAAGTTTTATGTGATTGAAATGGCTGGGGAGAAGATGTGGGGCCGGCTGTATTTCTCGATTCTAAACACATAGATCAAGAATTCAAGCAGAAGGCTAAAACCAGGGGACAGTAAGAGCTCCTTTCCTTCAACGACCAGAATCCAAAGGTGTGCTTTGGCATTTGAAGATCTGGAACCTGGAGCAAAGTGATCCAGTTCACCAGCCTCAGCAAACAAGTGCCAGGGTTAGCAGGAGGGATGGATTTAGGGGACCGCCAGTTTCCTGGGCAGCAGCTTCCCCGATGACATTGTGTGGGCTCAGTAGATATTCTGAGGAGTGTTGCATTGCAAAAATGCAAATACATCGAAAGCACATGGCACTTCTGCATCCATGTTCTGGAAATAAGATGTTCAGAAGACTGAATGAAGTCTTTCTCAATGTCTGCCCTCTGGTGAAGTCAGACGCCTGAGCCCTGAGTTGTTGCTAACTGGTCTCTCTGAACTTGTGCCGCACCTGGATTGTCTAGGCCATAAGTTAGGCTGTCTCTTGTCTGTCTATCTGGATGGATGGCTGGCAGGCCACCTCCTCAATGCTGCACAGCATTCTCCTCTCGATGAAAGAAGCCTCTTGCTTCCACGCGATCTGCTCTCTCTTGTGGGTATCATTTGGGTAGAAGGAGCTGCCCCCAGCTCCGAAGGCAAGTGAGAAGAGCTGGAGAGACTCCAGGCATCCTGCTCTAGCAGCAGATACTGGAGAGACTCATTCTTGGCCTAAGAACAAGTAAAGTGTTGGGGGAAAGGTGGTTTGCGGCACAAAGAGAAGAAAAGTCCACCCAGAAGACACAGGAGAAGGAAAAAGTCCCCAAAGCCACCCTCACAGAGCTGAAGCAAGCCTTTCCGGAAAGATGGGATCCGGATGAGCAGGGCTTTATTTTCATATTTGTCTGCCTAGGGGAGGCTGGGGGTTGACACATCCCTGGAGTCCAACATTGGAGCTGGCCCATGGCAGGTGCTCAAGTGAATATTTGTGAAATGAATGAATGAATAAATGAATAGATAGATAAGCTTCTTATAAACTGAAAGTTGACCTACAGAACTAAGGTGGCACCATGCTAGCAGAACTACCCAGGCCAGCTTCCCTGAAAGACTGAATGGACAATGCATTTCCCGGGAGCTGTGGGACACCAGAGAAGGCATGGGATCTCCATCCAACATTCCTCAGGACAGAAGCCTGGTTTTGTTCCTTTTTTTGTTTTTGTTTGGGTTTTTTTTTGTTTGTTTGTTTGGTTTTGGTTTTTTTTTTTTTTCCTCCACATCAAAAACTGATAAAAGTCCAAGGCCAAGGAAATCTTCAGACAAAAAGGAAGACCTCAGCACCAGGGGCTGTAAGTCAGCAAGATCTTCCTTCGTGGACCTTCTTGGGTCTGCTTCCTCTCCTGGCCTGACCCTGTCTGCCAGGTGACGAAAGGGGCAAACTCCAGGCCCTTGGGGTGACAACTCACGTGCTATTTTCTGCTCTCAGTCCAGGGCCCAGGGCCCAGGCCCCCTGCCATCTGCCCTTTACCTAAACTCTCTTTTACTTTTTCAGCCTGCGCATCTCGGGAGCTAGTGAGAAACCCCCAAGCTAGGCTGGGCCAGGAGGAGGTACTAAGATTGCCACTTCTAGAAATGGCCTACCAGGCAGGTGGGACTATCCATTGGAGCCAATAAGCAAAAGAGGGCAAGATATTTCTTCTTTAAAGTCATCTTAAAGACATCAAAGGGAGAACAAGGCAGTACTGGGCAAAGGCAGGCACAGGGGAGAAAAACCAGAACTTAACCCAGCCAGTTCTCCATGATGCTTTTTGTCACTGGTAGATCCAGGTGGGGTCAGCTTAGACCCTGAGTTGACCTTCTGATGGGTTCATAGGCAAGGGGCACAGCCCAGGACTCAGCCATCCTGGAGATTCACTCTCTTGGCATAAATAAGGGTGGCCCAGAATTAATTAAACCAACCTTTGATGGGCTTGCAGTTCACGGTGCATCGGGAAATACGTAGTGGTAAAGTGCTGCTGCTGTACTGCGGGGCTGTCCAGCTGTGGTAGTGTCAGAACAGAGAAACACTTGGCCTAAGAGAAGACGGATGGCCTTGAATGGTCCCCTACAAAGGCAACCACCCTACAAACCCTTCCTCACCAAGAACTCCTAGAACATTTCTCTGTCTTATAAAATGCTTTTTTTAAAAGAACAAATCCCAAATTTGACCCACAGAGATGCTGATGCTGTCTGGACCACCTGGATCCAGATGAAGACTATGGAATCAGTTATGCCCAAGCGAGAGGCTGCTTCTTGCTAAGTGAAGTGAATCAGAACTATTCCAGTTTGACCCACTCAAAGCCCACCCCCACATTCATCGTTGGGAACAAGCATGCTCTCTCAGCCTCTGGGGAGCCCATTCCCCCAGGAGGGATTGGGAAACTAACTCCATGCTCTTTGTTACAACAATTTCCCATGTGATACATTCAGAGCACGGCTTAGTCATTTTTCTGAGCCATGGTTTGGTGCTCCATTAGTCCAGAAGTTTCCCTTTCTGTCTCCTCTAGCTTCAAGGCTGACCAACCTCTTGAACTCCATACAGGATAGCAGTGACTGCTACTCCATCATCTTTCCTGGAACTCTCAGCACAACCACAGATTTTGAGGGGTTTGTTTTCTAGTGGCTTAATTGCCTGTGTTGTGTGTAGCAAAATCCCTACAAAAGCAGAAACCAGGACTTGCTTTAAGGCCCCCGCTGGTCTCAGTTTCTGGAACCATGCCTGGCATGGAGTAGGACTCAGAATTCACTTCTGGGGAATGGATGCACTCCCATGCTTGTTTTCCTGAAGTACCTGGCTCCTGCTCCTTCTGCAATGCTGGGGCTCCTCCTTGCTTCATTTTCTTCTTCTTTTGTCTCCTCCTTTTGCACAAGACTTCTCCTCTTACAACAAAGTTGTCAGTCACCAGGCTTGTTCCACTTCTCTAAAGGTATTCCAACCCCCCCCCACACACACACCCAAAGCAAACCTCTCAACTATCGTTGTCACCAACAAAACCAGACTTTGGCTTTTACTGCTCAAGTGCAAGATCCAGGCAGAAAAGGGAGGACTAAAGGCCCTGTGCCCATCCCAAACCTGCATTGAGTGGCCACTGCAGGCACGTGATGGAGTGAGGGTGGCAACTATCCGAATCCCGGCCCCTTCTCAGAGAGAGAAACAATGCTATTTGCTTAGGGCAGACACAGGGGATTGGGCCCGGGCTTAGGGAGGGTCCCCCAGAGCCTGGCCCCGTCCACATAGAGCCTGAGAGAAGAGGAGTTAACTGCACACAGTGAAGGAGGGTGGGATATTTTTTAAATCTTTTTTTTTCCGGGGTTGGGGGTTTCAAGGAGTAACTGAGGAAAGTAAGATGAAGGCAAGCTAAAAGAGCAGAGTAGGTACAGAGAGGAGAGTGGACACTGGCCTAGAATAAGAGGACTGGTCCACTGGCGACGAGCCAGGATGAATGTTTAGCATTTCAGAAGTCCAAAGACATGCTTGTGAACATGCGTATGTCTACCATGCTCAGGCTGGTTCTCCCCAGAACACCCTACCAAAACATTCCACAAATTCAAATTACTAATGCCCAAACACTGAATCTTCACCCCAATACAAAACAGTAAACAGAGCTGAGATCCCGAAGGCTGATGCTGGCAGATTCAAAGCATCCATGATTCCAAAGTCTTTGGCCTCCAAGGAAATCTTGTGAAGTGGAATTGGATCTTATAGCCCAAGGAAATTTAACCCCCTATGGGGAACATCACCACGTCAAAGTGGCACTTGCCCTGAACAAGCAAAGGGCACATGGCATGCTCGGGAACAAACGAGGTTCGCTGGGCAGAAACAAAAAGCTGTGGATGAGACAGGCGGAGCCAGGAGCCGACTTCAGAGTCTCCCGGACTACAGGAAACAGTTTAGACTCTCAACCTGTTGGCAATAGGAAGTCGTTGGCTGTTGGATATTTATCACCCAAAGGACTACCTATTTAGAGTCACTTCCAGGAAGAGGCCCCCCTGAGATGGCGCCTGAGGGGCTATAGAGCTGAGAGCCCAGTTAACGGATTCTGCAGGAGCCCCTCTGACACAGAGGACCTGGACAGGAATGGGGTGGCTGAGAAGACAAGGGCTGGGAAGGTGCCAAGCATTAGAGAGAGCAAATCGGTGGCCCATGAAGGACCAGGTAGGGGCTGAATTGAAGATGATGTAGACAACGTGGGAGAAGCAGGACCCCAAGAATCCACAAAAGAAGCAGCGGAACCAGGGTGCATCCACTGGGAGCAAGAATCTCAGATGAGCCCATGTAAGAAGCGGTGGTTTTAAGAAAAGGAAAAGTAAACATTTGACTATAAAACTACTTTCCAGTTTAAATTTTTATTTCAGAAATGTATTCATATTCACCATTTTTAAAAGTCCTCTCCATAAATTCATGCCATGAGAAATGCATTAAAACAACACTGGGGCTCTCTTTTCCATCTTCCTCTCGGAGAGGCAGCCTCGCTTCTGCCTCTCTCCCCCCT
>NW_026067945.1:8513292-8638324 GCF_014885135.2 Alexandromys fortis | reverse complement strand
ACCAAAAAAAAAAAAAAAAAAAAAAAAAAAAAAAAAAAAAAAAAAAAGCACTGGGGAGGAACTAGTGTTCCTTTCGGTCCAGAGGGTCTCCTCGTTTATTTCTTAAAGCTTGTATGCCACATAGGCCTGGCTAGTGATGGACGCCTGATCCCCAAAGTGGCACATCTCAGCATCATCTTAAAAGACAGGACATTATTCACACGTAATTCGATGAGATGGTAACTAATAATATGGTTACAGATGACAACCGTGTTGATACCTGATATAAAATGTGTCGATATCCCATTGATAAGGTGAGAAGTGTTGTCCATAAAACCCCCAATCTAGAGCATTAAAAAAAATAAAAGACAGGACAGATGGACAAAGAGCCACATGCTGACTGTGCTTCGGCATAATCGAAAAGTCACAAAAAGTGGGAGACAGTGTCAAAAAAATGTAAACAAAAAGAATTCAATATTAGTTCCTTCCTGAAAAGCAAGACAGAATCACTTCCTATCTTATTAAAACAAGACCTGATGTCTCGGGTTTGAAACGGCTGTAAATGAGGGGAATCTGGGTCAGGTTCTCCTGAGCTGAAATGTGCCAAGAATCTGCCAATACTTGAGTTTATGGATTCATTGTACTTAGGCTGACACTATCCTCAAATGTTTCTTAAGATTCAAAATAGTCACCAGACAAGCTTTGAACCACATCCAGGTAACACCAAAGTCAAAATTGTAAGAAGACAGGGCAAAACGAACACTTGTCTTAAGATGATTGCTTGGGATGGGTTCCCACAAAGTGGGGGGAAGCGGTAGGGGGCAAGCTCATCTGTAGCCAGTGCTTGCTTAGGCAGGAAGAGTGACGTCCTTCTTGAGGACACTTGGAGCCTCCCAAGTGAAAGACCAAAGGCTGTACACATCGCTTGGGCTCACAGATCCATTTACTCGTGTTCAGGTTTGGGCGAAGGCTTTTGCAAACTACTCATGGAGGGGAAGATTAAAATTCCCTCCACATTACAGAAAAATGGTACTTGAATTTGTTTTATTATGTACTTCTAAAGGGGTGGGGAGGTCGAAAGAAAGTTCAAGTCATAACTGAAAATATTTTTGCAGAAATATGGCAAGCTATTCATTTACACGCAGTAGTGAGTCCTAAGAGCCGGCACCAACAGCAAAAGCATCTGCAAGTTTCATCTCAACTCTTTAAACGTCTCAGTGCAAATAACGACTTTTGGAAAGGCTGTAACACAAAAAGGACACAAATCTATTTTTCAAGGACAAGTGGCACTGCCCTGTTTTGAGTGGCATAATTTCTTTGTCAGAGGCTAGGAGGGTGAAGCCACAGTAGAATTCCACACTACAGGAAACCCTGGGTCAGGCACAGCGCTTAACCAAATTCTGAGAAATATGGCCACACTAAGGACTAAGGGAAATCGGGACATATAAATAAAAGGAGTTTTAAAAGAAAAGGGGCTCTTGAAAACTTAAATAAAACAAAGTTTCAACCTTTCTAGGAAATTTGTTTTGTCTAGTTGATTTTTCTTTTCCTTTTTTTTCCCAAAGAAAATGAAAACATTTCTTTTTGTCAACACTTAAGAAATTAAGTTTACAAGAGTCCCGAGATTTGTCTTCCTCCTCCATCTCTGACATTGTGTGTCGGGAGGCTATCCCACCTTCTTGCTACTGTACGACGGGAAACCATTCTTCTGACTCTAGCGTGTCCTCTGTATCATCCTGTGACAGCTCAAACTCTAGGAAATTCTTGAGGGAAAAAAAAAATCTCTTTTCTTCTAAACCTAAAGAGAAAACTTGGAGTTCTTAATCTCAAGGCTTTTGTCGCTGCTGTGAATCTGTCTCGTTGGCCCTTCCCATACACGGAGAAGGAACTGCAGGAAACTTGTTCATGGCTCAAGGCTCTCTAACTAGGGCACCTTTTCATATGCGGGTCTCAATCTTCAAGAGAGAACCTGCACGGCTTCATTTCTGCGTAGGATTTTCCCGTCTTAGAGAACTCGTATGTGCGAGCACTAAGGGGGGAGGGGGCCAGCCTGGGCCTACCAGGTCTTAAGGTGGTCTGATCAGGTCACCATTTAGATTCTACTCACTACTAAGGTTAGGTGGACAGAGATTTCATGGTCATTGACGACAGAAAGCTAAACTGGGAATCACTGAGTGATGGCTTATACCTTGCCGCAGTATTGCGGTTATTTTAGTCCTACTAGACATTCTTGCTTCTTTATTTATAGTTGTCTAATAGCCAGATCTGTATTCCTTAATAAGAATAATAAAAAGCAGCCTCCTATCAAATGTATAAAGACAAGACGTTGGCTCACAATACAAATGTGTTACACACCCTTACAGGTGCAGGGCTGAGGCCTGCAGCCCTCCACTGTGATTGGCCAGAGTGCAGCAAGGTTTGTGTAGGAGCTACGGTTAAATGCTTGGGACACCAAATACATCCCTCACCTACTGTGTTGCTAGGGAACACTGAGCCAAGTCTCTCGCCTGCACTTCCACAGGCAGGAAGGTGAGACACGGCTCTTCCCAGCTGGGGAAGAGTACACTTCCACCTAAACGTTCCTAGAACATGTTTTTCCACCCATTTTCATGCTCCAGAGTTTCAGCTTTCAATGAAGTCTGAACGTGGCGTTTATTTGAGAACAACTTTTCTCGCTACACGTACACGCTGGATATGTTTCTGCCTTCTGATGGCCCAGAAGGCTTGCAGAGGAGCTGAAGAGGTGAAAGCTGTTTATTGGACTCCGGTTCCTCCACTGGAGGCAGGTGTCTTTAGAGAGGGACTTCCTGGTCGAAGTTCGGTCGCTGGACGTTTTGAGGAGTTGACTAAGTCGGACTTCTGTGAATAAATTTTAGTGAGCTTACCTCAAAGTCAAGGTGCTTCTGACTTGCAAACCACGGGAGAACCTTCTTGGTCTTGGGAATCCCGGAGGCAACTGCATCTGCTCTCAAGCAGAATTCATTATGGGAAAGCTTGGAGACGCTGTCCTTTGGAGTTTCTTTTGCTAAGCTTCTTTTGCTTGTTTTGTGTCTCATGGCCCTCAGAGTGAACCAGATCCACCCTTCTGCTGAGCACCAAGAACCCAGGCCTCTCCATTAGCAAATACTTCCTAAGCCGCTGATGAATTTTCTCTGATGAGGCAGAGGGACTGAAGCTTTTCTGCCCATTACACGGAGCCTATTAACTCGTGAGTCCCGTCTTTCTATTTTCGGTGTGCATTGTTCAATGGAGTCAGAGGAAAACAGTTGCAGAAGTATTTGGGTGAGTTGCCACAGCTCCACAAAAAACAACATCAACAGTCCATGCTGCCAAAGTGCGGCTCTCTCCGGGCCATAGTGGCCATGGTGGCCATGGTGAATGCTTCGGAGCTGCGTCATCCGGATGTTGGAAGTATTGCTATGTGATAGGAGACCAGCCCCCTGGGCAGACGTTCTCACTCGGCCTCTGAGCAGGTGCCAAGCAGCAGGCTTAGTGGCCAGTGGAGTGGCACTGGGCAACACTCAGCATCAAGCTTCAGAGGTGACTTTCTTGACCTTCAAGATGGTATGTGCAATGCTAGCTTCCTCTTTCTGGGCTTAGGCTAACAGAAGAATCTCGTCTAGTTTGGACACCTGAGTCCAGAAGACATTTGGGGGCCCTGATTGAACCCCCGTGTGAGGGAGCCTCGACCTAGCCTCTCCCACCAGTTGCCTGCCCTTTGCTTGCTCTTCTAGGTTCACCCTGCTGCTATCCTGGTTCTGTTTGGATTCTATCAGCTTCCCAACTCCTGTTTTCCTTTGTACCAAGTAGTCTTCCACCTACAAAAGCAGCCCTCCGGTTCCTATCCCATGGGCAACAGTCTGAAGGTCCCATGCATTTTAATTTCCCCAAAACGTAAACCATCTGTCGCCACTCTTTTAGACCAGCCTCCTAATGCTTCACCTCAGCTTTTGAAGTGTGAGCTTGTTGCTTTTTTATATTGCAGTTAAAGGCTCTGCTTCCTCTCCTCTGCATCTGTTAACTTCCTGGGACCGGGGTCACTGCTTGGCGAGCTCCCAAATGCTTGGCTTGCATCCCTTTTCTCTGGACAGACAGTGGCACCGGGTCTCACTTTCTCTAGCCCAAACTGAGCACGCATCTCACAGCACCCACCGTAGAGATTTTTCAACATGCCTTTACGAATATAACTCTTCCATCTTTGCTGCCAAGCCCTGGGCTGTTCCTACTGAACCAACTCCTCGGGAATCCATCCGTAAGCTGTTTTCCTTGTGACTTGCTCCAGGCCTAGGTCACACTTTGTGGGAAGGACTCTGAGGCAAGGCTCCTTCTCACACGGTCTACCTGCCAAGGCAAGTGGGCCCTGCCAGGGGCACACAGCCTTCTCCAAGGTCCGGAGAAGCCCCGCTTAATCAGTTCTCCCTGTCTGTGGGTCACAAAGAAAGGGAAGCCTGTAGTACTTTTTGAAGTCTTCAACTATTCATCAGAAAAAAAAATAAATAAAACAGGCAAAACACCTGCATGGCAGGGGAAGAGTTAACAGTTATCCTACCAGGCTAGACAACCCCTTCCTCGGATATAAGGGCTGCACCCTGAAAATTCAGTTCCTCAAGAGAGATTGGATCCCCTGAGACGGAAGGGGGAATCTGTTCTCCACTCAGGTGCCTACTGCTCTCTAAGACAGATGATAAACTCCAACAGGCCTCCTGGCCTCAGGTCTCTGGGATGGTATTTGGAGTCACACGTGTGACTCTCCCACCTAGACGTCTTTGCCTGATCACCATGGTTTTGATTTCAGGAAGTGTCATGGTATCTGAGAGTGCCAGGATCCCGGGCCGGGGGGTGGGATGGGGGAATTGTGGTGGTGGTAATTAGTGATGTCGGGGCTCTGGCCCATGCTTTCAAGGGCAGAGAGGCAAGAGGCAACAGTGAAACATGGTGTTCAAGAAAAGGCAACCTAAAAAATGTTCCCGTTCAAGACGGAACCCTCGGACCAGGACCACCAGGGCCTCCTGGGGGCTTGATAGAATGCTGTCTTTGGGGCTGCACATACCCTGAAACAGCATACAGGGAAGGCTCCCGTGGTTAGTGCTCAGGAATCTTCACGCTGTGTGGCCTTGGTCTCCGGCAGGGAGGAGTGACTCCTAGAATCCCCACCAAGCTGAATGTGGGTGTCCCTTGGCTTGGCTCCTCCTTCAATGGCTTGTTATACCTCTCATTGGGCATAGGACACTGCGGCCTCTTCTCCTGGCTCCAGGATGCCCTCCCAGGCTCCCCAGACTGAGAAATACGTAGCAGTAACTTCGCACCCTCAACCCCAGCTGGCCTGACCATCTAGTTAGGGTCAGCCACCCCACCACAAACAGTGCCCCTTGGCCCCTTAAAGGGTGAGCTTCAAGACTTTAAGACTCCTGGGACTCCCAGTCACTGGGCCAAAGATATAGTCATTCCTTTCAAAGTTCACTGTGTTTTGAACCTATAAGAATGATGTACATCTGAACCTAAACCCATTTTCTTTCCTGATAGATGAAGTTCATCATGTAATCTTTCAGTCACTTGGCAAAATGAGTGTCTGTTGACCCCTCCCCCATATCCTCCTCTGTATCAGAAAGGGAACCCTAAGACCCAGGTACCCCAGGGAGAGTGAAGGGGGGAACAGAGGCCCAGGTTCAGAGCAGGTTTTCTTTCCTGGGGTGGAAACGGTTGGAATTCATGTAAACTCTCTGAGCTTCAGGGTCCCCTGGGGCAGAATTAAATAGAACTCTGCAGTCTCTGTAGCTCCTGTATCTCAAACACCTGTACTACGAATTCCCAGGATATCATTCTGCCCAGTAGGGCCCAGTCCTCAGGTAGCCACGGCGAGGTGGACCTTTCCGCGTTCTAGGACCTCTTCCCAAGGATAACCATTCCGTTAGAGGGAAGATACAGCAGCCGTAAACAACAAAACTCTAATAGAACGTAGTCTGTGACCATGTATACTGGATAGACACACGTGGGCACAAACCAAACTGGACTTATAATCCACACGGTAGCTGTTTCAGAGTCAGGGGTAAGGAGTAGCAGGGTTCTTGGGGGCTGTGAGAGGTGAGAGAAAGACAGGTGGTGGGGTTGAAAGGTAGGTTGTGAGCATGACACCCCATCCGACAGGTTCCACGTGGGCCTTGCCCAGTGTTTCAAGTACAGACACTGAGCTGCTCTCTGCCAGAAGAGGGGAGAGGGCAGGCTCGAAGATGGACTGCTGTTTCATCCCAATGGCTGGACCTGGTGGGAAGCCCGCGTTCCCTGGTGGTACAAACTTAAAGATGGATCAGCACCCTGCTTATATAATCCCTCCTTCGTTTTTCAGGTTAGCGTTGTCAAAAGCGGGGAGGAGGAAAGAAGGCTATTCAATAGCGTGAGCTCTTCTTGGGAGCAATCCCCCAGGTCCTTGCCCCTTTACTTCTACAGGAAGCCTTTCTCAGCCTGAGGTTTGGAGACACTGGCCAGAACTAGCCTACAGAGTACAATTGGAAGGCTCCCCTTTAAATATTTACGAACGAGGTGGGGAGGAAACAAAAAACAGGTCATGTGATCCAATTCTCAAGAGAAAAAGATGCCAAGGCAAAAATACAAAAGTCCCAGAGGTCGTTTGTCCTGGCAGAGCTGATCACTCCCTGGGCGGTCCCTGAAGCCCTCATGCCTCTATTCATGGTTGTCTCTGGCAGAGAAATGTGGTCATTCAGAAATCTTTAATTAATTAATAAAGAAATAAATAAATTTTAAAAAAAGCTTAAAATTTAACCAATAAAAAAAAAATACTGTATGAGATAGGTACTCTGAATTCTGGCTTGATTTCAAACTGTTCCTAGCTGGGGAAAGCACTAGGGAATTTGGAATAATTCAAACAAAAGCTCTGGGAAGAAAATCCATATCTACATACTGTTGGAATTTTTAAAAAGCAATAAAAAAGCATTTGATTTCTGAGGACGAATGGTATAATACCCAGAGCCACAAGGTGGCAGCTCTGATGTATCTCTCTTCAGGCAAATGTTTGGAATTTCACAAAGGCACTGGCAGAACCGGCATAAGGAAACTTGTACATTGCCTTGAAGAGATGGGACGTTTATTTCATAGAGTAAATGACAACCCAGACGTTCTGTGGTGTGCTGTAAGCAGTTATGGAGCTAAAAGCATGGGACTGTTTGCTGTACAGGCTGGTGTAGCTTATGGATTAATTTCTTATGATCTCTCTTTGCCAACCTTAACACAACCTGTACAAGAGAATCCATGTAAAAACAGAAAAAAAAAAAGAAAGAAAGAAAGAAATGTGGTCACTGTGTCTTCTCCACTCCCCGGCCCCGGCGCACGCGCACACACACACACACACACACACACACACACACACGCTGGGACACAGTAACAGGTTAAGTACTCATTTAAAACATTCTTAAATTTAAAAAAAGTAGGCTGAGGGTTTGAAATGCTGGAACCTCATAAGTGAGAGCAGGATCCCACACCTAACTCCCCAGGCCACCAGTTCCTTGAGCCTGCCCGTGGGAATGGCGCCACCTGGCACAAGTGAGGACTCAACAGGTGTTTACAAAACAATGGATGGGAGGAAAATGAAGGCCCGGCAATTCCCGCGGGGAGGACACCCAAATACCATTGAGCCTCCCTGTTGTCTGGATAACTTATTTTGGCTTTCTTTTGGATTATTCATTGCACAAAATTTGGTCAACAGAAAGATTACGTTTTGATCAACACCTTTTGACCAAAATTCTGCTATGTGAATTAGCCTCCAATGGTTTCTCTCCACATCAAGGTTACTTCTACGTTAGTAATCCGGAGAGCACTACAACTCGATCTTCTCTGCAATAGTGGTCACTACACAACTTCCAGCCCAATGCTGGGAACACACTACCTCATGAGTCTTTAACTCTTTTTTTTTTAAATGAGGCTGAGTGTTTGTAAAGCTGGTTCCTCAAAAATCTAAGCAGGATTCCCAATTCTAAATCCCACTGTGGGAAGAAAGTAGATGGCAGAGCTGGCAGCTTGGCTGTTTTCCCCCAGCAGCAGTATCCTGAGAGTGCCCACAATCAGGGACACGGGATGTGTAAGAGAAAGACACTTGACCTGTGCAAGTTTCCTTTACCTGTTTGTTCATTTTTTCTTGGTTTCCCAGGGTCTCATGTACATATTTACTCAATTCTTCAAACTTTTTGTTATACTTCTCATCCATTTCTATAAAGGTGTTTTTTACATATTGTTTTAGGGACTCTATTGCTTTCATAAAGTCTATTTTTTCCACTTCTTCTGTGTTAGGGTGTTCAAGTCCTTCTGTTGTAAGATCATTGGATTCTGGTGCTTTCAAGTTGTTTTTCAGATTATTGGGTGAATTTTTGCCTTGGCGCCTGCCCATCTCCTCCTATTGACGATCTCTAATTGGTCTTTTAAAACCGGATCAGGTTTCTCTGCTGGCCAGAGGCTCCTCTTGCAAAATTCCCTCGTTCTGTTTCCTGGCCCCTGCCGGGGGACAAGATCCCTCTCACCCCTCAGACGGGTCTTCAGGAAAAGAACCAGATTCCCCGTTTGCCAGGGACCTCGCCAACCAAAGGCCTACCTCTTTGATTTAATTGTCCTGGGGCGATCTGCTCTCGGTGTTGCCCTCTGGTACCTGCCGTGTCGCCCGCCTTGCGTTGGTCCATCCGCCGCCGCCATGCGTCGGTCCCGAGCTATTTTAATTCTTAACAGATGCTATATCACTGCTTCACCTTCACGTGCCTGGTGCAAACTTTGCAAGTTTCCTTCCAACCCAGGTTTGCTCGTCCAGGGCTGGGCCCACTCTGCTGCTCCTAGAATTCAGCAGGACATGAACCGCAGCATCCTCTCTGCCTCCAGCTCTCTGCTTTCCATTTATCCGGGGCTCTCGCTCTTCCAAGCAGGATTCACTGCAACTTCAAATTCCTTGCTCCATAGGAGGAGAGCTACCTCAGGCGACCGCCACACACCCATGCCTGCCCAGAACTCTTCTGCACATCTGGAACTGCTCCATGGACCTGGCTGACATCATCAGCCAACCCCCCCCACACACACACACACACCACACACACACACCCCGCATGCCTGGCTCCTGGTCTCGAGCAGAAGCTAGTTCTGGATGGGGATTCAGTAAAGCACTCGGGCCTACAAAGGCAAGCATCTAACTCTGCTTGCAGGAGATCTGGGCGAACTCATTACTAAAGCTTAAGTGTTCTTATTTGAAAGTAGAAACGATAATACAGATGCTACCTTGCACTGGCTGTCGTACACAATAACACATTAAGTGCCTGGCGGTGTCAAAGGGTACCCTAAAAGTCGATAACACATTCAGTTCACAACACCCAGGCTAAACAAACTGATTCCTCTATTACAGACAAGGCTCATAGAGGGTGAGATGTATCTAAGGTCACACACACAATGTGGCAAGCCTTAGCGCCTGTAAGTCTCACCCGGAGTCTGGCTTCACAGTCCCCTTGCTCGGATCACTGCAAATGAGCCTCTAATAATTCATGTGAAGTTCGTCCTGTGCTTCCTGAAACACAATAAAAGCCCAATAAGCATAAGATGGCACTCCCATGTGCCAGGATGCAGGTGCCTATGTAAAGTAGACACCAGTCGTGGCGCGGCCCTTGTGTGCAGCTCTTCCCCTCCAACTTCAGAAGCCTTAAACCCAGGTATGAATTCACTATCCACCTGGAAAGCCCAGCAGACTCCACTGTGCCTGCAGCCCTATGAACACCTGTAGGAGGTGTAGAGATGAACATCCCGTTTGTTAATCGCACCCCCACGGCCACATACGCCTCTCAGTCACTCTTCCCTGCTTTGTCAGAGCTGAGAATTTCAGTGTCTCGGCAAAGTGTCAGGAGGGCAGTGTAGAGAGAGCCTTAATTCCCAGCAGTACTCCGTGCCAATAAAAAGATTACTCCATTTCATTAGCTGCTTTCTGCTGCACTTACTACACAAGCTGGCTGTTCACTTTCATGTCCACAACACTTCTAGTAATTCTTTTCCATGCGAAGTGATTTCAGATAAAGTAAGGCAAGGAGAGGACACAGGTGCTTACCAAGGCCTTGAGGGAAAGGTATCAGATAACGGCAGGGATGTAGAGGCAGGTGAAGTCAATGACATGCTCAAGCTCTAAAACTGTGGAGGGATGGTCATGGCGAAGGAAAGCCCACTGTTTTGAAACAGCAGAAATCCCAATAGTCCTCTGCCCATCCTCGATAGGAAAGGGAGACAGAGACAAGTCCCACAAACAAGACTCCTCTGATTGGGCAAAAGGCCTGTGATCACATCACGAGCACCAAGTGGGCTTCTTATTTTTAACCCAACACAATGGGTTCGCATCTTGGTGAGTGCAAAGCCAAAATAAGCACAGCCATGACATGAAGGAGCAGGGAAGAATGCCCTGCCCACTGTAGCAGGCAAGGCAGGCAGGAGTCATTTCAAAAGCCATACCTTCCCCCAGACAACAGAAGCATAGGATTTTGTTGTAGTCAGTTTAAAATCAGTTTGTTTGTTTGGTTTTTTTTTTTTTTAAGAAAAAATGTGTAGAGTACACAAACATTTGGAGGCATGGAGTACATATGTAAAAGATAAATGACAGCGATACTGGGCTTTGCAGAGGAGCTGTGCTGTGGTGCAGTTGCTGCTGCAGGGAGATTATGAACAGATAGCTTTGGCAACGTGGGAAACCACAACATGCTCGGACAATGAACTCCACAAGAGCAGAAGCAGATCCAGACCAGGGTTATTTGCAGAAGTGGGACTGGGCCAGCAACCTAGGCCAGAGCAGGCCTGAGGCTGTGAGCTCCACGGGAGCAAGACTGAACCAGCTACCTAGGCTGGAGGGGCCTTAGAAAGCCCAGCTCCATGGGAGCGGGAGTGGATCCGGTCCAGGGACATGGGTGAATCAGGACTGAGCCAGCAAGCTGGGCCAGAGCAGGTGTGAGATAGCGAATTCCACAGGAACAGGTACAGGAGAGCAACTGCTGAGCGAGTGAGCTAGAGACATAGACCACTATGGATCCAGACATGAATCTGGGACCTTCAAGGGAGTAGACCTAAGTCAGGACCCCTGTGGGTCTAGGGATGAGTCTAGGACCTCCAAGGAACTAGGCCTGAGCCAGGACCTCTGCGGATCTGGGCATGAGTCTGTGACTTCTGAGGGAGTAGGCAAAAACCAGAGATCTCTGCAGGTCCAAGCATGAGTCTGGAACCTCTGAGGGAGTAAGCCTGAGCCAGGTCCTCTGCGGGTCTGGGCATGAATCTGTGACTTCTGAGGGAGTAGGCAAGAGCCAGAGATCTCTGCAGGTCCAGGCATTGGTCTGGGATATCAAAGGGAATAGGCAGGAATCAGAAACCTCTGCAGGTCCAAGCATGAGTCTGGAACCTCTGAGGGAGTAAGCCTGAGCCAGGTCCTCTGCGGGTCTGAGCAAACCCGAACCTGGGAACTCCAAGGCAGGAGACTGGAACCAGAGACCACTGCAGGACCAACCCCAAGCCAGGGACCTCTGCAGGAATGGATCCAGAACCAGGGGCATTTACAGAAACAGGTCTGAACTGAAGTCCTAGGCTAGAGCAGGCCTGAGACAGCAAATTCCAAGGAAATGAAGCAAATCCCAGGAGCGCTGAGCAATCTCCAGAAACACAGAGTGACCAACGGGATAAACAGAACCGTGGCAATGACTATACCACAAGGAACAACCATCTGAGCCTTGGATTCACTGGCACCTAGAAGATTATTCAACAGACTCTCAGACAGTCCCAGCCACACCTATTAGAGGAAAAGATGAGTAGGAAAGGTGGGAACACATTCAACACCACAAAGAGCAACACAATATCAGTAAAACCTAAAGACCCTACAATAGCAAGATTTGAACAACCAAATATAAATGGAGCAGAAGAAAATGGCCTAAAAAATAACTTCAAGAGAATGTTTGAAACTCTTAAAGAGGAAATGAGAATTTCCCTCAAAGAAATGGAGGAAAAGACAAACAAAAAAATTGGAAGACATCAGCAAATCCCTTAAAGAAAATCAAGAAAAAGCAATCAAACACATGAAACAAACTATTGAACATTTGAAAAGTGGAAACAGACAATAAAAAAAAACACAAGCCGAGGGAATTATGGAAACAGAAATCATGGGGAAACAATTAGGAACCACAAACGCAAGCACAAACAGTAAAATACAAGAGATGGAAAAGAATCTCAAGTGCTGAACACAAAACAGAGGAAATAGGCTCATCAAAGAAAACATTAAATCTAACAAAAGTTTAACCCAAAATATCCAGGAAATATGGGACACCATGAAAAGACCAAACCTAGGAATAATAGGTATAGAAGAAGAAGAAGTTCAACTGAAAAGCACAGAAAATATGTTTAACAAAATCATAGAAGAAATCTTTTTCAACCTAAAGAAAGATATGCCTATGAAGATACAAGAAGCTTACAAAACACCAAACAGACTGGACGAAAAAAAAATTCCCCTCACCACATAATAATCAAGACACTAAATATACAGAATAAAGAAAGAATATTAAGAGCTGCAAAGGAAAAACGCCAAGTAACACATAAAGGCAGAATTACACCTGACTTTTCACTGAAGACAATGAAAGCTAGAAGGCCTTGGTCAAGCATTATGCAGACATTAAGAGACCATGGATGCAAGACCAGAGTACTATACCCAGCAAAACTTTAAATCACCATAGAACAAAACAAGATACTCCATGACAAAACCAGATTCAACCAATACCTAGCCACAAACCCAGCCCTACACAAAATACTAGAAGGAAAACTCCAACCCAAGAGAGTTGACTACATCAGCAAAAAACACAGACAATTGATGGTCTCATAGCAGGAAAACCCAAAAAAGGAAAAACACAACATCACCAACAATGAAAACTAAATTAAAAGGAGATAGCAATCACTGGTCATTAATATCCCTTAATTTAAATGGACTCAAGTCACTTATAAAAGAGGCACAGGCTAACAGATTGGATACAAAAACAGAATCCATCCTTCTTCTGCATACAAGAAACAAACCTCAACACCAAAGACAGACAGTAAAGGGTTGGAAAAAAAATATTTCAATCAAATGGACCTAAAAAACAAGCTTGTGTAGCTATCCTAATATCTAACTAAATAGACTTCAAACTAAAATGAATCAAAGGAAACATAGCAGGACATTTCATATTAGTCACAGGAAAAATCCATCAAGAAGAAATCTCAATACTGAACATCTATGCCCCAAATACAAGGGCATGCTCATATGTAAAAGAAACACTTCTAAAGCTTAAATCATACATTAAACCCCACACACTAATAGTGGGAGACTTCAACACTCCACTCTCACCATTGGACAGGTCAGTAAGACAAAAAATGAACAGAGAAATAAGGGAACTAACAGATGTTATGACTCAAATAGACTTAGCAGGCATCTATAGAATATTCCATACAAACAAAAAAGAATATACCTTCTTCTCAGCACCTCATGGAACTATCTCAAAAACTGACTATATACTTGGTAACAAAACAAACCTAACAAACACAAAAATAATTGGAATGACCCCAAGTATCTTATCAGATCACCATGGTTTAACACTGAAAGTCAACAGCAATACTAATTCCAGAAAGCCCACAAAGACATAAAAATTAAACAATGTTCACCTGAATCGTCAATGGGTCAAGGGAGAAATTAAAGACTTCCTAAAATGTAATGAAAATGACCATACAACATACCCAAATTTATGGGACACAATGAAAGCAATGTTCAAAGGAAAGCTCATAGCACTAAATGCCTACATAAAGAAGCTGGAAAAAGCCCACACTAGTGAGTTAACTGAACACCTGAAAACTCTAGAACAAAAAGAAGCTAATTTGCCCAGGAGGGCTAGACAGCAGGAAATAATCAAATTGAAAGCTGAAATCAACAAAATAGAAACAAAGAATCAATGAGACAAAGAGTTGGTTCTTCAAGAAAATTAACAAAATAGACAAACCTTTATCCAAATCACCCAAAAGGCAGAGAGAGAATATACAAATAACACAATGAGAAATGGGAAGGAGGACACAACAGCCATGAAGAAAATCCAGAGAATCATCAGGGCATACTTTGAAAACCTGTACTCTACAAAATTTGAAAACTTAAGGAAATGGACAACTTTCTGGATAAATATCACTTACCTAAATTAAATCAAGACCAGATAAGCAAATTAAACAGACCTATGACTGCTGAAGAAATAGAAACCAGTCATCAAAAGTCTCCCAACCAAAAAAAAAAAAAAAAAAAAAAAAAAAAAAAAAAAAAAAAAAAAAAAANAAAAAAAAAAAAAAAAAAAAAAAAAAAAAAAAAAAAAAAAAAAAAAAAAAAAAAAAAAGCCCAGGACCAGATGGTTTTAGCTCAAAATTTTAGAAGATTTTCAAAGAAGACAAGGAACCATCAGCAGTCCCCGCCTTATGCAGGTGTTGTGTGGGTGGTAGTCAGAGCTGCACTGATTAGCGGAGTAACTGCCATGCTATGCTCAGAGAACAGTGGTTCCCAACAACATAGATAGGCAAGTGTTCCTAGCATAGGCCCTGAACCCAGATTGGTGCAACTGGATAGGATAGGGGACTCCAAGGACCTAGGTACCCAGGTAGGATTTAAAAAGTGAAAAGGGCTCCTGGGCAGACAGTCTCTTTTAGCCATGAAGGGGGGCTACCACCTAAGTTGGATGCCTCTTGGAGTACACAACCTTAATTCCCATTGGCCCAGAGCTCAGGTATCCTCTGCCACCCAATAGGAGTTTTTATGCTCTCCCATCTCTCCAGAGCCTCCAAGTAAACATGCTGGGGAGGGTAAGAGGCCATGGTCCACGACCTACCCATTACCAACCTGTGACCCTGTGTGCTGAGTTTCCTAGGCTAGTTCCCACACAGACAAAGAGAAGGCAATTGCCAACTCCATCCTGTGATGCTGGGACTCAGGGGATGTTAAAGTACAGGACAAGCAGGAAGTTGGACCATTATTGAAACCAACCCCCGTCTGTGGTTTGTGGAAATGATCACAGAACCCCAGGGCCTATTCTAGAAATAAGATTATACCCTCCTAAAAGACCAGCTGAGAAACTGAATAAGAAATAAAATGCCAAGGCTCCAGGCACATAGAAGGACCCCAGAAGTTACTGGTAATGGTAACAATTCCCAGATACTTATAGCCCTTACTCCAATTCTACCTAATTTTTTTTGAGGGGGGGAGGGTCCCTGCCTGGGCTGAGTCCAGACCTGTGGCCTTCTCCCACACTGCTTGTCCTCCCAGTCACCTCTAGGCCCTCACTCCCAGGCCCAATGACCTGCTCTTGTCTCCCCCATTCACTCTACCATTCCCCAACATGAGACTTTGCTGCCCTGCACTTGGGCAGCAGCATCGCCCATGTGCCTTGATCTTTTCGTGATGATGACTTTGTGTCTGGTGAGGTATCTGGGACTGTGGAAGCCGTAAACACTCCCTGCCTGACCTCCTAAGGCTTCTGCAAGCTAAAGAAGGATCCTGGGGATGGCTCCAGTGGCTGAAAATGACCTTCGCTTGGAAGCAAGCTGATGGAAGAGACCGGAGGTGACTAGCTCTGACTCTAGGAGCGGAAAATGACCTCCAGAGGGAAGCTACAAGGTCTTCACAGAAGCTCTGTGGCTTGGTGTCTGCCAAAGAGATACCCATCACTGAGCAATGCCAAGCTAGACTTGCGCTCTAGGTGACCGCAACAGCTAGCGGAGGAAGCTAGCCCCCCATTACTCTGAGCAAGCAAGGCAGGAATCACACCCATTCTCTTTTGCTTCTTCCCATAACACCCGGCACCGCCCAGCTGACTTCTTACAAACTTCACAATCAATTACTCTATGATCATTCCTACTCGCAGCACTGGTGTCGGATGGAGGGTTTAAACACTTAAATTGAGGCTGTGGTACCTCTCTTTGCTAACAAATACAGGTAAACCCCATTGTGGCCCTTCCACATCATTTTGGCTCATCAAAAACAGCCCACCTCCAGGAAGGTGAAGCTTGCTGATAGATAATCTAGTCCACTGAGCCTAACTATAGCAAGAAATTCTGAGGCAATTACCAAGGGGAGAGACGCTCTGCAGACCAAATACTCAGGCAACAGCGCAGGTAGCGGTTCACAGCAACGGCCTTAAATGCTCACGCTATTTGGTTCCCACCAAGAATAGAAAAGAAAGCGATCTCACAAATCATATGCTGTGTATTTCATACTGAGTCCACACAAAGGCTCCCTGAATTCTCAGATAAAAGTCACAAGAATTCTACTGCAGCAGAGCTAGAGGCAAGTGCTGGCTCCCACATGTGACTGGGAGCAGCTTGCGGGCTTCGTGGGGCAGATTCTGTGCCTCTGGAGAGCAGATGGAGAAGTCCCCCGACTCTTCCTGCAGTCTTCCTATCGACTGAGCCATAGTCCCCTTTGCTGATGCCCACCCCCTCTCACAGAGCTCACAATACCAGGGAGCCGATCAATCTCAAAATCACTTTGCTAGTCAAAGTCTCACCAGCAAGCGTAGGGTACCTGTGCACCTGCCTCTGGACATTTCTCTTCTGGTTACTTCCCAATTCCATTCAAAAGGTCCCCAGACCCAGCATCTTGCTGAAAAAAGAAAAAGAAAAAAGAAAAAAGAAAAGCAAGCAAGGTACATATCATAAACCTAAGACTTCAGTAGGGGGTCTCACAACCTTAGAAAGTACCATTTTGAGCAATGCCCCAAGCTACCCCTCTTCCTAAGTGTCAGCACTTATGGTAAAAAAGGCAGGCAGTTGGGAGACACGCTTGGGAGTCATGGACCATCTCCTCTACTAGACTCTGACAGCTCTAACAGGGTATGTGGAGAAAGAAAAGCTTTCTTTGTGCAGAAAGGGCCAGGATTTGAATAGACTCCCACAAATGAGCCCGTAAAACCAAAGAACAAGCTGCCTTAGCAGCAATCCAAACCAAAAGGGGCACTGCTGGATTGAGGGTACCTCCTTCCTCCTCGGGCTGGCTCATCCCTGGATGTCAAGAGGAACGAGACTGGTAGGGAAACGCTTGGCTACAGAGACGACGACGAGCGTGCTGTCGGAAGAGTCAAGTAGACCACACCCTTGAAGTTCTTGGCGATACCCAACACTGCATGTTCAAGTGAGTGAGCCACCCTCTCTGGCTTTTATCCACTAGGGGGTTAATCCAGCCTGGACATCCATAGAAATTTGGGGATGGTTTTCTGTTTGTTGAGACAAAGTCTTGCTCTGGATCCCAGACTGGCCTCTGCAGCCCTGGGATGACAGGCATGCGCCATCGCACCCTGGATGTCACAGAAATCTTATGCAAAACCAGGGATGAGGCAAGGACAGGACCACAGATTACACATGGTGGGCTCTCCATCCTCTGGACACCTCAAGGGTATCCAGTGAGGGCTCAACACTTCCCAACCTGAACCAGCTTCTTGAACAAGAGTGCATGAAGCAAGCGTGCACGCATGTGTGTGCATGTGTATGTGTGTGTTGTGTATGTGTGAGGGGGGGGGAGAGAGAGGGGGGGGAAGTTTCCCCAGCCCCATTCCATTCATATGCCTTTTCCTAAATCACCAGGACACACACAGCCCCAGAAACCCCAACACATACCTACCCACAACCTGTGTTCACATTTCTGACCACAGAGTCGTTTCACCAGCTCCATCGAAAAACACCCAAACCCAACACACTCATGACTCAGTCTGATGATTCTTGTTTGTTTTAAGGATCTTTATTTAAGTGCCTGCGGTGTTGAAGTTTCATCAAGGATTTGTAAGGTCACCGTCCTGCTATTCTTGCCAGAGTCAGCGATGAGGGACTGGCAGCCGGATCCATGGTGTTCACACATAAGGCAGGAGAATCCAGCTTCTCTAGGTGGTCACCTGTAGTCCCGGGACACCTGAATGGGAGGTGACAGTCCCAGCACCAAGGCTGAGAGGGCAGGGCACACAGCTTGAAGATGGCCAATGTCCTAGAATCACCTCTGTGCTGTGACTACACAGTGAGGAAAGCGAGCCACCTGCTCTGCTTCAAGCCCCACCCCTCTGACTAGCAGGGCAGGAGGGTGAGAGAAACCAACTGAGAAGCAGAGATTAAGGGAGCCCAGAAGAACAGGCCACTCCGTGATGGGTTAGGATTGCAAAGCACCCATGCCCAGCCAGGCTCCAGAGCCAAGGTGGCTCTCTCTACCTACTGCCACCACCACAGCCCCAGCCAGGGACTGGAGAGTCTGATGGTGGGGTGGAGCTGGCCATGGTAGGGGATTTTACCCAAAGCAATGGAGCAGGGCATCAAACAGACAAGTACACAAACTCAAGAACCAAGACAGAATGGAAACAAGGCAATAACAGCAGCCATACTTTCCAGACATACTACACTCCCGGGGTCCCAAAGGCACTGCTACGAGATTTGCACAGCATCCGAGCTACAGCAATGTGGGAGAAGACCAAGCGGGAGACCTCCGTTAACCTGAGCAGTTAGTCCAGGACCTGTTTCCTCCAGGCATCTCTGGGTACCCAGCTCCCAGGCTAGGTGCAGTGGGCCCAGGAGAGCTTCTAGTCTAGTCTAGTGCAACCTAGCCTGGACGGGCTGCCAACAGAGTTCCTGACAGTGTCCCTTTTTTCTTCCTTTTCCAGCCAACCAAAGTATCATTTATTTAAATTACCACAGTGATTTCTTCTTAGCATTATATTCCTAAGACAAACAACACAACACTGAGGCAGGAGAGAGAAACGTTTTTACAGCACACACACACACACACACACACACACACAATCACTAAAAGCTACCTGGCACTTTACATCCCCATGAAGAGAGAGACAGGTATACACACCATACACCCATACCCATACCCATACACACACACACACACACACACACACACACACACTCTCATGTGGTCTGATCCCTGAAAATTTGAAATTTGTGTAGTAGCCATTCCTATTTATGCCGAACCTCTTGGAAGGGGTGGAGTGGAGTTGGGTGGGGAGCTTGTATGTTCACTCTGAAATGTCACATAGCTGTCCCCCAAATAAAGCCAGACCTGATGGTGACGGAAAGATCTGGAATAACAAAATGCCAGGATTCTCCTAGGTACATCTGAAGGCCCTTCCGGCTTTTGAGGGTGTGTGTATGTGTGCTGTGTGTTGGTGAACATGTGTGTAGGGGCCAGAAATGAACCTTGGGCATTGTTCCTCTGGAGTCATCCACCGTGTCTGGGACCAGGTGTCGTCACCGGAACTCACTCACAAGGTTAGGTTGGCTGAGCAGTCAACCCCAGGCCTTCACCTCTTTGCCCTAGACTGGATTAGAGGTGTGGGCCCTCATGCTAGTTCTGTTTTATGTGAGCTCCAGGGACAAAACTTGTATCCCCTGCTTCTAAGGTAATCAGGCTATGAGCTAAGGTATCTTCCCAGCTTTTTAAAATTATTGCTCCTCCTAATTGTAGCTTTACTGTTATCTATAGTTGTTCTAGAAAGATTCTTAGAAATCAATATTCCCATCTTTGCCTCTTAGGAAGGTGGAAAACCCCTCAAGGAAGGAGTGCAAAGGGCATCTCAAAGGGGCATCCAAGGGTGGCCGAGGTGACTCTCATCTGGCGACTGGGGACAAGCTTGTTGGTGACGTTCCAAGTAGACGCTGGACACACAGAGTGGAGTCAGAGTTTCATAAGTAACATTGGTTTCGGTTTCAACACCTCAGGTGAGAGCCGGTGCCCAGACCTTCATATCCCAGGCTGCAGTTGACCAACGTCCCCCAGGATGCTGACACGCCCGAAAATCTTTACCTGAAAGAAAAGGAGGAAGAATCACCACTTGGGCAGAGCACTTGAAACCATCTGACTCTTCCTGGCAGTCTCCACCCCATGGGCCACACGGTCATACTCTCTGTCCCTTTTCCTATTCCTGCCATCTGCGTGGTCATCTTCATCATTATTGTCACCATCGTACTCTGCAGCCCTTGGTGCGCTCAACCATACGGCTTCTTCAGGTGCTGTCTGGAAGGCACATTCCATTCTCCCGTGTCACTCTGACCTTCAGATCTCACACAGGACGCCCAGGGACCCTCCTTCCACACACAGCCTCCACAGCCCTTAGAACACAAGCTGCTTTTTCCTTAAATCCCTCTTTCTCGCCCTCCCACAGGTGTTCAGGCCGAGTGTCAACAAAGTGTTTCTTTAAAATTTACCCAAGAGTAACTGCCTTAAAGCTTGTATATCCTGCAGTTTCTATGTCCGCTATGAATCCTGCTGTCATGACAGAAAAGCGGCCAGAGACGGTACAGAATGTCTGGTGATGGCTGTGTGCCGATAAAACTTTATTTATGGGCAATGAAATCTGAATTACACTCAACTTTGATATATCCTGAAATATTATTCTCCTTTTGATTCTTTTTCAAACACGGAAATGTAAAAATCAGAGCTGGGCACGTTGGCACAGAGCTGCAATCCTAGCCGTTGGGAGGCAGGGGGAAAAGATACGCATTTGAGAAAAGCCCTGAGCAGCCCAGTGAGACCTGGGTGCACACAGGACAGAAAGTAGAACTCATGCTTGGCTTGGGAGCACTTGTGAGAGTCTGGACTCCATGACGCCTCCCCTCGGCCCGCTGAGTCAGAAGGATTGGCACTGTCGGAAGGCAGCAGAACTTTTCAGAGCGGAGGCCTCCAGGTCACTGGGGACACAGGACAGGAATTCCGGGATTCCAATCTCTCCCTTTCGTTCCCTGGCTCACGACGTGGTGAGTGGTTTTGTTCCCCCACACCCACCCGGACGTGCTGCCTCACCACGGGGCAAACCAACCATGGACTGAAACCTCCAGCTCTGGGAGCCAAAATAAGCCTTCGGGTTGATGCCTCAGGCTTTCTGTCACAGTAACTGAGACCCAGTGAATGCAGAAGGCATTGGCGCTCTGGCCGTAGTTAGATGAGCTGGGCCTATAGACGCATATGAGCGTCTGGCTCCTGCTCAGACTGGGTGTTTGGAGCCATGTGTGAGCCTGCTCGTCTTCCTGCTCCAACTCTAACACAGTGCAGACCACAGCAGGGGGACAAGCAATGCTTTTGCCACGAGTGAAAGCTCACAAGCTGCGCCACAGGAGCTTAGGAAGGAAAAGCAGACCCATTAGACCCGATTCCTCCATCAGCGTTGGATTACGGGCCTTGCGTAATCATCCATGACAAACAAAAGCGTAATAGAATTTAAGGAATGGCGATGGCTTCAGAGACCAAACCAAGAATCAGGCCAGGGCACAGAGTACTCTCTATAGCTACACCAAAACAAATCATGGGTTCACTGAACAACATGTGGCACTGTGGCCTGCCTGGGTGTTCATCTCATGGGGGGTCCCAGAAGCACCTGCATGGATAGCTCTGGCAGGCCCTGTGCCTTCCTCCCATGAGTTGCTCACGGCCAACCCCCATACCTGAACACTCATCAGCCACACATAGACACGGGAGGGCTGCAGAGCAAAGGAGAACCCCAGTTTTCATGACAGTCTCCTCGCCATAAGCACCTCTCACAGAAGAATTAAAACCTTGGGACAGGAGGCGGGCAGAGGAGCCTCCAGACCCTAACCATTCCCAAGTTCCTTAGGAAGAAAAAGCAGCCAGAAGACGTTGCCATGGGAAAGGTATTAATACCTTCATGTAAGAAGTACTTAGTCTAGACCTCAACCTGGGATGGGGGTGGAGCCGGGGGGGGGGGGGGGGGGGGGGGGGGGGGGGGGGATAGAGTAGGCACAGTCTCCTACATCATGGTCATCTCACTGGTAGCTAATATTCCTATAGGAAGCTCTAGCCATAAAAGTGGGGCAAGCAAGCCTGCTTAGAATGCTGGTCCACACCCTGGAGGAGCCACGCTGTTTCCACACACAGAAAGCCCAACTCAGCAGGAAGCAGGGCTGGCAGGGACAGCAGCAGTCTGGTACCTTGGGTGGGTTTTACCCAGCAGCTAGGTACCTTGAGCTGTGCTCAACCCAGCTGCCAGGCTCCCTGACACACAACCAGCAGCGCTCATGCGTGCCTGTCCTCCGGGGATGCCTAGGCAGTGTAACAAAAGTCTTCCAAAATAAACTAGGGATTCACAAAGACCCAAAACACTGCAACAGTGCACCAGGCCAACCAAGCACAAACACAAGTGAAATCCAAATGCCTCCTGGAGTATGGAATCATTCCAAAACTCCAGGCGTTTGGTCCTCCAAGTGGTATTTTTCCCAAATCAAAGCATCCCAGCGGTATGGAACAAACAAAGAAGGGGTGGAGCTAGCATGCATGAGAGCCTAGGATTGATACCCAGGACTGGGGCTGGGGGTGCTGTCCACAGACACCTCCCTGGCCTCTGACCTCTTCTCCCCGTGACAGGAAACTTGGGGAGAACAAGCCTGGCTGATCCACCCGGGCTCCAAGTCACAAGATACGATCAGAAAGTTGCATATACGGTAAGACACATCGGACCCACCTCACTGCCATGGTGCCAAGCACATGACACTCCTCTCTCCACTCCATCACAAAACAACCCAAAAGCCATGGCTCATTCACATCTGATTTCAATGTGTGTGCTTCCTGGAGAGAAGCAGAAACATTTGGTGGACAGGAAAAACAAGTCCCTATGAATAGGTCAGCAGTGTGCCGACAAGTCCTCAAAAACCTGCATGAAGCAGAAAGGTGACCTTAAAGAGCTTCATTCTTTCATACTTACTGACGTGAAAAGCTGTTCACAATAGGCTACTCGGGGGGAAGGGGCCCCAAGTCAGCCTTTGTAGCATGGGTCTATTTCAAAAGAAAAAGAAAGCCCCACAGACACGTACTTACACACACTCTAGTGGCTACTGCTAAGTAGTGAGATGACAGCCAATCCATTTCCCCCACTTCTCGGCTGTAGTTCCCATAAACCTGGACATGAGGAAAAGCTACTTAGCCTCCCAGCTGTCAGTCTTCTCCGGCCTGGCGCGGCCTTGTGTCTGACTGATTCACCTCCAAGGTCATCCACAACATCATTTCACTTCAACCACAAACAGCAGGAGTGTCCATGGGGGAGCTCTCCGAAGGTCAGTTCTTCAGGACACAAAGAGAGGCAGGGCAGGGCCTGGCAACAGTCCTGGACGTCTACAGGAAGCTCTGCCACAGGCTGCCACAGAAAAAAAATGCCGATTCCAGCTGGGAAGTCTGACAATAACTGGATGGGTTTCATATTCAGTGAAAGCAGCAGCAGAACAGAATTCACTCAAAGAAAGCTGAGGGTTGGTATACTGGCTGGTTTTGTGCGTCAACTTGACACAAGCTTGAGCCCTCAGAGACGGAGCCTCAAAGAAGGAAATGCCTCCATGAGATCCACTGTAAGGCTTTTCTCATTTAGTGAACAATGTGGGAGGGCCCAGCCCATGGTAGGTGATGCTATCCCTGGGCTGGTGGTCCTGGGTTTTATAAGAAAGCAGGCTGACCAAGTCAGAGGAAGCAAGCCAGTAAGCAGCACTCCTCCATGGCCTCTGCATCAGCTCCTGCCTCAAGGATCCTGCCCTGCTTGAGTTCCTGTCCTCACTTGCTGTGGGACAATGGTTTTACCCTGTAAAGATTTGTTTCTTGTACTTGTTTAATAAACACTGATTGGCCAGTAGCCAGGCAGGAAGTAGAGGTGGGGCAACGAGAATTATGGGAAGAGGAAAGTTTCAGTCTGCAGTCCTGACCTAGATGCAGAGGATGCAAGACGTGACTACCTTGCAGAAAAGGGTACCAAGCCACATGGCTATCACAGACAAGAATTATGGGCTAATATAAGTTATAAAAGTTAATAAGAAGCCTGAGATACTAGACCAATCAGTTTATAATTAATGTAAACCTCTGTGTAATTTCTTTGGGACTGAACAACTGCAGGAACCGGGCAGGACAGAAATCTCAGTCAACACTTACTTCCTTCAGTGGTAAACAGCAATATGGAAGTGTTAGCTGCAAAAACCCTTTCTTCCCCAACTTGCTTTTGGTCATGTGGTTTGTCAAAGCAACAGAGATCCTAGCTAAGATGGGAGGCAGACACCAACTGAAAGTTGATCATCAGAGAGGGTATCAAAGAATCCCCAGGATGATTCTACATGCAGAGAGATAAAATGAAGCTTCCTACAAGACTGAGAAAGGGGGGAAGTGAAAAATAATATTAAATATTAAATAATAATAATAATGCAAATGAGCCAGGCATTGTGGCACACACATTTAATCCCAGAATTCAGGAGGCAAAAGCAGTCAGATCTCTGTAAATTCGAGATTTACACTGTCTATACAGCCTGGTCTACATAGCTAGTTCCAGGCCAGCCAGGGCTACACAAAGATCCTGTCATTCAAAAAAGACAAAAAAAAAAAAAAAAAGACCATAGCTACTCATATTACACACATTTACAGGATTAAAGAAGAATATTAGGAACAACTATACAAAAACAGATCTGTAAACTTTAACAGACATGGACAAAATGCCCCCAAAACTACTTCTGGTCAAAACCGACCCAAGAAGAAATAAAGACTGAATATTCTCGGAACTATTCAAGGAACTGATGCATGCCACTATCCTAAATACTGCACACAGGCTGTCTTGGGTGCAGCCGGTTTTTTGGCATGCTCTACTAAACACTTAGGAAACAAACGGTTCCAATCTGATTCAAACTTGTCTACAAAAGGAAAATAAGGAAACACACCCAACTTGCTTCATGAGGCCAGTATTAACTTGTACCAGAGCCAGACAAACAGACTAATAACAAAACGGAAAAGCAACAGGCCAGTCACCATTCCCTAGAGAGAAAGGAAGCCTTAGACAGTGCAATGCACATAGATAGTAACGCATGACCAAAGCTCTTAACTCCAGAATCCTGAATTGACTGGAGAGGAGAAATCTAATGAATATAGATAGATTCACCACCATAATGGGCTAAAGGAAAAGCTCAACAGAGCTAGAGAAAGGAATAAAATTCAAAGGTAACACGCAGAGAAGAAAATCCCAATAGCAAACCTCGCTCAGTGGTCAAATATTGAATGCATACTCCTTTAAGGCCAGGAGTAAGACAACGAGGCTGCTACTATCTCTCCTCATCTACAGCACAGGCAGAGAGAGAGAGAGAGAGAGAGAGAGAGAGAGAGAGAGAGAGAGAGAGAGAGAGCGCGAGCGAGCTGACTGTGCCTGGTATGGACTTCTGAAACCCCAAAGTCCACCCCCATCACACACCTCCTCCAACAAGACAACACTTCTAATCCTTCCCAAACAGTTCCACCAACTGAGGAATTCGTGCACAAGTCTATGGGGGCTATTCTCATTCAGACCAAACAGATCCACATGACAGAATGAGAGAACTGGCGCCTGTAAGCTGTCATACCACCTACAGCATGTGTGCACACATGTTCATGCGTACACAGGCATGTACATGCATAGACACAAATAACTTTTAAATAAAATAAGGGTGTGGGAAATAAGGTCACAAATGTCGGGACCACATTTTATACAAGAACCTGTTTTTTCTCAGGAAATTCGGGATCAACCTACCACTGGACCCAGCAATACCACTCTTGGGAATACACCCAAGAGATGCCCTATCATACAACAAAAGTATATGCTCAACTATGTTCATAGCAGCATTGCTTGTATTAGCCAGGACCTGGAAACAACCTAGATGCCCCTCAATGGAAGAATGGATGAAGAAAGTATGGAATATATACATATTAGAGTACTACTCAGCAGTAAAAAACAAGGACTTCTTGAAGTTTGCAGGCAAATGGATGGAAATAGAAAACACTATCCTGAGTGAGGTAAGCCAGACCCAAAAAGAGGAACATGAGATGTACTCACTCATATTTGGTTTCTAGCCATAAATAAATGGCATTGAGTCTATAATTCGTGATCCTAGAGAAGATAAATAAGAAGGTGAACCCAAAGAAAAACATATAGACATCCTCCTGGTTATTAACCTTCATCAGGCGATGAAAGGAGACAGAGACAGAGACCCACATTGGAGCACTGGACTGAAATCCCAAGGTCCAAATCAGGAGCAGAAGGAGAGAGAGCACGAGCATGGAACTCAGGACCGCAAGGGGTGCACCCACACACTGAGACAATGGGGATGTTCTATCTGGAACTCACCAAGGCCAGCTGGCCTGGGTCTGAAAAAGCATGGGATAAAACCAGACTCGCTGAACATAGCGGACAATGAGGACTACTGAGAACTCAAGAACAATGGCAATGGGTTTTTGATCCTACTGCACGTACTGGCTTTGTGGGAGCCTAGGCAGTTTGGATGCTCACCTTACTAGACCTGGATGGAGGTGGGTGGTCCTTGGACTTCTCACAGGGCAGGGAACCCTGATTGCTCTTCGGGCTGACGAGGGAGGGGGACTTGATTGGTGGAGGGGGAGGGAAATGGGAGGCGGTGGCGGGGAGGAGGCAGAAATATTTAATAAATAAATAAATAGAAAAAAGAAGAACCTGTTTTTGACACTGTCCCCATAGTGACATCAGAGAGAACCAGACTGCCCAGGAGCGGACACTGAGCATAGAGCCCAAGTCCATGGGACTAGGGTTCACAATGGCCATTGCTTAGAGTACAGGATTAATACAATGGATTTGCTGGGTCCTGAGTTTCTGCCTAGAAAAAATGAGGGACACCAAGGGATTGGGGGGAGCATACCCAAGTCCTAAATGCCACTGTGTATATGGGTACACAGTTTCTCCTCATCCTTGATTCTCACTCTTGCATTAGGCCAGGGGAGGAAGTCAGTCTTTCAGAAAACAAAAGTATTCCTACCACTTGAATACCTACCAAGTGGTTCAGTTTTGTCAGTTACTTTTTGATGAGTTTCAGAGCTTGCAGCAATACCAATCCAGGACTGACAATCAGCCCAAAAAGGGAACTTGGTCTAATTTGAAGAACTGAGACGAGTGTGGATGTATTTTAAGCTATAGCAGCGCTGGCATCCAGGCAGTCAAAGAATAGAACCTTTTCGCATCTCATGTTCTAGACAGAATTTCTAAACAGATTTTAGAGTACCTTGTTTAAGTCTCTCCCCCTTCCCAACCAGTTATTTGAAACAGGTTCTCATTATGTATCTCAGGCCAACCTTGAACTCAAAACCTCCTGCTTCAGCCTCCTGAGTATTGGAACTACTGGCATCGGCTTGCATGTCCAGACTAGGGATTTCTCTCACTTAGTGGCATGTGAAAATAGAATAAAAACAGCCCATTCTGTCATGGTTTCCACAGAGCCAGTTCAGTCACCCAGTGGATTAGTTGCTTCTCTCTTGGTTGTGATAATGAGAAAATACTTACCAAAAGCAACGGTGCTAGCTGGTTTTCCGTCACCTTAACACAAGCTAGAGCCATCTGGGAAGAGAGAATCTCAACTGAGGAAATGCCCACACCAAACCAGCCTTTGGGCAAGCCTGTGGTACAGCCTCTCAAATGATCCTTGATGATTGATATGGGAGGGCCCAGCTCACTGTGGGTGGAGCTACCCCTAGACTGGTGGTCCTCGGTACTCTAATAAAGCAAGCTGAACAAGCCATGAGGAGCAAGCCAGTAAGCAGCATCCACCCATGGTCTCTGCTTTCGTTCCTGCCCTGACATTCCTGGGTAATGAATTATAAATGCTTAGCATTTCACAGACACTCCCGTCTTGGCGCCTGGTGATGTCTGAAACAGGACTTGGGTTTGCTCCCCCCAATCCCTTGGTGTCTCTCATTTCTTCTATTCTAGGTGGAACAGCAGGAGCCAGCAAATCCATTTGTATTAATCCTTTACTCTAAGGGTTACTTGTGAACCCTAGACCCATGGACTCGGGCTCCGTGCTCAGTGTCTGCTCCTGGGCAGTCTGGTTCTCTCTGTTGTCACTTTGCAGAAAGCCTCAAAAAAAAAAAAAGGGTAGAATGAAATAAACCCTTTCCTCCCCATGTTGTTGCATTTTCTTTTTGTTTGTTTGGTTTTTGGTTTTTTGAGACAGGGTTTCTCTGTGTAGCTTTGGTGCCTGTCCTGGGACTAGTTCTTATAGACCAGGCTGACCTGGAACTCACAGAGATCCACCTGCCTCTGTCTCCCAAGTGCTGGGATTAAAGGCGCGTGTCACCACCGCCTGCCCTCCCAGGTTGTTTTATCACAGCAAGAGAGACCCTAACTAAGACAGCAACTTAAGGAAGGAAGAGTTGCTTGATTTACAGTTTGAGGGTACAGTCGACCACGGCGGAGACAGCAAGGCAGCAGGAGCACGAGGCAGCTGTCATGTGGCATTCAGTCAGGAAGCTGACAGGTGAATGCGGGTGCTCAGCACGGCTCCTCCTTTTCATCCAGCCCAGGACCCCCACCCATGGGATAGTGCTGACCACATTTAAGGTAGGTCTTCTCTTGATTAGCTCAGTCTAGAAACTCCCTCACAAGCTCGGCAAGAGATTTGTCTCTAGGGTGATTCTGGAGCCTGTCAAGTTCGGTCAGTATTAACAGCCACACCTAATATGAACAAGATTCTAGGAGTGGCTCTGAATAAAAAAAAAAAAAAAAAAAAAAAAATTAGCAGGTACAGGCACTTGCTGCTATGCCGGACAAACTGTGTTTGATTCCCAGAATCCACATAATGGAAAGAGGGAATCAACTCCAAAAAAGCTGTTCTCTGCCTCCAAATATACTCAGTGACATATATGCCTGTGTGTAGGCACACATATATACATACATGTTTATATGCATGCATTTATATATACACACATATATACACTACTACATACACGCACATATATATATGTATACACACACACACACATATATATGTAGTACAACTGATTCACTCCCTTAAGTTCTGTACTGCACACCATGTCGCAGGCCTGCAGGAGAACTCGGACCCTTATTTATTGTAATAATAATGAAAGCCTGGAAGCACAGGATGGCCATGCACTACTCAGGAGACTGAGTTCTACACAGCAGGTTCCAGGCCAGCCCAGGTTATGCAATCCTGCCTCAAACAAGAAATAAAAACAAAAGAAAGGTTTAGCAAGATGAGCTGGCAGAAGTAGAGGAGCTTGCTATGCAAGCCTGATGACCTGAGTTTGACCCATAAAACTCATATAAGGTATAAGGAGAGAACAACTTTACAAAGTTGCCCCTGCCCTCCACTCACATGTACTGTGACACATGTATGCATGCGCACACACACACATACCATATACTTTTGAAGTATAAGCGGGAATACCTTTTAAATGACATTAATTTTTTGTTTGTTTGTTTTTTGAGAGGGCTTCTCTGTAACTTTGGTGCCTGTCCTGAACTAGCTCTTGTAGACCAGGCTGGCTTTGAACTCACAGAGATCTGCCTCTGCCTCCCAAGTGCTGGGATTAAAGGCGTGCATGCACCACCATCACCTGGCCATAATTTTCTTGTTTCTATGTACTGACTGTGAAATAGGCAAAAGGCTTAGCAATAAGCCCAATACAATCATTAATAACACTATGTATGTATTAGTTTGTAGCATAACTGAATATTACTGTTGACTTCACTCTTTTCCTGACAAAATAAAAGTTATGGGTTTCTTCCTACTCTGGTATCTAGAACCAGCAAGTCTCAATGTGTGGTTGTTCTTTATAAAATGTAAGAGAGCAAGGTGTTGTGTCACACGCCTTTAGTCCCAGCTCTTGGAAGGCAGAGGCAGGAGGATCTCTGAGTTCGAGGCCAGCCTGGTCTACAAATCAAGTTCAAGGTCTACACAGAGAAATCTCTCTCTCTCTCTCTCTCTCTCTCTCTCTCTCTCTCTCTCTCTCTCACACACACACACACACACACACACACACACACGTAAATAAAATTCAAATGTGATTCATTAACAAACTCTGTTTCTAAAACCAATGTTCCAGGAACAACCATGATAATATGACTCTTTGTTTCAGGATAAGCATTTACCCACCATCCCTGTGCTCATCTGGACTAACACTTAACAAGAACACAAGAACACTGTGGCTGAACCACCCTACCGGACACAGCCTGGGGAGAAGCCTCTGTCCCCTGCCCGCACCTATACTTGATGTCGAATACTGTGGCGTCCTCATCCTCATCGTCCTCCTCATTCAGTGGGGCCATCTCCACACGCTCAGCAGGAGTGGTGATGATGTCATACTTGCGGGTCTTCTTTAACCTCTTTCCCAACCTGGAGGAGGAGAAACATTCATGAGACCACGGCCGGCCGCGAGAGACGCTGATGAGGCCAAGCCTCTGTACAGATGGAGTAGCTCGTGCTCAGTTAAGTTCACTTCCTGACATCTGCAGACAAAGCCTGCTACCGCCTCCAGACAGAGGCTGCAGCTGTACCCCGAAAGCTTGGTTAAGGCCCCAGAAGCTGGGGGCTAGAGAGAGAACTCGGGGTACGGCACTTGCCGTGCAGGCAAGAACACTGGAGTCCGAACCTCCATCACTCACCCTCAGCTGCAAGAAAAAGGTCAAATGCCAGATGGGTATAATGGCCCTCCTGAAATCTCATCATTCAGAAGCCAGACAGGGCATCTGGGAACAAGATGGATAGTTAAACTAGCCCAAGAAGAAGCTTCCAGTTCAGCAAAAAACTCTGCCTTATAAACTAGAAAGATACACACACACACACACACACACACATACACACACCCCAAAGGTACACACACACACAGATACATATACACACACACACACCACAGATATATACATACACACACACACACACACACACACATATACACACACTGGAGAGGGGGACACAACCCAGGTGTCCACAGGACTTACAGCTTCCTAACCCTTCCTGCCTTCCCAACGCAGGGCTATCTGAGCACCAACAACTCAATAACTGAGAGAAATAGTATAAACGCAGCAGTTCAAAAAGATAAAATTCATGCAAGCAATGCATGGTGAACAAAGATCATATCATTCTCTGAGGACGAGAAAATGACAGCCTGGCTTGAGGTGCAAGTGCCATCCTACAGGATCTGGGTCAAAGTCCAGACACAGAGAAGTTCTTTCAGATTCATCCTAAGTCAAATGTGATAGGAGCAATCTTCCTCGAAGGTGAGGGATGGTGGCTGAGATGAATGATGCCCTTCTCAAGTCTGCATACAGTAGGTTCTTGGCATAAGTTAGTTGGGGTTGATAATAACAAACAGAAATTACACATACCCCAGCCTCTCTCCTAAGAGTAGGACTTGTAAAAGTGAGTCAATGTTGTTTCCGTGGTGAGGGCTATAGTACTACACTGTTACCTCTGGTGTGCCAGAGGGACACTGCAAGTCCCAGGAAAAGAGCAGACGCCAGACCCTAGCATATGACTCTCTGCATGAAAACTGCAATATTTTTCAGGGGGTGTCTGGAAAGCGCATGGTGCCATGTAAGGAGAGCCCTCTTCTGATGACCGCTGACGCTCTCTGAGCCTGTTCCTCTGTGGTCTTGGATCTGTTCCCAAGGCTTTGTATTCTCTGCCAGCCTCCTCTTAAGAAAACCGGATGCTCTCTATGAAAAAGCAGCCAATCCAAAGCATCCTAAGTAGGGCACTGAAGAGGCCTCCTGCAGATGGCAAGCTGTTCCCCTGAGACCACTTGTCAAAGACACCGGCAGATCTTCTTACCTCTTGCCAAGAGAAAGCCTCTCAAGTTCTCAAAAAGCATCAAAATAGAAACTCACTTTTAGGTCCTCTAAAAATGTCTTCGGAACGGCAATGTGCTCTTGGCTTACCTACTACAAATTACCAAAAATAGGACTCACCAAACTGCCACGTCATTTGCATAGCAAACTTTAGCACCATATCTCTAGCATAAATCAGCCTGTGTGATCTATGGCGCCTGCTCATCCAGCCCTTCAGGTAACAAGTCTGTTTTCTTGAGATTGAAGCATTTCTTAAGGAGGGGAGGAGGAAGGCTTGGGCAACTCACAAGCTACAAGAGAGCTAAAAGCCTCGTGAGGCTCCTTCCCCAAATTACAGGAGCAGGAACACATGCTGGAAGTAGGGGACACTTCCATGGTGTTGATGCCCACAAGCTGCAGAGGGCTTCAATGCACAGTGGAACTGGCTCTTCCCTCTAAGTCACCCGCGTCCCTATAAGTGAAATGAAAAGTGAAATATGCCCTGGCAATGCTGAAGCATGCAAGGTGTTTCTGTTGAACTTGGCCATGTTGGGTTTCACGTTCTAAGTTGATGAGGACGACTGACCAGGTCTCTTCCCCGATTATAGAAGGTTGAATCATCATGTGGTTGCTGGGAGTTGAACTCGGAACCTTTGGAAAAGCAGGCAGTGCTCTTAACAGCTGAGCCATCTCTCCAGCTCTATAAGTAACTCTAGGAAATCCACTGGTCACCAAGGTAGGCTTACATGAAAGAACTTCTTCTGTCTGTTACTGGAGCCCTATCTGGGCAAACAGGCATGTGTCCTCCCAAGCAGTCACACAACACAGAGGGAAGACCTTGGCAAGTAAGAACCTAGCAACAAAATGGGGCAACCTGAAGCCTCACTGCTGAATAACTGTTCCTACCGCTGTCCTCACAGGTAATGTTCCTGGGCACAGATGTGTCTACCTGGACTCCAAAATCAGGTTGAAAAATGGTACAAATGCCAAGCCTGACATCAAAACATTAAACCAAAGGGACATGCCTAGCCACCTTGTCATAAACGAGATCCTGAGTGCCCAAGGTTTATAGGCTGGGCAGAAGAAGTGTCTAAAATGTTTAGGAAATTTCCTCGAACCTGAGGGCTTGAGGAAGTCACTAGTACATCCTCAAAATGGCCCCACCCAGACGGCTTCAGGCCGAGTCGCGGTTCTGGATCAGGAACTCTGCAAAGTGCACACTCTGACCTACAGACTCCAGTGTGCATGTGCAATATGAAATACCCATCATTACTGACTCTGGAAGGGGAGCCCTGTGTAGCCTTGGCTGTCCCTGGAACTCACTCTGTAGACCAGGCTGGCCTCGGAATCAGAGATCTGCCTACCTCTGCCTCCCAAGGGCTGAGGTTAAAGGCGTGCCCCACCACTGACCAGCAAGGCCTTACATATTTCCCCATGGAAGATTCAGGAAAACAACACCAACCCCGAGACCTCCATGGTCTGTGATGCTTTAATACCAGTCTTCTCAACTACACAAGCTCAGAAAGGGATCATGAACCCCAAGATGATACCAAGGATGTAATAGGGAACATTGTGTGTAAAACGATGGGGCTATGAACACTCAAACACCTAGACAAACATTATCCCAGGTATTTCTGAATGGATGTAACATCTAAAGTAGATAAACAAAGTCAGGGCTGGAGAGATGGCTCGGTGGTTAAGAGTACTGACTGCTCTTCCAGATGACCTGGGCTCAATTCCCAGCACCTGTATGGCAGTTCACAACTGCCTATAGCCACAGTTCTAGGGGATCTGGCACCCTTATACAGACATATTTTCAGGCAAAACACCATTGCACGTGAAATAAAAATAAATCATTAAAAGAAATTTTTAAATAAATAAAGCCAACTCTCCTCCACAATGTGGGTGGGCCTCACCTACCCAGGCAAAGGCCTAAGTGAAACAAAAGGCAGTCTCTTTTAAAGGGAAGTCTTCCTGCCCATTAGCCAGTAGGTTTGTGGGGTGGGGGGTTATCTCTTCGTTTGTTTTGTTATATTGGTTTCTGAGACAGTCCTATGATGTATCCCAAACTTGTCTCAAGACTCATATTCTCCTGCCTCCATCTCATGGATGTGTACCAGCTAGCCAGATACACTGTCTTTGGACTCACTGAAACAATGGCTGTTTCTCAGCCTTAAGTATGTCTGCATTCAGACCAGAACCGAGGGGTTGGAGAAATGGTTCAGTGGTTAAGAGCACTGACTACTCCTCCAGAGGACCCAGGTTCAATTCCCAGCACCCACATGGCAGCTCACAACTGTCTGTAATTCCAATTCCAAGGAAATCAACACTGTCACACAGACATAACTGTAGGCAAAACACCAATGCACCAGAAATAAAAATTAATTTAAAAAACTACCAGGGTAGCCTACCCAGGTGGTGAGGAAAAAACACAACCCCACCAGCACCATTTAGACTGAGTAGGAGGAGACCCACATGCCTGCCTGCCCAGGGAAACCAGCTGGTCAAGCACTATTATCATAGACAAATGGATGGGCTGGGCTGGGCTGGGATGGGAGAGAGAGAATGGTTCATGTCCTGTGTAGAAAGAGATCTGAAGAGGTGAAGGCAGTGAGGAGCAGGCTGAGGTGGGTGGTCTGCTTGTCACCAAGGGCCATGGTGATGTCCGGGCCTCGCCTGCTGCTAAGGCCCATGTGTAGGTCTGTGGCCTGCTGCACCTTGGGTCTGTGTTGATGTCTGTGACTCCTCATACCACGGAAGGCCAAGAGGCAGGGCTCTCACCGGCTGCAACATTAGGGATTGCTGACCCAGTCCCTCAACAGCTGCAGCACGCAAAAGAGCAGGCCCTGCACCTCACCTAGGCAGCAAAGTAGAGTTGATCCTGTCAACACGGGTGTGGTGTGCCAGCCCTGAAAACATGAGCACGGGAGATCTGGTGCTTCTCATCTGCCATGTGGTGGCATGGACAAGGGAGAGATGCCTTCTCCTTGCCCCTCATCACCTACCCCTTACTGGCTGCAGCACTTGGGAGTGCAGGCCTTGCACCTTGCCGGAGGGCCTGAGAGAGAGCTAGCACTGCACCCTTTGTCTGCCAGGTGGTGTCAAAGACCAGAGAAAGATGCCCTTCCAGAGCTGCCCATCCCCATTACCAGCAGATCTGGCCCCACCCCTCATCTGCCATATGGTGGCATGGGCAAGGAAGAGATGCCTTTCTCCCACTCTGCCTGAGGCAGCTGGGAGAACTGCCCCTGTCCCTCACCAGCTGCAACACTCAGGAGAGTGGCCCCTGTCCCTCACCAGCTGCAACACTCAGGAGAGCAGTCCCTGTCCCTCACCTGGGCACCACAGTACAGCTGGCCCTGGTGGTATAAGTGTTGGTGAGCCGGCCCTGAGGGCATTAAAACAGGAAATGGGCCCTGCCCCCTTGCTCCTTGCTGTGTGACTCACTGAGTCACACTACAGCTTTCGCATTTTCTTTTTCTACAAGGGTAGAGGACAGATACAAAGGGACAGGGAGATAAATAGGATCAAGATATATGTAATGAAATTCACAACAAACAAATAAAGTTACAAAAAAAGACTAAACCTATAAGATCTTCATAAGCAATTTCCTATAAGTATATGGCCCACCTCTCTCTCCCTTCCTCTCTCAGACACACACATACACAGAGACAGACAGACAGACAGACAGACAGACAGACAGACAGACAGACAGAGAGGGGGGGGGGAAGGTGTACTTCAAACACCAGTTCTGACATTATGAGCCAGAGAAACTGCATTTCAAACAATCAACCCTCTGAAACAAAATACCCTTTGCTAGGGAAGCACAAGTCTTGCTGTCTCATTGCCAGGCGTGTTTATCGGACAAAGCCGAGACCCATACGAAGTCGATACACGCGGGTCCATTCGGGGCAGAGCTCGCACCACATCACGCACTAAAAAGGACATCCACGGACAGCAGGGACACTGGGTAGTGTGGGGACTGCCCTACTTGCATGCACACACTTCTTCCAAAGAGGACCTTTTCTTTCCTAGCTGTGCACAGGGCAGAAGCAGGTAATTCAGAAATAGAATGGGTCAGTGCTTTTCAGACTTCCAGGTCCTGGAGTCTAACTGTCCTGAGAGTATGGAACCAGGGCATCCTGCATCAGCAAGAGAGAACATGAGAAACTTGGAAACAGTAGTCCTAGAAGCTATGCTTGTGTCCATGATGCTAAGCAACTCACAAGTGTGTTCACACGTGCGACTTGTCTTGCATTTGTGTGTCCATGTGTGCACATGGACGTGGGTGTGTGGGTAAGTAGATGGTATGTGCACTGTTCGTATCCTCCTCTAGCTCCCTCCACCTTATGTTTTGAGACAGGGTCTCTTCACACATCCTCGAGCTCACTGATTGGCTAGACTAGGATCCAATTGTCTCTACCTCGAAACACTGGTTTGCAGGGACCCATTGCTCAACTAGCTTTTTGTTACTGTTGTTGTTGTACTGGAGTCCTCTGGAAGAGCATCCGGTGCTCTCAACTCCTGAGTCATCGCTCCAGCTCTCCAGCCAGCTTTCTACGTGGCCGCTGGGGACCCAAACTCAGGTCTTATGCTTTCGTGACAAGCATTTTACTAATCAAACCATGTCCCAAACTCCCACGGGCACAACATCTAAATAATCTATAAAGCAATATCATTGATAATTCAGTCTTCCAAGAGAGGAAACTGAGGTTCAGAGAGGTCACTCTGCCCACTGCCACACAGTTAATCAGAAGTATAGTTCGATCTGAAGTTCCCGTGACCAAGGAGCTCAGAAGTGCACGGCTGCCTTCACCACACACTTGGACTACAGGACACAGAGAAATTGATCTTGAACCAACAGTCAACTTCCTCCCTGCTGGCAAGCTGTCACGGTGCAGGAAGGGGCTGGAGAAGCTTCTGGAAGAGAAAACACGTCAATTGTCTTACTCAGAGTTGGACCCTGTTTGTCACAGCAGCAACCTGCCAGGCAAGATATGCCCAATTTGTAACAGTGGCATGACTGTTGTGGGGGTAACCAACCACTTTCTGATCGGTTATGAGGCCTGCTCCACAGAGAGAGCTCATGCCTGGTACTATAAACCTGACCAGAAGCCTAAGGCTAGAGAAGTCACAGAGCCTAAGGGAGAAGCTGCTTCTGTTATTTTGCTAAATGGTCATGTTTTCAAAGAGTCTCTTACCTACATATGTTTACATCCACACACCTGGGCGGTTCTCAGTCTTGGTCAGAGAGGTTTCTTTTTGCAGTGGGCAGCAGTCAACAGAGAGATACATAACTGGTCACAGTACTAAGAAGAAGAGACTGAGTGATCAGTCCTAAATGGGGCATCTGTATCAATCCCCCAACCCCAACTGAGGCTCAGAGGATACCGTGGAAGGAGAAGCAAAAAGAATGGGAGAGCTGGAAGATGTGGGGGAGGGCTGTGAGATTCTGTGTCCTAGAGAGATGACAGAGATAACCATCGCACTTGGGAACTCACAGCGGCTGTGGCTGCCTGCACACGGTCAAGTAACCAAAAGTCCAGCAGAGATGTGGTAGATGATTTCCAGGCCCCGCCCCTTACTGGGAAGCTATTGGCAGTAGACAGTTGCTGGGAGAGGATCGTTCTTTTTTGAAAATATGAGCACTGATAGGATCCCCATGCTCCAGTAAAGGGTTCCACACCAATGTACATATGGGGCAGCACTAGCTGGGCTAAACAGGTTATAAATACATACCCAAAAAAAAAGAGACCTGAAGCTGTGAGGGGGACATGTTGAAGATCTGAGAGCTGGAGAGGAGAAAGGGGGAGTATATGAGTATGTGTGATCCCACTGTATACAGGTATAAAATCCTCCAGAATAAAGAGAAGATTAATGAAAAGACAAGAGGGAGGTATTACAAAATAAATACATTTTTTAAATTCTTCCCCTCCGGAATGTCATCCCCTGGTTTGTTTACTCAGAGGGCTCTCCAGCAGCTGGCCAGAATCAAGTTTCCAATGAGCCTGCAAGCTTCACTTAGACAAACAAGGAAGCTGGGGAGCAAGCTCCAGGGCTAGCAGAGCAACTCGGAAAGAACCCTTCCAGACCTGCACTCAACAACAAGGCAGGGCAGAGCAACACTGAGCCCCAGTGAGTGGGCTCAGTTTGGAGCATGGCTGTCAGAGACATAGACCAAGGAGTCCAGAGACAGAGGTTTGAATCCTAGCCCTTGCCTTTGTGCCTGTGAGTAAGCTATTCATCCTAAAAGCAAATGCCTTCATAGCTGTTTCTTTCCAGGTTCTGGGATTCTGATGGTGGATCACCCAGCCAACCTACTCCATAGGACCTTAAGTTTCCCCCCATTTTTACCTGAGATCATTAAGGACACCTAAACCTTGTTCTGACTTCTGTCGACAGCCCTACTGTGGGACACACTCCACTTACAACTTGTAAGTATGCCTGGTCCTCTACCATCCTCTCCCTTGGGGTGACAGTAAGGGCAGCCACCACAGTTGGGCTTAGCACAACAACACACATGATGTCATCATAGCCTGAGGCTAGAAACGCAGGCGGGTTCATACTATGAAGTTAAGGAAACAAAAACCAGGAGATGCTGATGAGCCTAATCTAGTAAGTGGGACTCAAATTTTGAACTTGTCCCACACCAGCAAAGGACAGGAAGTGCTGGGTAAACCCAGATATGCACAGAGTCTGGGTATATCCACCCCTGAGAAGTGCAGGCAGTCACCTGTGATACTTCCCAGGTGACTATAAGGACAGCCCCAAGTTCCTTTGGTTGCCAGGCAGTTCCTACTACAACTAAAAGTCACCAGACAACATCTGTGCATGGAAGGGAGGCATGCTTAGCTTCTGTCTCATGGAGACGCTGAGCCATCTAAATTAGCCTAACCTACACATTTCATGAAATACAATAAAATACTAACAAGGTTTGTGTTGGGAAATCTAGACATGCTGATTCCAGTGTCGGTGCACAAGTGTAATCCCAGCATCCAGAGGCTAAGGCAGGAAGATGAAGGCTAGCTTGGGCTACACAGGGGGACCCCCCCATCTCAAACAAACACAAAGCCAAGCATAGAAGTGGACACAGATCCAGGAACCTTCTGCAAAGGAGAAGTAATGGAGGGAACTGGCTTCTCCACACAGCGAAGCCACAATCACAGCGTTGAGTTACAGACCCACAAAGAGACGCTGTAGTGGACCAGAGCACCCAGAGGCAGACACTACTATATCCCAACATAGAATAAAGGTGGCAGTATGGTTCAGGGAAAGCCATTTATCCAGTGTTTTGCTTACAGCCACCAATATCTCATACTCTATCATAATAAACGAGATAAATAGACTTAAGGGTAGGAAATAAAACTGTTAGCACAAAACATGGAGGAGATCCAAATGCCTTAGAAAGAGAAGGGTGCTGAATTCAAACATAGGAAAATAATTTAAGTCAGCGGGGGGCACAGGAAAAATAATAATAATAATAATAATAATAATAACTTAAGTCAAGATAAATGATAAGCTTGGAAAATATATCCAATTGCAGTGCAGATGTAAACTAACCTCCTTGACAGACAGAAGGAGTATCTATCTACAAATCAATAAAAGAGGCCAATCATCTAATTGAAAAATGTGTCAAAGGACATAAAAGCAGGCAGGTCACAGGCAGAGAAAAAGCAAACAAAAGGCTGTGCATCCGGCAGATTCAGCCTCTAAAGAGATTCCATTATCCACTTGCAAGCTTAGCAAACATCAAAATGACTAAAGATACACAGTGGGCGGGGCATGGGAAACAGGTCTCACGATGCTACCGGGTGCACAGGCTGTTACACACACAGTTCAGTAACACCTGTCGTTTACAATGGTACAAACCACACCAAGAATTTCCCTTTGGGGAGACCACCTTAACCATATGCTTCAGCCTACATAATGTGACATACAAGTGCCCATTAGTAGGAGACTGGCCACACAGAGCATAAAGTCTCCACATTGTTGACATGGAGCTGCTGTCTCTACATGGACAAGAAACATCTTTCATATATGCACGATTGATATTTATATAATCCAAGATGAGACACATAGTATATGTGTGAAGAAGGAGAAGCTACCCACATGCAAAATATAAATTTGGAAGCCGCTGGCCCCCGATAGAACACTTGTTCGTGAAACATTAAGCGATCATATACAAAAATTACCTCATAGAATTGTCTGGAGACGTTAATAAATACATGAGACATATCTCAGAACTAAAGCTATTGTTCATTATATTATAATTCGCAGAAGAAAGCATAGGATACGCTTTTGTGACCTTGGATTAGGATATCAGAAGCTAAAGCAGGAAATAGATAAATTGGACTTCATCAAAATAAAAAAAAATGTAGTGCTTCAAAGAACACCATTCAAAAAGTGAAAAGAGCCAGAAATGGGATAAAATTGCATTTGCAACACAGAAATAGTCTTACATCTCAATAATGAAATGGTGATACCATTTTTTATTGTGTGTGTTTTAGTTGGGTTTCTAATGTGATAAAACACTGATTAGAAAGAAAAAGATTTATTTGGCTTACATATCCTGATCGTAGTTCCTGAAGGAAGTCAGGACAGGTACCCAAGCAGGGGCAGAGGCCAGAACCATGGAGAAATACTGTTTATTGCCTTGCTCTCTATGGCTAACTCACCTTGCTTGTTCATACAACCCAAGACCACCTCACCAGGGAAAGCACCACCCAGACTGGGGTGGATCTGCCTACATCAATCATTAATCAAAAACAAATGCCCTATAGGTTTGTCCACAGGCCAATCTAATAGAGGCACTTCCTCAACTGAGATCCCCCCAAGTGACTAATTTATATCAACTTGATATAAACTACCAGAAAGACTGTTGGTGTGTGGATGTGAGATATAGACACGTGTGTGTGTGTGTGTGTGTGTGTGTGTGTGTGTGTGTGCCAGTGTGTGTAGCCATGCACATGCGCAGAGTCAGAGGAGGACTCCGGATGTCTTGCTCTACTATTCCCTACCTTACTTCCTCAAGACAAGCTCTCTCACTGAACTTGGAGCCTAGTTTGCAGCCAGCAAGCCCGGGAATCCTTCTGTCTTCTGCTCTCAAACCTCACGCACAGTGCACAGCACTTGGGTTGCATGGTCACGTGACCACGCCTGACTTTTTACACAGGTGCTTGGGGTTCAGATTCAGGTGCTGACGCTTCAGTAGCAAGAGCTCTTAGCCACTGAACCAGCTCCCCCAGTCCCTAGGCAAGAATATCTTAATAGTTCTCTAAAGCAAACATATAAATGGCCGATTAAGTCATACAGGGAAAGTCACACCATTATCAAACAGCACAGTGCAAACCAAACCACACCACAGTGAGGTACCACTTCCCACTCTCTAGGATCAAAAAGACAGTCTGCAGCCAAGGTTAGCAAGGATATGAAGAACCTGTGTCCTCCTATGCTTCTAGTGAGACACAGAATAGTATGATGTCATCATCCTAAATAGCCATCAGCTTTTTAAAACACTAAGCACAGGCATTACCAAATGACCAAGAAGGTCTTCCCTTAGCTCCATACCCAAGAGGAATTAAATCACACGTCCACACAAACACGTGCAAATGTTCAGTACAGCATTGCTCGGAATGGCCCAAAAGCAGAAACAATTCAAGTATTTATCAACTGAGAATATAGCATCTTGGGTACTTTTCGATTACTGTGATAAGACACAACCACTAAAGGAGAAAAAGTTTATTGGAGGCTTGCAGTTTCAGAAAGTGAGTGCATGACCATTGTGGCAGAGAGCATGGTAGCAGACAGGCAGCCGCGGTTCTGAAGCAGTAGCTGGGAGTTTATATCCTGATGGACAAGCAAGAGGCAGCAAGAGGGCCAATTGGGAATGGGATGGACTTCTGAACCCTCAAGACCCATCCCCATGACACACTTCCTCCAACAAGGCTACACTTCATAACCCTTCCCAAATGTTTCAACCAAGTAGAAACCAAACATTCAAATACATGAGCCTGTGGGGGCCACTGTCATTGAGACCACCACAAATGGATAAATGAGGGATAAATGAGGCATACAGAACCAGAGAGAGGGCTCCACAGTTACAAACACATACAGCTCCTGCAGAGAACCCAAGTTTGGTTCCCAACACCCACATCGGGCGCTTAAAATCACCTGGAACTCTAGCTGTCGGGCTAACCCAATGCCTCTGACCTCTGCACTCACAAGCAGATATCCCGACACAGACACCCACAAATACCCATAATTTTTAAACGTAGACTGATCTTGAAAAAGACAAGGTGATACGGTAACTAATTAGGAAGCTACTACTCGGGGGAGGAGCAAAATGAACCCTGAGAAGACAATGCTGAGTAGAACAGACCTCGTGTGATGTGACTGCAGCCATGTGACAGTCCAAAGAGAGACGCCCCCAGACTCGGGAGTCAATCAGCGGTCGCCCGGAGCTGGGAAAGGCGTATGGAGAGCGAGCCTCGACGGATGCAGGGTTTCAGCCTGGAGTGATGAACATTCTAAAACTGACCATAGTGGGGGATGCATAACTCTATAAAATAACCTAAACAACACAGTGTTGGATGTTTTAAAGGGTGAACTGTGTAGCCAGTAAAGTAAATCTCAGTGTCGGTGTGCACGCATGTGTGTGTGCCTCAGTGTCGGTGTGCACGCATATGTGTGTGCGTGTGTGTGTGCGTGTGTGTGTGACTATCACATTAACTTGTCTCTATACTCACAATCTTTCTGGAAATATTTACAAGAAATTGACAGTCTCTAGTTTAAAAAATAGCTTATAGGGGCTGGAGAGATGGCTCAGTGGTTAAGAGCATTGCCTGCTCTTCCAAAGGTCCTGAGTTCAATTCCCAGCAACCACATGATGGCTCACAACCATTTGTCGTGACGTCTGGTGCCCTCTTCTGGTCGGCAGACATACAGACAGAATATTGTATACATAATAAATAAATATTTTTAAAAAATAGCTTATAGTCACGTGAAAAATTTTTTACTATCTACTCCTATTCTTTGTGAAGTTTGACCCACATGAATACACTATCTGTTTTGGATTTGGTTGTTTTGAGAAAGGGGCTCAGGCTGCCCTCAAACTTGCTATATAGCCAAGTATTACCCTGAGTTCTGCCTCCTGCATCTGTGTCCTGAGTGTTGAGATAACAGGCAGGGACCATCTTCCTTATTTTATGACCCTGGGCATTCGTGCATGTTATACAAGCATTCTACCAACTGAACTACACACATTCCCCAGACCAAGATCTGTGTTTTAAACAAGTAAATAAATGCCAAAAATTCAAAGTAGAACACTCAATTTGAAATGGACCCGGCTGCCCCTCCTGGAACCCACCCAGGGCTGGCATGGCTACTCCAGCTGGCTGTGTTCCCCTGACCGGGTGACTTTAGGGGTCACATTCAGCAGCTCAACACTCCTCCTCCTCAGCTATATCAGCATTGGGCCCCTAAAGCCCTACTGTAGCTGGAAGCGAAGGGTGGTCACCTCTGACAGGAGGGAAACTCAGCCGAGAAAATGGAACCAGAATGTGGGGGTTGGGGAGACCAAGCAAGCAGCCGCGGAGCATAAGTAGGGGTTCACCCTGCAGGTGAGCCTTGACGCCTGGGTTGTAGCCAGGGTTCTAAGGACATATCTGACTTTTGACCTCTCTTCTGCACCTACTCCTCAGAACATGAGAAGTAACTAGAAAAGCAACTAAACTTGAAGAAATGGTAGAATTGGACCCCAGGATGGCCCCTGTCCAGTCATGGCCTCTGCAGGATCCCTTACAGAAGAGGTCCCTGAGTCCCAGGTTAGCTGGGGTCTCGATAGAAAAGCCTCCATTGCCTGTTACCAATGCACCCTTCCCCAGCAAGCTGCCCTGAGCACAGCACATGTGTTGGGAGCCATGCGGCCTAGTTTCAGACCAGTATATGAGCTCTTGTCTAACGGGTCTCCAGACGAGGCAAAAGTCCACGGGACAGTCTCACTTAGCAAGAACCAGTGGACTTCAGGACAGCACAGAATACTGCTGGGACCACACAGCCTGCGTGCTCTCTCACAAAACTGATGATTCTCTTGGCAGTTTTAGTATCATTTTATCAACCATGCATGGGACAGATGTGATCATTCATGGAAATCCCATTTTTTTTCTCAAACATTTTCCCCTAAGATTTCTTGGGAGCTGATGCTTCTCAGGTTTCTTGTCCTGGGATGCCAGCTGTCACTGCAGACCCCGGGAGCTGTTCTGATTCAGCACTGACAGGACCCGAGGCAGATCACCCCTATTTCTGTAAATATGCTTTGAGTAAGATTGTTGTTCTTGAAAATGTATGCCTATGTTTATCACCTCTAGTTTTGTAAAGACAGGATGTACCTGGCTCAATATTTGGCCAAGTTAGCAAAATGATAAGTATTGGGTTTGGTTTAAAGATGTTTCGATGTAAAAGTTGGGGGAAAAAAAACATATTTGACATATTTGTTTTTGCCGGAGGTTAACACTGGAGGCTGGGAAAAACTTGTTAGTATGGAAAAACATGTTTGTTTTGATACATAAATAAAGATTCTGGAGCTATTGGGGACTGGCCACTTGTATGAAACTCATCTGGTGGTCGGACAGTTCGTTTCTTCATGCCAACGCCCCTTCCCCATCTCAGGAACCTTCCCCCGAAGCCAGGCTGCAGCACCGCAGCATTCAGGAGCTCCATCTGACAAGTGCCCGCCCTGTAAGGAAGTCTCAATGAGCCAGTAATATCTGAATCTCATCTTGCTCTGCTCCAGATGGGCAACTTCAATTAAACACGGCCACATGAAACATGGGATTGTCCCTTTACTGCAGCAATGACTTTAGGATCTCCAGCAGCCGGGCTCCGCCTCAGCCGCTCAGCCTGGGCCTCCTGGAGGCTGTGTTGAGATTCTTTGTGGGCACCCACTCCTCACCTGGTCAGGGTGCTGCCCCAATGTACCAGCATGGGCCCAGCCCTGTGACTCAAAGCAGCAAGTCAACAACTCAAATGCCACTGAGCCCAGTAAATACAGGGAACCCTTGAAGTGGACATGGTGTGACGTAAACATGGGAACAAACATAATGACAGATGGTGACTAAGCACTGCCTTCAAATCAAAGGCCCCAGGAGCGGTGCATGGAGGCACTGAAACAGTTTAGCGGGTCAAGGTGCTCACAGAAAGGCCTGATCACCTGAGTTAGAGCTCTGGGACCCACGTGATGGAAGGGAACTATTAACTCCCACAAGCTTCCTACACAAACCCACCTCAGCGCATGCTCACCTACATGTGCAAACACACAATAAATAAATGCAAAAATAGCACACACACTTGTGCACCCACACAATAAATCCAAAAATGTAAAAATAATAATAAAAAGATCAGTGTCATGCCCAGCATAAAGGGGGCAGCAGCAGCCAGCTCCTGTCCCTTCCTAGGCTGAGGTTCACCGCCACTATACCACTATGCATTCTCACCTAGCAAGAGAAGAGGGACCCCAAATCTTTACATTAAGTATTCTCGGCTCTTCCAGTTTTCAAAATCAGTATCAGATCCAAACCAAACAGACTAGCCTACCTGTCTGTGGCCTGAATTTGCAAGTGCCAAGCCTTCTGTTAGCAAAATTTGTCTCAGTTTCTTAGCTGTGGTTTCTATGGTCTTGAGTGCCAAGCATGGGTGATATTTAATAATTCTACTCTAAGCCTATGAGCCCTGACAGATGTAATGATACGCCCATCAGCCAGGATCCCCCCTCCCTCTTCCCTGGCAATTTTGTCATGATCAGCAAACCAATGCTTCCTGTTCTCACTCCTTTGGGATTGGCAAAATGGTACCAACTGTAGATAGATCCCAATACAGGCAGTCAGGACCGCGGCCTTAGGTATTAGACAACATGAGCCAGACAAATCATAAGATCTCAACTACAGATCTAGGAGCTTCCAATCCAACTGCCCCATGCCCCGTCACCCTCGCACTCTGCAGGATGGTCTCCCTTGTCCTCCCAAACAGATACAGCACACCCTGAGTCTCCAGATGCTTTCTTTTTCTCAGCATCACTCAGCCCTCCAGCCCTGCCAACTGGTTCTTCCAACACCTTTTCCGGGTCTCCTTAGACACCATGCACCCCCACTGCACTCAATCACTCTTCAGCCACTCACTCCGTACCTAAGACCTCCTCTGGCCCACTCTTTTGCAAACAGCCCTTTAATTTTTCACCCTATGTTATCCCTCAGTTTCCTCCAGCAGGCCAAAACCTCTGGAAAGCATTGGGTGTTTTCCAAATATATCTCAACAGAAGAAGCATGAGTTGGACCCTTCCCTGTTCCCATTCAGCTCTCGCCTTTAAGCGAGACACATTCACATTCAGTGACTTGATTTGCTCACCTGTAAAATGGGAACCCCAATAAAGCACCCTTACCTGGAGCAGGAAACATAAACCGCCCAGCACAGAACTGTGTAACAATGAGGTCCTCAGGGAAGATTGTTCTATTTCAGGTTTTCTGTCTCAGAATTCCAGGTTACCATCCCTCACTGACTTGGGAAAGTCAAGCAGGAACCTAAAGCAGCTACTCACATCCACAGTCAAGAGCAAAGAGAATGCACGCATGTATGTCTACTGGTCAGTTCATCTTTGCAATTCTTAGCCAATCCAGGACCCACAGCAGGCCAGTTCCCACATCAGCCAACGCAATCAAGACAACCCTTTACAGACATGCCTGTAAGACAATCTGACCCTGACAACAACTCACTGGGACTCTCTTCCCCGAAGACTCGAAACTGTGCTGACAGCTAGAACTAACCGTTCCACTTGCTTTGTCTATCCAAGCCCTCCTTCCCACTGCTAAGTCCAAATCTCCCTCCTTTACTACAGTGCCTTCCCAGGCCACTCTATCTCCAGCCAACGCTACTTGGCTTTGATTTGTGACTCCCTGCTTCCTTCCCACCAGATAGCAATAAAGGTGCTATCTTCCCTTGCCTACTGATGTTCCTGGATCCTTGGGGTGCTCCCTGTTCAGTACAGCACCCTGTGTTCACAGAGGCACTTGTGAAACATTAGCAAGAATGCACTGTCTCTTCAGTCAAACTTTCTCCTGGGCTGAGTGTTAGACCCATTTGACAGGCCAAAGGCAGCCTGCCATATCCTGGAGGCCCAGGGAGAGAGCACAGCTGAGCATACAAACACCTGGGGTTACAGCTCTCTTAGCTATGGGTTTCTGTTCCAGCTGTACAGTGCAGAAGTGGGGAGTGGGGTCCTGCAGAAGTAGAGCCCTGAATGTGAAGAAAGCTCACACCTGAGAGGTTCCAGGGCCCAAGGCCTCCCACTTCTGGGGGAACACTGCCAGAGTCCTCTGTATCCCGCTCTCCTCTGAGCCACGCCTACCTAGAATGGGCTTCCTCCTCCCCACAGCCCCAGAATATAAACATGAAGTTTGGGTTCCTTGCAGACTACACTCAGATTAGGAGATATTATTGTTGTTGTTTTTTTAAGTGAAACCATAAGAAGGAACATGATTTTAAACGCCTGCTCCCAGAATGTCCCCTTGCAAAGGTTTAGACCTAAGCATGCACCAGAACACTAAACACACAACTCAAGAAACTACTGCTTAAATCCAGGAGGGTTTCCCTTCTGGTGGGACACATTCACCCCACCCTAGCTCAGCCAATCCCATTTCCACTTAGCCTTACACATGTGTCTGGTATCAGAAGAACGTACAACGGCAGGAGTATGCGTGCCAGGGCGTCTATGGAAACTCCATGTAAGCCAGGAGCTCAGGGTTACATTAAAGAGGGATTTGTTCTTTTCCCTTTTCAGTTTGTTAGAAGGAACTAGAGGCAGGTGCCCGTGTCTAAAAGGCCTATTCATAAGGGTGGTCACAAGATACCGTCTTTGCTGGGGAGCTGAGCAGTCAAAAGGGCTCAGCCGAGATGATTACCAATTTCGCTTGAAACATGCTCGGAGGTACACACGGCTGCCTGATTATTTCGACCATATGGCAGCCTTGCTCCCGAGCAGGAACAAGACAAAAGGTCAAGTAGAAACTACCTCTGTCTTCAGAAGCCATAGCTTTTGGTACCGTAGGCTACTCGGCTGCTTGAAGGAGAAACTGGGATGTGGTTGACAGGATGTTATCCTAAGATATCCCACCAGGCCTCAGAAGCATGTACTGTATGTAATTAATAACAGAGAGTGGCTACCTAGCATGGTTCAGAGAATGCTCACATTGCCAACAAGCAAACCAGAAAGCCAAATCTGAGAGCAACTCAGCCCTAGTACCCTTGATGCTTGTGGCTCCATAAGTAATGGTGATTATATGTGTTGCATGCACACGCAAACATCCAAAGGGGTGTGCACATGCATATGTGTGTTGACACTGGTTGTGTCAACAATTACTCTCCACCTTGCTTTCTGAGACAGGTTCTCTCACGGAGGCCGGCCAGTGAGTTGGAGAGGTCCTCCTGACACACCCTGCCCAGCCCTGGAGTAAGTGCTTATATTTAACTTTTCTCCTTATTATAAATAATAATAATAGAAAATTTGGGAAACACAGGCAAGTAGGAAACTTTAGCCCCTTCTCCAGGACCTAGATAGCAACTTGGGTAATGCAAGGGGTCACTGTCTCCGGAACATGGTGGCTACTCCCTCGCCACCACACCAAGCAATGCTAGATCACTTCAACTTTGTCTTCCCGATCCCTGGGGAAGCGCCAAAACAAATCCTTTCGGATCAGAGGATTTTACAGAGATTTTGAAATAAGAAGGGGTTGCGCACGCAGCCACCAGAGACAGGAGAGAAGCAGTGCCTGTACAGTAAAACCGGGAGAGCAGCCAAGCCAGGGAGCGGGGAAGCTGCGGTTTCAATGTGTAAAGCTTCCCTGGCTGGCAGCCACATCACGGGAGAGTTCTCAAAGCTCAATGAAAGAGATATTATAGGGGAACCCTTAGGGCAAAGGGTCTCTGTAGTCTCGGGTCTATGAGTGTTATATCCTTGAATCCACGCAAGGCTACCAGCACCCAATGTCAAAAAGGTAAGAAAAAGCGGTTTTCTACTCCTACACATAGCTCCTTAAAAAGGAAAAAAAATCTACCTCCTGCTCTTTCATGAAAGGCATCGAGCAGCCAACCCAGAGATGTCCGCCCACCTCCAAGACCTCCAGGATACTCAACCATGTGATCACACCCACCAGAAGGTGCTCTAGAATCTTCTCTCCAGATTTGATCTCCTACCTAGAGTTTCCCTTGATAGTAAAATATTAACACATGGGGCAGGTAAAGTGGCTCAGTGAATAGCGGCTCTTGTCACCCATCCTAAGGAACTGAGTTCAGTTCCTGGGTTCCATATGGTAGAAGGGGAGAACTGACTCCAACAAGGTGTCTCTAACCTACACACACATACACAGACAGAGACAGAGAGAGAGAGAGAGAGAGAGAGAGAGAGAGAGAGAGAGAGAGAATACGTTTTTTGTAATAGAAAGTAAAACTAAATAAAAATTAAAAGATTTATTAATACATAGAAGCATCATGAATGCTAACCCTCTAAAACCAAAGCCCAACTAACTCTTGTAAGGTGCCTTGGTCTCCGTCACAGCATTTAATCACACAAATAGAAATATAACTAAGACAGGGAAATGAGATAAAATATGGGTCCTGGGGTTCAGTGGGTAAAAGCATTTGCCATACAAGCATGAAAACCAGAGTTCAGATTCCTAGAACCCACTAAAAAAACTGAGTGTGCCTGGGGAGGTGCCTGTAACCCCACAATGGGTGGGTGGAGACAGGCAGATCAACAGGGGTTTGCTGATAAGTCATCCTTAGCTGAAAAACTGGTGAACTCCTAGATCAGTGAGAGATTCTGTCTTAAGAGGACAGAGTGGAGGGCCACAGAGGAGACACCCAGTGTCTTCCTTGGGCCTCCACATGCATGTGCATGTTGGCACACACACAAAAGAAGAGAGAGAAGAACGCTGTTCGGGTCCCGCAGACACTAAAGAAACGGAGACCAAAGCAAGGAGATGCTACAGTATATCCAACACATGGGAAAGCATCAGTTATCCTGACCGCCGGGAACAAACAAAGGAACCCCAGGCATGGCTGCACAGAGCACACCCTGGTACCCAACCAGGGAAACCGAGTAGGAGAACACAGGAATCCCATCACCAGGGGTACGCCCTGTTTTCCTACTGGTCTTCAGACATGTCCGAGGATACAGTGTGCATGCATGAACACATGACTCAGAACTGTAAAGGAGTCCAGGTGATACAGAATCATGCCATGAATAGAATCACATAAAGGAAGAGTCGCCCACGTGTACAGGTATGTGCACATGCTAATGTATTTCTTTGCACATTCATATATGCATATGTTTATAATTGAGTGAAATGAACCCATACTTTCATGCCGCTGCATCCAACAACACATGGCCAATACTGCCACTGCCACTGTCTTTCCCATAGTCCAGGTCTTATTCAGTGCACACCACCACCGTCCCACGTCATCGCTTTTAGCAGCTCTAGAGAATTACATATCCTGTACCTGCCCTGTTGTTATTACATAGCCCTCTGCTGGCATAGCCCTAAGGAAGGGTCTTTTTCGGCTCACATTCTGAAGGTACAGAGCAGCACAGTGGGGACATCGCTGTGGCAGGAGCATGAGGCACCGGTCACACGGCACCCGCAGTCAGGAAACAGAGAGACAGGAACACTGATGCTCAGCTCCGCCTCCCCTTTCACTCCACCTGGCACCCCGGCCCAGGCCACAGGGCTGACCATATTTAAGGTGTGTCCACTCACCTCAACAAACCCAATCTAGGGGCTCCGTCACAGACATGCCTAAAGGGTCATCCTCTAGACGGTTCTCAAGTCTGTCAAGTTGACACTCAGTATTAACCCGTCACAGACTGCCATATTCTTCCCAACAGTGTCAATTGCTGGGTATGTCTTGGTTTTTGTGTTTTGTTTCAGCAAGGCCATACTGTGTACCAGCTAGCTTCCAACTCATGATCCTCCTGCCTCAGCCTCCTCAATATTGAAATTACAGGTGTCCCCAATCACACTTACCTCTACTATGAGACGGAACTGCTCTGAAGACCCTAACATGCACACATTTCATCTTCTTCTAATCGTTAGCATCAGAATAAGAACATCAAAGTGAAAACCATGTGGACCTTAGCGGGGTGGCTGCCTATCTAAAAGTTCCTGGTTTCACGACATGGATCTTTCCTTTTACTAAACTTGGATTCAAGTTTTTTCTGTTGTCTAGCAAGGTGACTCCATCAGGGAAGACAAACAGGAAGACAGAGCGCTAATTTAAAAGCACAGATACCACACTCTCTTCCCCAGTTTTTCTGCATGGCTAAGACAATGAATAGGTACCACCCAAACCACTATCCTGTAGGCATCCCACATTGGCCATGCAAATAGTCACAGGGGACACTTGGAGAGTCGTCAACAATGTAAAATACTTGGGAGGTCAACATTCTTTTGCTAAAAATATCTTTATTAAATGCCAGCCTATTCTTGGAATGACACTAGGTGCTAGGGAGCCACGGAAGCCCTGCCCTTGGCAGTCGGCAGCCTGGTATTGCAGAGGGACAGAAAATTCAAAACTCAAGTGGGTTTAGGGAGCTTGAGTGAAGGCGGCCTGACCAAGGAGTCTTCCCAAGTGAAAAGACAGCAGGGTCAACAATGAGCTAGTTGTATAGACTTGGCATCCCAGGGGAATCCAGGCGAGAGGCAGGGTGGGACAACATGTTGGTCCAATCTCTCTCTTTCCCAGAGACCAGTAAGTGAGCATCTGTTCTCCACCCTGACCTCCTGGTCATGATGCCCTGCCTCACCACAGGTCCACAGCGCTGGGGCCCAGATACCTCTAAAACCATGAGCTCAGATCAACAGTTCGTGCTCAGCCCCCATTTTTATCAGGATTTTTGACACAGCAGCATGAAAAACCAACACAGTATCTTTCCCTAAATTTCTAAGTTCATGGTACATTTTACATAACCAGAGCCTTCAGCAAGCAAGAGTTAAACATGGTGGCTCGTGCCTGTAATCTTAGCACTTGGGAGGCTGAGACAGGAGGTATATTGGCTGGTTTTATGTGTCAACTTGACAGAAGCTAGAGTCATCGAAGAGGAAGGAGACTCGGTTGAAGAAATGCCTCCATGAGATCCCTCTATAAGGCATTTTCTCATTTAGTGATCAATGATAGAGGGCCCAGTCCATGGTTCTCTAAGAAAGCAGGCTGAGTAAGCCAGAGAGAGCAAGCCAGTAAGCAGCACTCCTCCCTGGCCTCTGCATCAGCTCCTGCCTCTGGGATCCTGATCTGTTTGAGTTCCTGTCCCAACTTCCTTCAACAATGAACAGTAATGTTAAATAAAGTGTAAGCCAAATAAACCCTTTCCTCCCCAGCTTGCTTTATGGTCATGGTGTTTTGTCACAGCAATAGAAATCCTAACTAAGACAGAAGAATTGCTTGATCTTGAGACCAGCTTTCTAGGTTCAACAAAAGAAACAGAAACCTAAAGACACTTAAACCTGTCAGACACTTGTGCGTGTATGCATGCTCGCTTGTACTCATGTGAGTGTGAACGTGTGTGTGTGTGTGTGTGTGTGTGTGTGTGAGAGAGAGAGAGAGAGAGAGAGAGAGAGAGAGAGAGAGAGAGAAACATGTGCCACTGAATGGCATCTCCAGCCCTAATTTTAATATATTTAACCCATACATCAAAATTGTATAATTTTAAAGAAAATAACATTACTTCAAAGACTTAGAAAAAACGTCAAGCATCCCTTAATAAATTCCACGTGTATCTCATTATTACAGCACCTCCCAGTTCAGAAAGTTATGTTTCCAGTTCTCCAAAACCACAGGTGGCTAATGGTTACCAGATAGCAAAGGAGAAACCGGGGCCTTATAGGATCGGAAAAGCCGATCAGAGAGAGAGAGAGAGAGAGAGAGAGAGAGAGAGAGAGAGAGAGAGAGAAATAAAGGACCACATGATGCCTCTTGGGAGCCCTTGGAGTCCAGCACAGCTAAGGGCAGAGGAGCACTGGGCAGAACTTATATAAAGGCTCAAGAATAAACACAATGCCAATCATGAAGAGACGGCCTTGCCCACGGGTCCAAGAATTTGATGTAGGAGATTGAGAGAATCAAAGAATGAGACCATCACTCAGCAGAAGAGGGAGGATGAAGGGCAGAGCAACAGGGATCAGCCAGGAACCGCAGCCTAAAGAACATCACTGTGACCCAGGAGAGAAGGGGAAGGTGCAGCCCAGGTGAAAGCGGTGGTGGGTGGGACCACTTCAGCCGGCAACCTTTAAACAGGAATGAAATGGTCTTGGGAATTCTGGATGACTGGAAGACCAGGACTCAGGGCCTACAGCTAAGTAATGGAAAGCAAGCAGGTACAAAAGACCCCTCGCCGGCAGCCCAGTTGTTCTGAAAGCCCAGTTAATCAAGTCCACAGGGGGACATGGCTATAGGCTATAGACAACAGTCACAGAACAGAGCACCCCACAGCAGAGTCAAGGTGCAGCCCCGCCTTCAGCCATACAGAACCATGGGGTGTTCTGAAACCCAATACTTGTCCCACACTCCGAGGAGCAACATCTCCAAAAGAACTCCAGAGGACTGGGTACCATCAAGGCCCTTCCCTGCTGTAAAAACACTACAGATCCTATCTCCATCCAAATCCAGAGTGGCAGTTCTCTGCCTGGAGACTCAGCTAACAAGCCTGCCTTCCCAGGAAGAGGATATGATCACAACCAGAAGCCGTTTATCTTCTGAAGTGGTCTCCTTCCTTCCACACCCAAGCCAAGGACTCTCCCTTCCAGGCCTGAGTACCCCATCTCCTACTTAAACTCATTGCCCTGCCCCCCCCACAACACACACATCTGGCCACACGATGCCTTGTCTTCTCCCCCACTCTTGGGTAATAGAGAGCAGACTGGCAAAATAGTTCAAATGCCTTCTTTTAAAAGTATACAGCTGTGTGGGCCGGGACTATTTTGAGCTAAATGCTTCAGCCCTCCAGGCTCAGAGCTGCTTGCTCTAGACGTTCGCAGACTCCAAGTGAACAGTGAGGAAATCAGCAAAAGATGTCGCTGCCTCAGCTGAATGCCAGCCCCTCCTTCTGCACAGAAACACTAAGAGGGGCATCTCACCCTCAAGGACTCTTTACTGCGCATGCGAACTGGGCAATGCAGCATGGTGGGATATAGGGTGTAGTGGCAGAGACAGACACAAGGTTAGGGCTGGACAGGCCAGGTAAGAAAGCAACGACCCCATTCAGCTGTCCATGAAAACCACTCAGGGTCCAGCATGCGGTCTTGGAAGATGCAGAGGACAAATCCAACCAGAGATAGGAAAACACAAGCTGGGGCCATGGGTATAAAAGGAAAAAGCAAGAGATAAAAACAAGACTCAGAAGAACAGGTTAAGAGAAGCAAGGTGAACTGGGCCAGTGTATAAGGGCCCCAAACACCTCACATAGGTAATTCCATGCCTAGGCTGTGGCTACAAAGACCCAGTGCGGTTCGTCAGCAGGAATGAGGGAAGTGGGAAGGCTGGGGTGAGCCAAAGCAGGAAGTGGTATTGGAACACGGGACCACAGACCCTCTTCTCCGTCCTCAGACTACCGGCATTTCATCATATTGGCCCCAAAGGAAATGCCTAGACTTAGTGTCAAAACTAAGAGCACCCTCTCTACACGTAGTTCCTAACCTTGACTTTCGCGGATCTAATTGCTCTTGTAGCGTAGATGTTCTCCAAAGGTACAAGCCCTTTGCCCTATCTTTGCTAGCTCATCAAAATAGTATGGGACAGAGGGTCAGTAACCACACACACACACACACACACACACACACACATTTCCTGACTGGTTGGTGGGAATAACAGGATGTATTTGTCTTTTTTCCCTACAAACCAGGATTTCCCTAGCATTCCAGAGAAATGGCCAACTGACCTCCCCTGTGAACCCGCCTGCCTCACTAGTCCAGGGATTGCCTGGATTTCCTGGACACTTTCTCCTTGGCCTTGAACAACCTATAAAACCTCCCTGAGGTCTTTTCAGGCCCCTGTAAGTGTGCACTGGGACAGCTCAGTCTAGAAGCTCAGCAATTTGGAAAGTCACCGCAGCTGTCGAGGGTCACCAAACCTCCTGAAGCCTATTATCAAATCAGGTGCGTAGCAGGCGTCCCCGGGTTCCTCGGGCATCCCTTTCTCTCCCTTTTTCTGTAGGTGAAAAGGGGACTAGCGGGTTGGACAGGGGGAAAAGCTGCAGAAAGTAGGGGGAGAACAGGAACGAGGTTCGCGTTAGAAGAGCCCTACTCCAAATTATCCCTCCACCGCTGAGTACCTGTGTAAGCCAGCCACCCCTTTGAATGTTACCTCGTCTGTAAAGTGGGCATAAAGATAAATTCCGCGGAAGGTGGTTGGAACTCAAGAGTGTTAACTGTTGAGTAGAGTAAAGCAATGGAATCTAGGACCTGGGACACACCGAACAGCCTTAAGGGGAAACGGTTCCTGAAATGTGCCCAAAGACACGCGCCCGCCCTCCGTTTCCCACCCTCGCAGGGAGAACAGAACGACGTGCGTCGGGCGGGAGCGCGCCAAGACCGAGCACCTGTGCGCGCAGGTGGGGCCGGCGCGCGGGGGCAGCAGCGTGGCGACACGGCCCGCCGAGCCAGCTGAGCAAGGCGCGGGGTGACGCGACCCACCTGAAGACGCGCAGCAGCAGGCAGGCGATGAGCAGCGCGCTGAAGGCGCACGCCACGATCACCGCCGCCTTCAGGGTGGGCAGGTCGCGAAGCAGGCTGGAGATACGGGTCACCACGGCGTTGCCGCTGCTGTTGGAGCCGCCCCCGCCCGTCACGCCAGGTCCCAGCCGGGTGGCATTCCCCAGGCTAGGCGGAAGCTGGTGCTCCGCTTCGGGCTGTGAGGCCGAGGCGGACTCGGCTGTGCGAGCGAGGACGGCGGGCGCAGCCAGGAGAGAGAGCAGCAGCACCAGTAGCGGCGACAGCAGCGGCGGCGGCGGCGACAGGGCGCTCATGGTGCGCTGTGCGCACGGTGCGGAGGTCTGAGTCCCGGAAGCCTGAGCCCGGGAGGCTTGCACCCAGGAATTCTGCGCCCCGGAGGCTTGCACCCCGGAGGCCTGCGCCGGGGGCTCCGGCGGCCGAGGCGGCTGCGCGGTGCTCAGCAGGAAGCTGCAGAGCCCGGAAGAACCCGCGCCGCCGCCGCCGCCGCCGCCGCCGCCGCAGCAGCAGCAGCCGCCACCAACACGTTGCACCGAGTCATTCGACGGGCTTCGGCCCCGCGTGGGCGGGGCAGACCTCGGCTGGGTCCCCGCTGCGCTCCGCCCCTGGGTGGCCCCAGGCTGTTCGAGACCTGAGACCCCACCGAGAAATCCTAACGGCCTGGCTCACTCTGCTCAGAGTAGTATGCTGAGCGGCTCGCGCGATTTCTCATTCAATCCAGCAGCCCCCTCTAGAAACAGGTATTCTCACGTCCTCATTAGTTGATTTAGCACGCAGAGCCAGCTCTCGGGAGCGCAAATTTCCCACCTGGAGCTTGTAAGCATTTTACACTTCTGCTGGTGAACTAGTTTTCTGCGCTTCCACCTTTGGAAATAATGAACACCTTCTCCAGACCAGCCTGGCGTTTCAAACTCCAAGGAGTAATTGACTGTCGTGCTGTCTCTGGCATATAAACTAAATGATGCTGAGCCCAGGAATTGAGGCAGTGCTGAGTGCATTTCTCGAGCTAACCCCAAGTTGGTCTGGGAGGCACTCCCCCAATGATAGGTAAATATTTAAACACATGGAACAAGAACCAGGATACTTTGAACAGCTCATTTCTGGTCCTGCTAGAGAGACAGACAAATATAATGTATATATATATAAAGTATATTCATTGTCTATATCTGCATAACCAAACTTCCATAATTACCCCAAAACTTAGTAGCTCACAACAGCCACGTATATTATCTCAGACCTATCTGGGTTCTCCGGTTTCAAGGTGTCTTGTTAGGAGCTCCTAAGAAGGCTCACCTAGGACAAGCTCTGTCTCTGGGCTCAGTCAGCTTCTCCAGGCAGAATCAGCTCTTCATCGGCTGTGAGATCAGAACCTCCATCCCCCCCCCCCCCATCTGTCTATCATAGGTTGTCTGTCCTGAGTTCTCTCACTGGAGACTTTTTCTGTGTATGCGCGGGGCATGGGAGGAGGGGTTTTGAGACAGGATTTTTCTGTGTCTTTGGCTGACCTGGAACTTGCTTTGTAGACAAGGCTGGCCTCGAACTCACAGATATCCTCCTGCCTCTGCCTCCCAAGTGCTGGGATTTGGCATCTTCAAAGCATCCAAGCCCAGTTAGCAGTTAAATCATCCAGCACGATAGAGTACAATTCCATAAAACACAATCACAAATCACATCCCGACACTTTTTCCTGAACCAATTCCTTAGAAGCATGCCACAGAGCTCATTCACACTTGAGGAAAGGCGACTGTAATGTTGCAAATACCAGGAAGCAGGGAGCATCGGGGCCATCTCCCAGCTCTCTGCCATATACAATGTGATGAGTTTTTATTTGCAGAGGGGGGAGGGCGGATGAGCAACATTCAGATTCCCAGTAGTCATTGCCCACCAGGCACTATGTGTAATGTGTGTTTGCAAGCATGTCACAGGGATGAGCGCTAAAGATAGAGCATATGCTCAGCATGATGACACACACCTTTCATCCCAGCACTGAGGAGGCAGAAGCAGGCAGATCCCTATGGGTTTGATGCCATCCTGGGCTATATAGTTAGTCATATATAGCCAGAGCTACATGGTGAGACCCAGACACCCTTCTCCCCCGTCAAAAAAAAAAAAAAAAGAAACAAAAGAAACATATGGTTAAGTTCTTCCAACTCTGAACTACCATTGATGGAGAGTCTTCGTTTTCATGACTATATACACAGAAAACTCCCTAAAGATCTGGATGTGAGGTTCATAATTCCCGAGCCTTCTCCGAAACAAGCTTCAGGTGCTGCAGCCTTGCATAATAGAGCACAGGTGTGCCCAAGTTAAACCCTCTCAATAAGAATGGGCATTGACTGTTGAGTGGTCAGGGCCAGAAAGGACTTAACCAGTGAATAGGAGGTTTTTAATATTTAATAAGAGTAACAGGGCCAAGCACAATATGGTCACTGAGAAAAATCCACAAGAAGGGGGAAGCAGGCTAGAGAAAAGGAGCTGCGAAGGACCTTGGCTCCATTCCTAGCACCCACATCAGGTGATTCACAGTTAACTCCAGTTCCTGGGGATCCAGCGCCCTCTTCTGGCCTCCCTGGGCACTGCACACAGGTGGTACACAGAGAAGCAGGCACACAGACGTACACATACACTAAAATAAGTATCAGACTTCTCTCCTTTTGTCACAATTTATGAGCTGTGGGTGTGATTACTTGACATTGACTTAACACCAAGAATATAGAAAGCATAAATGCTAAACTACCTTAGGAAAGTGGCATTTTAGGATCTTTAATTCTTTCTAATTAAGGTTCACTTATACATTGTTCCATTTTAGAATACCTAAAGCATTATGATACAAATAACTGTGTACAATGGCCTTTTTAACATGGGAAAATAGTAACAGGCAACAGTGACCAGCTTCAGTTGATATCAAACCAAGGGCTGCTGGACCCAGGTTAGGCTGTCTTCGAGACTACTGTCCACTAGAGCAGACATTCTAGAAGCATGGTCTGTGGACCCCTGGGGCTCCTCACACCCTCTCAGGGCATTCTCAAAGTGAGAAATAATTCTAGAAGGGTGCTGAGAGGGGGTTTTCCTTTTGCATTGAGCTGACATTTGTGCCAATGTCAACAAGGGTGACGGCAAGACTCCAGGCAAGTTCTACCTATGCTAGGTGTCATCTTCAAAGCCTTGCTCTGCATGGCAACAATATCACTTCAGAATTCCCTTGATAGAGCCTTGAGATTATTAAACCTTGACTCTGAGGAGCAGGACATGTTATCGTCGTATGTGATAAGACAGGAAGAATCAATAAGTTGCTTTAGTTTCATGCTGAGAACTGGCAGAGGAGAAAAAGCAGGTGTGTGGTTCTTGGAGCCACAGACAAAATGGCCATTCTTTTCCCTGGAACCCTATCTGTCATCCAAGAATGACTGGCAGACTTCAGAGTGGGTCTGTGGTGGGCAATGTCTCAAAAATAAAAACAAAACAAAAAACAAGCCATCGCTTCAAGGAAGTCAGCTGACGTATGGCCAGCAAATACTCCCCCCCCCACCCCATTCTGTAGGCTCGCTCTCCACTCCTCTGATTGTTTCCTTTGCTGTGCAGAAGCCTTTAATTTCATGTAATCCTCCTTGTCAATGTTTTGGTTTATGTACTGTGCTTAGAGTAATTAGCAGAACAGCTTTTTGCTTCTGACTACATCCTGAAGTGATTTCTGTTATTTCTCCTGGCAGTTTCAGTGTTTCAACCTCTGTGTTAAAGTCCTTGATCCATTTCAAGTTGATTTTTTTACATTTTTATTAAATATATTCTTTTTTTATATGTGAGCATTTTGCCTGTGTGTACGTATGTCTACCATGTGCATGTTTGGTGTCCACAAAGGTCAGAAGAACGCATCTCATTCCCTAGAACATGGATGGCTGGGAAGCAACCACATTGTGTGGGTGCTGGGAATTGAACCCAGGTCCTCTGCAAGGGTAAGTGCTTTTAACCACTGAGCCTTCTTTCCAGGCCCCCTTTTTTAAAAAAATATTTTTAAGTTTATTTATTTTACTTTCTTATGTCTATGAATGTGTTTCCTGCTTGCATGTATGTGCACCGTGTGTGCTGTTTGAATTCTTGTGGAACTGGGACTCTGGGTAGCTGTGAGTCACTATGTGGGTGTTGGGAATAAAACTGGGTCCTCTGCAAAGGCAGAAAGTGCTCTTAACTGTTGAGCCATCTCACTAGCTCCTTGAGATGATTTTTATGCATGCTGAAAGATACAGATTTGTGAGGGCCCAGTTTTGAATCTGTTCCATCTTGACTAAAGGTCAGAGAGTTCAGACCTATTCTTGGAGGAGCAACAAGATATTTGACCAAGGATGTGGCCACTGGTAGCCTTACTCTTCAAAGGCCAGTCAACAGGATGTTTTGACTTAGGGTGTGGTTACCAGGAGTTCTGAGATATAAAGAGGTAATTGCGCTTGCTTGTTCTTTGTCTCCTGGAAGTTCTGTGACCTCCCCCTTTTGTTTGGGGTGTATAAGGGCTGAGAGTAATAAACTCGGGGCTTTTTGCCTTTTGCTACTGTATTCACTGGAAGTCCTCCCCATTCTCTTTTGTCTCTTGTCTCTTTCCTCAATCCACACTCCCCTTCTCAGGAACCTACGGACCAGTAGGGCCAAACCCAACACACACTTCATTTCATTTTTCTGCAGATGGACACCCGGTTTTCCCAGCACTGTGATTTTAAGAGGCTATCTTATTTTACTCTTTTTAAAGATTTATTTATTTATTTATACAGTATCCTGCCTGTAGGCCAGAAGAGGGCACCAGATCTCATTATAGATGGTTGTAAGCCACCACATGGTTGCTGGGAATTGAACCCAGGACCTCTGGAAGAGCAGTCAGTGCTCTTAACCGCTGAGCCATCTCTCCAGATCCTATCTTATTTTTTATGGTAAGATATTTACCCATTTGTCAAAATCTGGGTGGCTGCAATATAGCCATGAGGGTTTATTTCTAAAGACTTCTATTCCATAAGACAGATTTGTTGTTTTGTTTGGTGGTGGTGGTTGGCTTTGGGTTTTGATTTTTGGTTTATTTGTTTGTTTTGTTGTTATTGTTGTGTTTTAATAGTCTCACTATGTAACTCTCCCGGCCTGGAACTTACTATACAGACCAGGTGGCCTCAAACACACAGAGATCCATCTGCTTCTGTCTCCCAAGTGCTGAAATTAAAGGCATGAGCCACTGCCCAGCCTAAGACAGATGTAGTGTGATGAATCAAAAACATTTATGATGTGCTTTGGTTTTTTACATTGTGTCGTGGCTGCTGGCTCTGAGATCATGGAAGAGGGAGTTTGCCACAATGGTGTGTCTTTAGTGACGCCAGTCCCTTTAGTGCCCTCGCTGTCCCATCTAGAAGTTTCCGTTGACTCTATTTACATCTGTGAAAACTGCATGGTTTTTTAATTCTTCTGTACTGCTTGTTCCTGATTCTCACTGTAAGCCTTACTTAAAGCAACCAACAACCATTCTCCACCCAAATCATCTTGAAATTCCCTCCACCGATTTAATTTATTGACTACTGATGTGCTACTACAATTTAATTGTTCCACTACTTCTGGATTTGGCCTCACTCAGATTCTCAGAAGATGAGCAAAATGGGACAGAATCTTTGCCAGAATGTGATATAAATATCATGTAGTCCAGTTCCCAGTAGAGTCCACATTTACAGTTGAAATCTCACAGGTATAGCTTTTACAATCCACTTCTCTATTCTGGTATTCTAAACTTCCACCAGAGCCACAGCTCCAGACTCTTCCAAAATTCTCCCCTAAACCGTTCCAAACACCCAAGAACCACTTAGTCAGATTTAGTCACATCAGTGACTAAATTTTTTGGTCACCAATAAGACAGTGGATTTGATGTCCCCAACAGAGTTCTCATCTTGCCCTCTCCTATCTAGAGACTCCTCTGGCCTTTGTTCATTTCACACAATCTTCCATAAAGTTCTGTGAGCATTGGAGGAGGATATGAATGTCTGATCATAGTTTCTCATTTATGCTGAGTGTTGGACCATGTCCTATAAGACACTCTGACCAAAGCCACTTGGAGAGGAAAGGGTTTATTTCATCTTGTATTTCCAGGTTGCTCATTCATTGAGGGAAGTCCAGGCAGGAAGGGTTTATAGCTGAGTTGGTGTTTAGCTTTGTCCTTCAGTAGTGCAGAGTGTGTTCTGATATCAACACTAGTCCATAGGGGTGAAGGCACTAGATAGCTAGCAACTCAACTTCTCCAGGTTCCATGAGCTGTGTAGGTGTTGCCTTCAGCAGTAGGGCCTTGTCAACAGCCTGGTTGTGTGGAGGCTCCCATAGAACCTCTTTGGCCAACAACTCAATTAGATATAACCCATTCCTGGTACCGGAAGCTTCATTTGGTGACAAGAGATGTCCAGTAAGTTCTCTGTCTCCCCACCATTCAGCTGCTTCATTTAGATCACTCTGGTTATTTGAATGTAATTGGCCCCCATAATCTCATAGGAAGTGGCACTATTAGGGGATGTGGCTTTGTTGGAGTGGGTAAGGCCATGTTGGAGGAAGTGTATCACAATGGGTGTGGGCCTTGAGGTTTCCTATGTTCTCTCAGTCAACTTCCTGTTGCCTGAAAATATAGTACTCTCAGCTACTCTTCCAGCACCAGGTCTGCCTGCATGCCACCATGCTCCCCACCATGATGCTAATGGACTGATCCTCTGAAACTAAGCAAACCACCCCAATTAAATGTTTTCCTTTATAAGAGTTGCTATGGTCACAGTATCTCTTCACAGCAATAGAAACCCTAACTTAAACACCTCTGGTTTGGGATTATCTATTGCCTGTGTTTTCATTGGTGGAATTAACTTCCTCAGGTTGGAGTTTTCCTCCTAGTACCTTCTGAAGAACTGGGTTTGTGGATATTGACGCTATTGTGAATTTTTTTTTTTCCATCAATGGTGATTAAGAGTTTTGCTGGGTATGGTAGTCTGGGCTTGCATCTGTTGTCTCTTAGTGCCTGCAAGATGTCGGTCCTCTTCTGGCTTTTAAAGTCTTCATTAAGAAATTGGGTGTAATTCTGATAGGTCTGCCTTTATATGTTACTTGGCCTATCTTCTTTGAAGCTCTTAATATTCTTTCTTTATTCTGTATGTTTAGTGTTTTGATTATTATTTGGCAAGGGTACTTTTTTTCTGGTCCAGTCTATTTAGTGCTCTGTAAACTTCTTGTACCCTTATAAGTATGTCCTTCTTTAGGTTGGGAAAATTTTCTTCTGTGATTTTATTGAATATATTTTCTGAGCCTTGAAGCAAGGATTCTTCTTCTATTCTTATTATTCTTAGGTTTGCTCTTTTTATAGTATCACAGATTTCCTGGATGGTTTTTGTTAGGAAATATTTTAGATTTAATATTTTCTTTGACTGATGAATCTATTTCCTCTATCCTAACTTTAATGCCTGAAAATCCCTCTTCCATCTTTTGTATTCTGTTGCTGATGCTCCTGCTCACTTACCAAAGTTTTCCATTTCCAGAATTCCCTCTGTTTGTAGGTATTTTTGTTGTTGTTGTTGTTTGTTTGTTTGTTTTTGTTGGGGTTTTTTACTTCTATTTCCATTTTTAGACCTTGTTTCCATCAACTGTTTTTTCTTGGTTTTCTTGACATTCTTTAAGAGATTTATTAATTTCCTCCACTTTTTTGGTGGTCTTTTCTTCCATTTCTTTTTTTTTTAATGTCTATTAGTGTTTTGCCATGGGTTTCAGGTCCCCTGGAACTGGAGTTATAGACAGCTGTGAACTGCCATGTGGGTACTGGGAATTCCAGGGACAGTTAGGTCATCTCCAGCAAATACAGTGGGCTAAACAAGCAATGGTTACATTAGTTTAAATTTGATTGGCTGTAGTATTTTTGGACTTGTCGGGGCAAGCCCACACACGTATCAAAATGTAGGGAGAAGGGTTGCAGGATCTGCCCTTTCCTGATTGGCCAGCTCTAGCTTGTCAAGACTAGGCATGCTGTGGCTGGGAGTGGGCCAGGGAAGAGGCCATAGTCTGGGACTCACCAGAAAATGGTGAAGTGGCGAACCAGAATGGCAGAGCTGACGGCCCATGCCAAAGGCCAGGCCAAGGCACGCAGAGCAGCAGGCTGGGGTCAGACCCCCAGCTCTGCCCCCTCACTCACTTAAGTACCATTACCATCACCTCCACTGGGAGAATAGCTTCTGAACCGCCCGTGAGTTGCACCACTTGCTTAAATGCAGAAGTCTTGGTTGCAGCTTCCCATGGACTGACCCAAGTGGCAATCACTGTGCTACCTGCTCCAAGAGGGGAAAAGACTAGATCCAACCCCATTGTCTTTCCATTGGGGGGGTAGTGTCCTCTTTCACCAAGACACACACAACTGGAGGGATTCTCAAAATAAGGACATCTCTGTGTGTGTTAACTAGAACTGAGAGATAGCCACTTCAACTTCAGTAACTATTCAAATCAGGCCAAGATGAACGGACAGAAATAGAAAGATGTATACATATTTCTGTAAGCACAATAAACACAATAGAAGCGATTTAATTCCGATACGCCAATGGGTTGAACCTCTTGAGGCCTCCGTTTTCTCGAAAGTAGGGATATTGAAAGGAGTTCTGCCATAAGAGTGTGTCAAGGGCTAAGTGAGTTAATATTTCAGCAGGCTTACCACACTATCTAAGAAATGGTAATTGCATAGCAAGTGCTAACTATTGACAAGCTATCAGCGCAGTGAAAAAAGATCATTGAAACAGCAGAGAGCATTTGATTGTAAATTGTTCCTCTACCCTCCAAGGCTTGTGGGATAGCCAGGGGAGAGAGCTGCTGGCATCTTGCCTAGCGCACTTACTTCCACACGAGAGGCAGGGACTGAGGTGCAAAACCAGACTCCTTAAGTAATGAGGTCTAGATCACCTTTGAATTCAGAGCAGGGACAGCCAGTAACTATTTCCCTCTCCTTATTGGCTGACTCTACTCAGTGGAACTGAGTCTTGGGCAAATTGCCTAAGCTTGTGGAAGGCGGACATCCCCATTTTCTGGGACGTAGCAGAGGAAGACACCAGAACAACAACGAAAGACTGGATGGCAGTGAACCAACAGATGAATGGCACTCATCCCAAGCATGTGACTTTGGGGCGTTCATATTGTCTTCCTTTCCTTGTCCGGCACTCGCTCTAATTCCCGAGATGAGAAAGAAATAGGCTTTTCCTACATCTTAATGTTGTAACTTTTACATGTCATGTATATTTTAATCTTGATTGTTTTATTACTTAATATAGCGAGAACCATCTTCTCGTTTTTATTTGATTTTGAAACTGGGTCTTTTGTGTCCTGGGCTGGTACCAAACTTAGATAGAGCTGAAAGTGACCTTGAATGCTTCATCCGGCTGCCACTAATTCTCAAATGCCAGTACTACAGGCATGCCATTACCCCCAGGTTTATGTGGTGCTGGTGAACAAAACCATACATGTGTGGCAAGCTCTCTACCATCTGAGCTACACTCCCGACCACATCCTCTTTTTAATTTATTCTGGGAAGAAGGTTCACCAAGATGGCCAGGAAAGTCACCCGGCCTGTGGAGCTGGCATGACCTCAGCTGCATCCCGGCTCATTCACCAACAGAAAAGAGAGGACTGTGGACCAGGAAGATAAATAAAGGCACTTGGTCAAGCCTGGTGACCTGCATTTGACCCTGAAGCCTACATAGAGGTGGAATGAACAACTGACTTCACAAAGTTGTCCCTTGACTTCCCCATGCACACCTTAACATGCATAGTATACATAACATTGCCTCGTGTGGAAATGAGAAGTTGACAGTTAGCTCAGCTACATACAGAGTTTCAGATCAGCTTGGGCTACATGATACTGTCTCAAAAAGAAAAAAAAAGAGAATAGAACAGTGCTGGTGTAGTAGGGGAACCTTCTAGAATGCTGGTCAGAATCTGTACACAGGCTTCAGTTCTTATCAACTACACATATTGAGTACCAGTGGAATCCTAGACTCACATGACTGTAATCTCAGCTCTTGGCAGGTGTCTTTGTTAGTTTTCTATATCTGGGAAGAGACACCATGGCCAAGGCAACCCTATGGGAGGAAAGCATTTAACTGGAGGCTTGCTTACAGTTTCAGAGACTCAGTTCAGGGCCGTCATGGTGAGCAGCATGCAGGCAGGCATGGTACTGGAGAGGTAGCTGAGAGTTGTGTTTTATTTCTTGATCCTCAAGCAGAAGAGAGAGACAGAGACAGAGACAGAGAGACAGAGACAGAGAGACAGACAGAGAGAGAGACAGAGAGAGAGACAGACAGAGAGAGAGAGACAGAGAAAGCCTGGCCTGGAGTAGGAAACCTCAAAGCCCACCCACACCACACACCTCCTCCAGTGAGGACATACCTCTTATTTCTTCCAAGCAGCTCACCGACTGGGGAGTGAGCATGCAGATATTTGAGACTATGTGGGACTCCTAACAGTGGGAGCAGGCGCTGTCTCTGACTCTTTCACTGCTTTTGGAACCCTTTTCTGCCTTCTGAGTTGCCTTGTCCATGCTGAATATGAAGGGATATGCCTAGTCTGTTGCAACTTGATATGCCATGTTTGGGTGATACTCCTGGGAGACCTGTGAATCTGGGGGAGAGGGGAGGTGGGGGGAAGGACTTGGAGGAGGGAGGGTAGGGGAAACTGTGGGCAGGATATATAAAGAATAAATAAATAAATAAGAATCCCTGTCTCAAAAAGAAATAAAAAGGAGGAAGGAAGGAAAGAAGAAGGGAGAGAGGGAAGGGGGGAGGAAAAAAGTAAAAGGAGTTTGGACAAGAAACAAAAAATTAGTGATGAAAGCCAGCAAGATGATTCAGCAGAGAAAAGTGTTTGCCACACCTGAGTTCAATTCCCAGAACCCACACAAAGGTAGAAGGGGCCTCACCTTTATAATTCCATAGTTAGCCTATGACGTCTACACACATTATGGTAGTCTCTCTCTCTCTCTCTCTCTCTCTCTCTCTCTCTCTCTCTCTCTCTCTCTCTCTCTCTCACACACACACACACACACACACACACACACACACACACCATGAGAGGTGGGGAAAATGGACTGCCTTCCCTCTCCAGAGAAGACCCAATCACATCTCAGAACTGCTGCATCTGAAGGACAGGACAGGGCATGGGATGGTGGAGCCCAGCCTTCACTGGCTTGTGATCTCCAGGTCTGTGGAGCTGACAGGGCACCAGCTGCAGCTCATTTTACTCCCTGCTAGAAATGAGGATTATTCATATGATATTCATGCTGGGTTTTATAAATAATTCATCTTTTTCTTCACAAAGTAAAATAGCCTGAAGCTAGAATGTTTAAAAGAAATGTCAGCGCCTTATTCATAAAATAATAACGTGCCAGGTTGCAGATTGTGAGAAGCCTGTATTGAAAATACACCTCGTTCCAGGTCCATTTTCACCCTGGAAAAGGCTTCGAGTCTCCTTGCCCCTTGCCACGTGATAAGGCTGTTACGTTTTCACAAAAATGGGGCTTTCCCAAACCAGATACCTATGTTTGCAGAAGTCTGGAAGGTGATGGCAATTTGGCATACTTAGAAAAGGAAAGCCCAAAATACACAAGTGGCTTTTTTAACTCCATGAAAATAAATTATAAACAAAAGATAACGGAGTCTCTGGCCCACCGCAGCCAAGGGAAATGAGGCCACAGGTTGTTAATGTTCCCATGAATCTGTTTCCCAAGCCTGACCAGGAATATCGCCCTACACAGGAAAAATGACTCTGGGGACCGGAAGTTACCATGATGCACGTGGGTTACCTCTTCCCACCCAGTATCACGCACTGGCTTTTAAACAAGAAACTTCTCCATGCAGTTCCCTATGGTGATTTGTAAAATATCAAGGTGTGTTTGTGAGAATATCTTAAGGTTTGTTGATGACTTTTCCCAGTGCGAGGAGTTTTCTGTGGAAAATCAGAAAAGTTTCAGGCAAACAAGGCCCATCCTGTCACCCTGCAAGGCAGAGGGGATGTGGGCTCCCGCAACAGGGACAGGAAAGAGAAAGATAATTGTACTGTTTTATATAATGGAATCATTTAACACTGGTGTGTTGTCTTTTCAGAATATCGGGTTTGGGCCAGGCATGCTAGCACGGCCTGTAATATCAGCACTGGGGAAGCCGATGCATGTTTAAAGACAGCCTCAGCTAGATGGCAAGTTCAAAGGGCAGCCTGAGCATACAAGCATGATCCTGTCGCAAAATACTAAGGACTAGAGGTGTAGCTCAGTGGCAGAGTGCTTCACTAATAGGCCCAAAGGCTGGCTTCTACCCCCCACCACCTTGAAATAGAAACAATAGGCTACGGTGTTCTATCATATCAGTGACATGCCTGTTTCTTTATGTCATTGTTATTTCGTGTATGTGCATTGTATATCTGTGCACCATGTACATTCAGTACCTGCAGAGGCCAGAAGAGGGCGTTGGATCTCCTGAGACTGGAGCCATAGACAGTTGTAAGCCGCTGTGTATGTGATGGGAATCAGATGCAGAACCCGTGAGAGAGAGGCTGGTGCCCTTCAACACTGGGCCATCTATCTCTCCAGCCTCGGGTGCCCTTCAACACTGCGCTATCTGTCCAGCCTGCTGGTGCCCTTCAACACTGGGCCATCTCTCCAGCCTCGGGTGCCCTTCAACACTGGGCCATCTCTCCAGCCTGGGGTGCCCTTCAACACTGGGTCATCTATCTCTCCAGCCTGGGGTGCCCTTCAACACTGGGCCATCCCTCCAGCCTGGGGTGCCCTTCAACACTGGGCCATCCCTCCAGCCTCAGGACCACTTACACCACCAGAGCTCTGTCCACAGCTTTTTAGGCCCACACAAAGTCAGTACCATTGCAGTTACAATTGCTTTATTATTTCATTTGTTTCTAAAACAAATCTTCCAAAGGCCTGTATTTAAAAAAGAAAGAACCTGAACTGAATAATAGCACGTGCCTGTAATCCCAGCAGGTATGAGACTGAGGCAGGAGGCTCATGCCGCTCCCGTTCGGGCTGGAAACACCTATTTTAAAAACAAAACTGAACAAAAAGCAACTCAAATCTGCGCGCAGCTCTTTGTCACTCGTGTGTACAGCCCAGGAAGGTCCATTTTTGTCCCATTTTAAGGATTGGAGTGTGAGGGCCCAACTTGCCGGGCTTGGACAGGAGTTGGCTGTGGAGCTTTCTGAGTCCCCTCCCCCGCCTTTTTTCTACTGGTCCACTTTACATTTGGTTGGTATTGTCAAACCATGAGAACAGCCGACTGTGGCCCAAGAAAAATATTTCCTTCAGTTTCTCAAGTGTCTCCTAGAAGAGCTGCAGACAGCTGGTGATGACATAATGTTGGCTGACAAGAGCCCTCTTGGCCAATGGAGCCACAGCAATGGCTGCCACCCACAGAGCAGCTCTTCGGAGGGGACTTCCTTGGGGCACAAAGTCCTGAGGTTCACAACACGGGGGGGACAAGCTCTGAGTGAGGGGTCCACCATCTGTCCACAGCCCTTTCACAGCTCAGCATTTTCCTCACACACATCAAAGCTGCTCCCGAGCGAGAGGCGAGGACCAGCTGGGCAGAATTAGGTTTCAGCCTGTTTTCCACCAGAAAAACTGAGGGTGAGGAGCGGGGGGCAGTTCATCCTCCAGATGGCTCTGTGTTTAATTAACGTTGACAGCGGTTCGGACCCCAACCTGCCCAAGTAAATGCAACAGCTGTTGTCTGTGCGCTGGGTTCCAAGTGGGAGTCACCCCAGGTACAGAAACATCTCCATCCCTGTCCCAGCCGTGACTCCCACAGGGCGTCATTAGCCTTGCAGCCAAGCCCCAAACTAGACGACAATGATTGTAGGGAATCTTGCTTTAAATCCCAAGTAGAGCCGGGGCCTGGGAGGATGAAGGGAACATGGAAAAGGTACACTGTGGGATCGCCCTGGTAAGTAGCTTCCGCCATTGCCGGCAGAGTGGATCCCAGAGCTGATGCGCGCTACACGGGCACTCTAGCCTCAGTCGGGAGCCTTCTGCCCCACAGGTCATTTTGCTACTCATTGCCCCAAAAGCACAGCTTGGCATTCATGCACATTTTTTTTCTTGTTCCTTTCTGCCCTTGAGAACGCCACCCTGTTAGGGACCAGCCCCCTACCCAAACCTTCACGCTAGGTTCTAGCCACCTCCTTCTCTGCTTTATTTCATAGATGACCTCAACTATCTCTCCATTTTTAATTGAATTTGATTGTTTTAAAAGAAAAATCCCAGCTGGGTGGTAGTGGCACATGCCTTTAATCCCAGCCCTCAGGAGGCACAGGCAGGCAGATCTGGTAGTTTGAGGCCAGCCTGCTCTACATAGTGAGTTCCAGGACTTCCCAGGGTTACAGACAAACCCTGTCTCAAAGAAAAGAGGCGGGGAGAAAGAAAGAGAAAAGAAAAAAGACAAGGGAGCAACCACCAACAGAGCAGGTTCTAGCCAGAGACCTCTGCAGGACTGGGCCCAAGCCAGGGATCTCAACAAGAGGAGGTCGGAGCCAGGGACACTCAAGGGAACAGGCCTGAGCCAGTGACTTCTACTGAAGTAGGCTCGAGGCAGTGACCTCCACAGGAGCAGGTACAAGGATGTAACTGCCAAGGGAGCAGACCCAAGTCAGACACCTCTGCAGGACCAGGTCCTAGCCAGGAACCTCCATGAAAACAGGCCCAAACCAGCAACCTGTGCTAGAGCAGGCTCGAGCCCACCACCTCAGCAGAAGCAGCCCCAACCAAGCAAACTCTTTGGGAGCAGGACAGAATGATCTTGGGATTGCCGAGCAACCCCTGGGAGCACTAAGCAACCTCTGGGAACACCGAGTGACCTCTGAGGTAACTGGAACCATGGCCCTGACTGCACCACGAAGAGTAACCCTCTGAGCGTTGCTTCCAATGGCACCTGGAAGACTGTTCACAGAGACACAGCCCCATCTACACCAATCAGAGGAAAAGATGGGTAGACAAGGTAAGAACACAACATCACAAAGAACAACACAACACCAACAAAAACTAGAGGCTCTATAACAGCAAGACTTGAACACCCCAATATAGATGAAGCAGAAGAAATGACCTAAAAAAAATAACTTTAGGAGAATGTTTGAGGCCCTCCAAGAGGAAATGAAAATTTCCCTCAGAAATGGAGGAAAAGAAAAAAAAATGGAAGAAATCAACAAATCCCTGAAAAAAACAAACAAAAAAAAGCAATCAGATGAAAGAAATGATTCAAGACTTGAAAACAGAAACAGTAGAGAAAACACAAACTCAGGGAAATCTGGAAATGGAAAATATGAGAAAATGATGAGGAACCACAAATGCAAGCATTAACAGCAGAATATAACAGATGGAAGAGAGAATCTCAAGTGCTGAAGGTACAATAGAGGAAACAGACTCATGATGTCATAGAAAACATTAAATCTAACAAAAGCTTAACACAAAATATCCAGGAAATATGGAACACCATGAAAAGATGAAACCTAAGAATAATAGGGATAGAAGAAGAAGTCAAACTCAAGAGCACAAAAAAATATATTCAACAAAATCATAGAAGAAAACTTTCCCAACATAAAGAAAGATATGCATATGAAGATACAAGAGGCTTACAGAACACCAAATAGACTAGATTAAAAAAAAAGTCCCCTCGCCACATAATAATCAAAACACTAAACATACAGAATGAAGAAATAATATTAAGAGCTGCAAGGGGAAAAGGCTAAGTAACATATAAAGGCAGAGCTATCAGAATTACACCTGAATTCTCAATGGAAACAATGAAAACCAGAAGGTTCTGGTCAAGTGTTATGCAGACATTAAGAGATCACAGATGCCAGCCTGGACTATTATACCCAGCAAAACTTTCGATCACCATAGAAGGAGAAAACAAGATATTCCATGACAGAACCAGATTTAACCAATACCTAACAACAAACCCAGCCCTACACAAAGTACTAGAAGCAAAACTCCAACCCAAAGAAGTTGACTACATCAACAAAAACACAGACAATAGAAGACCTCATAACAGCAAACACACACAATAACATCACTAACAATGAAAACTAAATTAACAGGAACTAACAGTCATTGATCATTAACATCCCTTAATAAAAATAGACTCAAGTCACCTATAAAAAGACATAGACTAGCAGATTGGATACAAAAACAGAATCCATCCATCTGCTGCATACAAGAAACATACCTCAACCTCAAAGACAGACATTGCCTCAGAATAAAGGGTTGGGGAAACATTTCCCAATCAAATGAACCTAAGAAACAAACTGGTATAGCTATCCTAATATCTAACAAAATAGTCTTCAAACTAAAATCAATCAAAAGAGACAAAGGAGGACATTTCATATTAGTCAGAGGAAAAATCCATCAAGAAGAAATCTCAATACTAAACATCAATGCCCCAAATATAAGGGCATACTCAATGGAAAAAAAAAACCACTACTAAGGTTTAAATCACACATTAAACCACACACACTAATAGTGAATAGTGGGAGACTTCAAGACCCCATTCTCACCAGTGGACAGGTATATCAGACAAAAAAATTAACAGAGAAATAAGGGAACTAACAGTTGTTATGACTCAAATTGACTTAGGAGGCATCTATAGAACATTCCATCCAAACAGAAAAGAACATACTTTCTTCTCAGCACCTCATGGAACTATCTCAAAAACTGACCGCATATTAGGTAACAAAGCAAACCTCCACAGATAAAAAAATTGGAATAATCCCAAGTATCTTATAAGATCACCATGGCTTAAAACTACAATTCAATAGCAATACTAATTCCAGAAAGCCCACAAATACATGGAAATTAAACAATGCTCACCTGAATGATCAGTGTATTCAAGGAAAAAATTAAAGACATCCTAAAATTCAATGAAAATGACCACACAACATACCCAAATTTATGAGACACAATGAAAGCAGTGTTCAAAGGAAAGCTGATAGCACTAAATGCCCACATAAAGAAGCTGGAAAAGCCCACACTAGTGAGTTATCAGAACACCTGAAAACTCTAGAACAAAAAGAAGCAAACTCACCCAGGAGGACTAGACAGCAGGAAATTATCAAATTGAAAGGTGAAATCAACAAAATAGAAACAAAGAAAACAATGAGACAAAGAGTTGGTTCTTCGAGAAAATCAACAAAATAGACAAACCTTTATCCAAACTAACCAAAAGACAGAGAGAGAATAGCCAAATAACAAAATCAGAAATGAAAAGGGGGACACAACAACTACACAGGGGGGAAAATAATGACACCTTGAAATCTGCAGGCAAATGGATGGATCTAGAAAACATCATATTGAATTTGGTAACCCAGACCCAGAAATCCAAGCATAACATGTACTCACTTACAAGTGGCTTTTAGACATAAAGCAAAGAAAGACCAGCCTACAATTCACAATGCCAGAAAACTTAGACAACAAAGAGGATCCTAAGATAGACATACATGGGAAGTAGAAAAATACAAGCTCTCCCAAATAAACTGGGAGCATGGGGATCATAGGAGAGGGGAGAAGGGGAGGGGAGAGAAAGGGGCAGGAGTGGAGAAAAATATATAGCTCAATAAAAACAATTTTTAAAAAAAAAAAAAGAAAGAAAGAAAAATCCCCCCAACTTTACATGTCTTCTTCCTTAATGCCAACATTCTGTTAGCTCATTTCCTGAACCCCTGGGTGGCCTTTGAAGATACTGTGGACTCCTTCCAGGGCTATAGTGGACCCTGATAGCTAGAGTAGCTTTCTCTGGGCTTTCTACCTTCTACTATGATGTCTCTGTCCAGGCTGTGGAATAGCCTCCTCTGGGGCTTTATCTCAGTCTCCAAGAGTTCCTGCCCTGACTACTCTCACTCTGCCCTGCTCCCTACATCCTCAGCTATGGCTTTGTTTCAAGTGACTTTTTCATGTTTACCTCATGATCGCTTTCAGGCACTCCTGATTTCAATAACCTTCTGCTCTGTAATATTCTCTGTAATATTCACACTGTGAAAGCATAATAGGGCATTGTGATGATACAAAGGGTGTTGTTGTGGCATAATAGGGCATTGTGATGGTATAGTGCAGTATTATGATGTCACGATTCAGCATCCTGCTGGCACAGTGAAGAATTGTGATAGCGTAATGCAACACTGTGATGTCACCATTCAATATTGTGATGGTACAATAGAGCATTGATATGTTGCAATTATGACTGCACAATGCAACATAGTGATCTTATAATACAGCACTGTGATGTCAACAATACTGCATTATGATGTCATAATTCAATGATGCAAACAAAAGTACTGTGTTTGGGAGTGTTATTTGAAAGTGTGTTGCTTTTGTTTATGCTGCATTTGTTTAGCTCTGTGAAACTGTGATTCTCTGCCTGCCTAAAACGCGTGATGGTCTAATAAAGAGCTGAATGGCCAATAGCAAGGCAGGAGCAAGGATGGGCGGGGCTGGCAAAATAAACAGAAGGAGAAATGAGGAAGGGAAGGAACAAGCAATGAAAGAACAAGGAGAAGAGGACACTAGGGGACCAGCCACCCAGCCAGCCATGGAGCAAGAAGAAAAGTAAGATATACAGAAGTAAGAGAAGAGTAAAAGCCAGAGGCAAAAGGTAGGCAGGTTAAGTTAAGAAAGGCTGGCAAGAAACAAGCTAAGGCCGAGCATTCATAAGCCTCCGTGTGTGATTTATTTGGGAGCTGTGTGGTGGAACCCCCAAAAAGCCAAAAGAGTAAAACATCAGGCAGCAGCACTGTGATAATACAATTCAGTATTGTGCGTCAGAGGCCAGCCTTATGATGTCCTAATGGAACTATGTGATGTTAAGATTGAACGGTGTGATGTCATAATAATGTCATTGTGGTAGTACAAAGAGCATTGTCATGGCACAGTGAGGCATTGTGATGACATGTTACAGCTATTAATGTCACAATTCAGCATCATGACATCACAGTTCAGATCAGAGATGGCACAATAGAACATTATGACTTCACAGTGCAGCATAATGGTAGCCTACTCTACTGTACTAAGATATCACAGTGCCTCATTGTGATGGCACAAGGGAGCATTGCGATGTCATAATTCAGCTTTGTGAGGACACATGGGTATTATGAGGGCTCAGTCAAGCATTGTGATGGCACAGTGCGGCTCTTTTGTGACACATGGGAGCCGTGTGGTGTCGTAATTCATCACTGTGGTGCCACAATTTATCATTCTATTGTCACAACTGAGCACTATGACTGCACACTTCAACACTGTGAGGGTACAATGGAGCACTGAAATCTCACAACGACGCAATATGATGAAACAAGGAAGCCCTGCGATGTCACAATTCAACACTTTGGTGAAATCATAGAACATCGTAATGTCACAATTCAGCACTTGACATCACACTTCTGCACTATGACTGCATAGAACCCATGAGCTCAAAAATCAAGCCCTTAGGTCACAGAGCTGGGAGGTAGAATGTTCCAGAAGTGTCAGGTTGCAGGAGGAGTCCTTGTGAATGGACTTGGTAGCTAAAACAGGCACTTGGTCTCCCTTCTTCTGCCATGAGTGGACCCAGCATTCAATGTCTTCTTGGATATAGAGCTGGCCTCACCTTAGACCGGCACTTGATCGTGAACTTTATAGCTACAAGAACTGTGAGGAGAAAGTGGGGGTTTACCCAGCCAGCAATATTCTTCTGCAGCAGCCCAGAAATACTGATGTGATCTCCATCCCATTTCATAACAGAGTGATATTTTAAATGCAAAATCAAACAATGCTCCCTCGCTGAAAACCCCTACGAATTCTGAAGCCTTTATCTAAAGCATCCAAATTTCTTAGTATGAACCTAGCTTCCTGTCCCCAGTTTTTTCTACCCCTACTGCCTATGTACCCCAAACCCTAACTTTGATGGTAAGACCCTATTCTAAAGCACCACATACTTGGAGGCATAGAATGTTGAGGAGCCAATATAGATGCTAAATGTTTGTTTGTTTGGGGGAGTGTTTTTTATCAATCATTTTAATTAACAATAGTTTTATTAATTAAATGTTTTCATACAATATATTTTGACCATATTTTCCCCACCCTAGACTCCTCCCAGATCCTCCCCACCTACCCACCCACCCAACTTCATATTCTCTCTCTCAAAAAAGCCAGTGAAGATTCCGCCAACTGAGGCTACATAAGGGTCATGGTCATGATTCCCAACCTATCCTCCAGCTCTGTGGTCCTGAGCAGCTTTTATTTGTGCATCTATTTATCACTGAAATGATTTAAGATAACTTTCTGGGTCCCAATAAACCTCTGTTTCCTCCTTTAAAGAATGCAGTAAATGACTTAAGAGCCACAGTGCAGCTCACACACAGGCACGGTAGTTAAGATGATGTGTGACATCTAACAAGCTTTCAGCAAATTTTAGCTGTTCTTTCTATTCATTATACAGTTAGCACAGAACATTCAGTAGAGGCTGGGTCCTTCTCTCTCTTCCATAAATAAATTAATTTAGGTCTCTTAAATATAATTATACCACAGAAAAGGCATCTCTTGGGGCAGGCGGGAGCCACCTAGGTTACACATTAGAATCCCCTTGGGAGCTTCTGCAAACCTTGATGCCCAACCCCAGACCAATTAATTCAAATCTTCCCTGATGGAGCTCTGCATCAGCACACTTAAATAGCTCCCCTGGTGACTCTAATGGGCAACCAGGTTGAGAATGTCTGCCTCTGGGCACTGTGTTTACTGCTCTTTACCTCTTAATTGTGGTCTTTCCAAGTAGTTATCCCAAATCTAGCTGTTGTCAACATGAAAGTGTTTAAGGCCCTTCATCTTCTGTTTGTCTTCGAGGCAAGAACTGGAGAATTCTCAGTGCACCTGAGAGAGCAAGACTTCCTCTCCTCTTAACCATTCCTGGTCCAAGCCCATCCCCCACCCCCTCACCCCAGCCCCCTCCCACCCTCCAGCAGCCTTAACACCTGCCTCTCACTGAGCCAGGCCGCCCCTTCAGTGCCTTCGCAGCTTAAATTTGGGGAAATGTAAGAGGTCATGTCCCTGGATGATCTGAGGAAACAGATGATGCTGTTTCCTAGCCAGTCCTTCTCATTCTGTACAATGATTTTGTTTACATGTTCAATTTGCTGACAATCTGGTGTGAGATTTCCCTCTGTATGCTGTGAATACCATTGGTTAATAAAGGTCTTGGGCCTAGCAAGGCAGAATAGAGGTAGGCGGGGAAAACTAAACTGAATGCTGGGAGAAAGAAGGTGGAATCAAGGAGAAACCATGAAGCCACTGCCAGGGACAGATGTGCTGAACCTTGCCAGTAAGCCACAGCCCCATGGCAATACACAGATTAATCGAAATGGGTTCAATTAAGATGTTAGAGCTAGGGGCTGGAGAGATGGCTCAGTGGTTAAGAGTACTGCCTGCTCTTCCAAAGGTCCTGAGTTCAATTCCCGGCAACCACATGGTGGCTCACAACCATCTGGAATGAGGTCTGGTGCCCTCTTCTGGCCTGCAGACATACACACAGACATAATATTGTATACATAATAAATAAATAAATATTTAAAAAAAAAGATGTTAGAGCTAGCCAATAAGAAGTTAGAGCTAATAGGCCAAGCAGTGATTTAAATAATAGTTTCTGAGTGATTATTTGGGGTCTAAGCAGCCAGGAATGAACAAGTGGCCTCCAACAACAACAATCTGGTTTTTTTTAATATTTACACCAGGTACAGTGGCTCATACCTATAATCCCAGCACTTGGGAGGCTGAGGCAGGAGGATTGCCTTGAGTTCAAGGCCAGCCTGAGATACATAGTGAATTCCCTGTCTCATAAAGCAGGGTAGGAGTAGATTGTAGAGATGGCTTAGTAAGCAAGAACTGTTCAAGCATACAGATGAGTTTGAGTTCCCAGTATCTACAGCAAAAGCTGGGCATGGCTACACGTACCAGTAATCCCTCAACGTTGGAAGGCAGAGCCAGGTGGATCCTGTAAGCTTACTATCAAAGAAGTATAGCAAAGATGCCAAGCTTCCAGTTCACTGAGAAATAGATTCTCAAGTCCTCCTGACCTCTGCATGTACACACACGGGCATGGCCACCCACACTTGCAGGTTTATGTGCTACACACATGCTATAAACATATACAACTTACTCACCTATACACAGAAACTTGGATATAAAATGTGGGTATGTGAACTGATGACATGACCACTCCATGGTATGGCTAAGGGGAAGATTTTTATCATGGCTATGAGAAAGAGACGTCCAGAGGCATCTGGAAGAGTCCAGCACAGAGAGAAAGTAGATGGAACACTGGTCAGCAACTGGACCCAGGCAGGGTTATCTGTGAAAGAGGGGAAATAGCAGCGGATAAAGAGCAGAACATTGTGAGAAGCAGGGGCAAGGGAGCTGGAGGGAGACATAGCGAGAATAGCATAGTCATAAGGAGAAGGGGTAGATGGAGGGACTTCGGGGCGGGGGAGGAGGTGAGAAGAGCTAGGATGCTAGCGTGGACTTTGAAAGGTGTCACAGGCGCTTGTGATACTGAAGGAGCCTGGGGGCTGGTATGAGCTTTCAAATACTAATAGGCACCACATGTCCCTTCAACCATAGGTAAGGGAAATGACTCCAGTTAGGAGATGGGAACCAGTTTCAGAGATTTCTGAGGAATGCTGGCTTTTGTCTAACCACCAGAAATCCTGCTACAGTCCAGGTTGCGCTCATTTCTGGACTGCCTATTGGAGTTAGGGACTTGGAGTTTCCTTTGGATCTGGCAGTGGGTGTTGTATGCTATCTGGCTATCCTTTTGGAAGAGAGCTCCTGTAAGATTTGAGTGTTCATATTTGTTTCTGGGAAGGCGATACGGAGCTCGTATACAGATCCTGCAGTGGTGCAAATAGGGCCAAGAGGGGAAGAAAGTCTCTCCTCACCAAGGCACAAGGGAAGGAAAACAAAGCACGCTTGAGATGACCAGTGAGTGTTGGTGTCAAATTGGCTGTAGATGTCGTGTGTGCATCTCATCCACACATAAGTTTTCAGCACTTCGTTAGGGATGAGTAGTAAGTACACATTTAGAGCATTTTCCCTTCCCGGTCCAGAAAACAGTGGGACTCCATTTCAAGTAGATTTTAATAAGGCTATAACGTTAGCAATATATTTAAGGGAATGTGAGCACTCTACTAATTTACCAAGCAACACCTCATTAAAATCAGTAATTAGCAATTGTTCAATGTCCAAACTTGCATCATTAACAAATGCAGCCTTGGCATTATCAATGCTATTTGTGCTTCATCCTTAGGAGAAAAGATGGTACCCTGGTCTCTTTTCCTGTTGCTATGATAAAATACCCTAACAGAAGCAACGTGAATGGGAAACGCTTACTTGGCTCACAATTTCAGGATGCTGAGGAGTCTAAATGACTAGTCACATCACATCCCTAGGCAAGGGTAGAGAGCAAAAAATTCACGCATGCTCGGCTCAGCTCTCTCCGTTTCATTCCATTCAGGGCCCAGTCCATGAAATGGTGCCCCCCTGCATTCAGGGTGGGTCTCCCCACCTGTAATAATCCAGTTTAAGAAAATCTCTCATGTGTGCCCACAGACCAACCTAATCGTAAAGATCAGTAGAATTCCATGGGGAATTTTTTTGTTTGGTTGTTGGGGTTTTTTGTTTGTTTGTTTGTCTGTCTGTCTATTTGTTTTGGTTTCTAAGACAGGGTTTCTCTGCGTGTAGTTCTAGCTGTCCTGGAATTTGATCTGTAGACCAAGTTGGCCTCAAACTCACAGAGCTTTGCCTGCTTCCACCTCCTGAATGCTGGGATTATAGGCAGATGACACCACTGCCCAACCATCCCATAGGTATTTTCTAAAACAAAATACAGACATAGACATAGACCTGGACCCGGGGCTGCATCTTTCCGGGATTGAGGCTGCGGTCGGTGGTGATAACTGGCAGTGTGGTCTCCTCGTCAACCCCGTCAACATAATGGTGTTTATTAAGATGCTGTACCCACATGCTGCGCCTCGCTTCTCACTGAGGGAGGTTGGCTTTGGGTTTTATAGGTGTTTTAAGAGCCATAAACATAAATAGTTTATATTAATTTGATTTTATTCCTAGTTACGAGATAATAAAAATAATTCTCCTTGCTGCTGTCAGTTCCAGATCATCTAGCAGGTCTGTCCAACCTTTTGACGCTACGACAAAACATCAGCGTCTACAAAGTTCACACCTGACAACTCTACGGTTCAGTTTCATATATTTGTGTAAACGCACACAATCTCACATTTTAAGTAAGTTTACAAATTTGCGGTCACATCCGTAACTATGGTTGATTGCCTGCGTCCTGTTACTGACGGTCTCTGTCTAGACTGGTGTTTACAGGTTCTTGGTGTCTTAGGCAAAAAAATAGACAAAAGTAGTTTACCAAGTAGTTAACTGCAAAGGATTTTATTCAGGAGCAAAGGGAAAGTATAATGTGGATACTGTGCAAGGGAGCGTCTGAAAAGGGCCCTGAAACACTTCAAGGGAGCGTCTGAAAAGGGTCCTGAAACACTTCAAGGGAGCATCTGAAAAGGGCCCTGAAACACTTCAAGGGAGCGTCTGGCACTGAAAAGATGCACTCAAAAGCCCCTGGTTACCGCCCCGGCTCCCTTCAGTGGGTCCAGGAGGAAGAACCCATTGGTAGGGGTGAGTTGTGGGCGGCTTTCTGCTTTGACTGATAGGTTTGGGTTACATAAGCTTTCATTTACTGTGCATGGCCTTCCTCGAGACACTCTGATTTATTTTGAAGTTTTAAGTTTATTTTACGTGTTGCGGACGCTTTGCCTGCATGTATGTCCGTGTACCACATTAATGCCTGGTACCCGTAGAGGCCAGAAAAGGGTGTCAGATACCAGGAAACTGGAGGTACAGATGGCTGTGAGCTACTGTGTGGGTGCTATGAATCAAACCAGGGTCCTCTGGAAGAGCAGGAAGAGTGCTCTTAACTGCTGGGCTGTCTCTCCAGCCCTTTGCACCTGACTTCTATGGTATCCATGCCTACTCACGCACAGTTGTAAGATGGCAGATAGTTATTCCTTAAGTTGTTGCTCAGAGGGCACAGGTTGCCTTCTTGTATATGCACCTAAAACCAGCCCAGACTGTATCTGCTCATGTCTCTAGTAACTAGCATGTATTCCAGAACATGTTTGATGGCAAATGGGAGTTACTAAGAGGTTGCTAGGTGTTACTAGGAGCTGTTGGGATGTGGAAACCGATTGAATTATTTGGAGAGGAGGATGTGTATGTTCAATGCAGGCAGGCATCCCTGGTTGTTAAAGGGTATGTGTGCAGGTCAAATCAAGTGAGTTCCAGGGTTACTAAGATAGCCCTATGCTTTCCTGCCTCAGGTCACACACTGAAGGTTGCACACACTCTATTGTGCTATCTGAACATTAAGCCGTGCTGGAGACTGTCACACATGCAGGGTCCAGTCCCTCCCTGTTCTACTAGAGGTTAGAAACAGGGATTTAGAGTGCAGAACACATCCTTGTGCTCCAGGACCATCTTGTCACTAGTGACAGAGGCTGCTTTGTCACTCAGTGACCATAGACTCAGGCCCAGGTCATTTTACCAGCATCCCTGCCCCCCTTCGCCTGTGCCTTTCAGTACTCACTCTGAGTCCTGGGTGCCTTGTGGTGCTCACTCCATGTGACAGCCACTCAGGTAAAAGATGAAGCCACCAACACAATCTGGGTCAGACCTGCTGACGATTCTGTTCTGGACATTGTCTTTCTTGGACACTTGACTTTGAAGGCCTCTGTTTCCCTGATGTAAACAAGAGAGATTGTTGCTGCCACTCTCAACTGCTATGACATCAATGTGCTATGCAATGTCACCAGGCATGGCATACCCTTTGATTTCTGAGTCATGTTTCCTAAAGGACTCACACCAACAAGCCTGTGTGTATGTGCCAACCAGGTCTGTGTGTGTGTGTGTGTGTGATGTGTGGTGCCGTTCCATATGTTGTGAATATGCTGTATTACCATTTGTTAATAAAGAAACTGATCTGGCCAGTAGTCAGGCAGGTGGGAAAGCCAAACAATATAGGGAGAAAGAAGGCATAAGGAGGTAGATGCCAGCAGCTACCTAAGAAGCAAGATGTGAGATATCAAGCCATGAGCTTTGTGGTAAAATATAGAATAGAAATGGGTTAATTTAAGTTGTAAGAGCTAGTTACTAATAATAATAATAAAGAGCTAGTTAATAAAAAGTCTGAGCTAACAGGCCAAATGGTTTGTAATTAACATTGTCTCAGAGTGGTAATTCGGGAACTGGCAGGCAGGAAAGAAAACTCCCGTTATGTGTGTGTGTGCGTGCATGTGTGTGTGTGTGTGTGTGTGTGTGTGTGGCACGTGTGCACGCCAGCCAGGTCTGTAAGTAAATGTGTGTATGTGGAGGCCAGAGGTAAATGTTGGATGTCATCCTCTTTTAATTTGCTTTCTATTGCTGTCATAAATACCATAATCAAAACTAACTTAGGGAGGAAAAGGTTGATTTCATCTCACAACTCCCAGGTCGCATTCCGTCTCTGAAGGAAGTCAGGGCAGGAACTAAAAGCAGAGGCCATAAAGAAATGTTGTCCGTGGTCTTACTCCCCATGGCTTGCTCAGCGCGTTCTCTTATACAACTCAGGGCCCCTGCCCAGGAGCGATTTTATCACAGTGGACTGGAACTTCCCACAGCAGTCATTAACCAAGAAAATGCTCCCCACAGACTTGCCTACAGGTCAGTCTCCTGGAAGCTTTTTCTCCTCTGAGGTTTCCTCTTCCCAGATAATCCTAGCTTATATAAAGCTGATGAAAATCAAGTTGACACACCTTCCTTAATTTCTCTCTAAAAAATAAGAATTTGAGACAAGGCCTCTCACTGAATCTGGAACTCATTGATTCTGCTAAACTATCTGGCCAACAAGCGGGGGGGGGGGGGGGGGGGAATCCCTGCCTTTGCCTCCCAAGTGCTGGTATTACAGGCACCTGGTTTGTTACATTGATTCTGCTCCTTCTTAGGTGCTCACACGTGCAGCGCAAGCTCTTTACCAACGGAACTTTCTTCCCATGTTGTGTGATGTTTTACTCTTCTGAGGGGCCTACCACCCAGCTCCCAAATAAATCACACAGAGGCTTACTCTTGGCTATAAATACCCAGCCATAGCTTGGCTTGTTCGTCAGCTTTTCTGAAATTATCCAGACTATCTTTTGCCTCGTGGCTTTTGTCTTTTCTGACTTCTGTAATCTTACTTTCACTCTTACTCCATGTCATTCTATGTAGCTGGGTGGCTGGGTGGCTGACCCCCAATGTCCTCTTGTTGTTCTATCTTGCTCCTCTTCTTCTTCATTTCTCCTTCTATTTATTCTCGGTGCCTGCCAGCCCCACCTATCCTTTCTCCTGCCTTGCTATTGTCCATTCATCTCTTTATTAGACCATCAGGTGTTTTAGGCAGGCAAAGAATCACAGCTTCACAGAGTTAAACAAGTGCAGCATAAACAAAAGCAACACACCTTCAAATAACACTCCCCAACATTCCCCCCGCCCCTTCAGACTTCTTGCTTGTCTCGGGAGGAGCTCCTTGGCTAGGAAGGAGAATGATTTCTTGTTTCCTTTGTTCGTTTTATACTTAAGATCAACCTATAATCTGAGTTCAACTGATTTTTCAAGTCTCCTAGACTTGTTAATAAGAACCAGAGGCTAGAAATAGAAGCTTAGTTCACCTTTCTGAATATGTGTTGAAGCCTTGACTTACATCCCATCACCACTGATCATCAGGACTGCTGCCTATTTATGAACTTTTGTTCTTTACCCCACTCTTTCCGGAAGCAAGATCTGCTCTTGGATGGTCCTGCTCCCCCACAGCTTTATCTGCCTCTTCTGAGGTTCAGTCTAAGCAAGGTTCTTCTTCCTTCCCCATGTTTTCAACCCTTTGCCCCGTCCACATGGACATATTCCCAGATGCTCCCTCGACCTGCCAGTGGGAGCCATAAGAACTCATCCCAGGGTCTGCGAAACCTATTGTTTCAGAGGTGCCTCGGTCTCCAAAGTTTGAAGTTAATAAAATCGAGGTCTTCCTTTTTTAGATTTATTCATTCATTATTTTTATGGGTATGTGTATATGCCTGGGTGAGTTTATACATATTATGTGTGTGTGCTGGAATCTGTGAAGGTGTGAAGCAGCATTGGATCATCTGGACAAGAACTGCAGTTGTGAGCCACCCATGATGTAGATGTTGGGAGCGGAACCCATGTCCTCTTCAAGAACAATAAATACTCTTAACCACTAAACCATTTCTCCAAGCCCATCCTCTTTTTCTGTCTCTGTCTCTCTTTCTCCCTCTCCCCTCTTTCTCCTCTCTCCTCTCTTCTTTCCTTCGTTTCTTCCTTCCTTCCTTTGTTTTCTTTCTTTGGCAGGGTCTCATGTATCCCAGACTTGCCTTGGAGTCACTATGTAATCAAGGTTGATTTTCAATTTCTGATGCTCAGGCACTAAAATACCTGGTTTATGCAGTGCTGGGACTCAAACACGGAGCTTCATGCCTACTAGACAAGCACACTACAACTGTGCTAGATCCCCAACCCCAGGAAGGTCTTTCTTGAACAAAGGAACAGGAGTTTCTCTGAAGGACCTGGGCTGATAAGAAGAGGCAAAAGGGCCCTTGGCTGCCCCTGTTTCTCCCAGGCACAGGGCAGAGATAAGAAGCCCCTTTAGGGTCAGGAAAGATGTGACTATATGTGGTATATTGCAGGGTCATGGAGATATGAATTTCTGCACTGGCTTCTGCTAGGCAAAATTAAACAAATTTCAATTTTTATTTTTAACTTTAATAAGGTGTGAATAAGCACTTCAAACGCACACATCTGGCCTGCTTGTTTACCCATGTGAAGCTAATCAGAGCAAGGCTGATGGCAGAGCAGGAGTGGGAAGGTTAGGCAGAGAGTGTTTACCTAATCCTTCTCCAGCTAGATCAGCCTCAGAAGAGGGAGGAAGGCCCTGCTCTCTGACTTTCCCAATGAGGAGAGGACCCTTGAACTCTGGGGAGAGACTGGCAACTCCCCAGAGCCTGGATCCCAAGAAACCCTACGTACTGTTACTGATGGTCGGGGGTCAGGGTTGGAGTCACATGTTTGACCTCTTACCCTAAGAACTGAAAATCAATATTCATATAGATTTGCAAAATTAGTACGATAACTTTATTCAAAGCAAAGCAATAATATAGATTCGGAGAGGATAAAACTGCTAAGGTCGGCAGCAGGCCATGTGAATGGTACTCATGGACCCTGGGCACACACAGTCTGGAGTCTTTTATGGGATCAGAAAGACTGAGGAGATAGGAGGGTGCACGGTCTGAGTGATTCTCTACTTTGATTGAAAGATTAGGGCATATATTAGTTTTCCCTACTGCACATATCCTTTCCCATAATGCATTTGATTTTAATCATAGCCCATGCCCAATTACAAATAGGCTTAAGATGGCAAATAGGATTCTCCCTAAGAGTTCATTTGAAGGACAGTTTGCCTTGCTACGCATACACCCAAAACCAAGCCAGCCCGGCCCTTCTATTAGTTTCACCTGGACATGTGGGGCGCACGCTTGAACAGAAGGTCCTAATTTTGAGTGCTACTAGGAGCAGATACAAGTGTACAGTCTTGTTGGAAGAGGAGTGGACATGTAGCCAGAAAGAAGTGTGGGGTCTGAGCAAGTTCTGAGTCGATGAAAGGAGACAGAGATTTTACTCTTGAACACCCATCCTCGAGCTGTTTCCTTGTCTCTGTCCTGCTCCAAACACACAATCACTCACACATGATAATGACGATGTTGATGATACATCAAAGTTGTCCATCTTTTTAAGGTGAGATTCATCCAGCTCCTCCCATGAATCAGAGCGCTCCGTTTGCAGCTGGATCTTGGGTGAACATCCGAGTATTAACATGCCACACTTCTCCACTTAGCTGGAAGCCTTTCCAGTTCGCATTTCCCTGCCCATCTACAGCCTTTCTCCTCCGCCTCCTCAGCCATGACTGCCATGTTCCTTCTGGGTATTATGTGAACTGCTAATTCTAAGATCTTATTCCAGGTGGCTGCCTGGCTGCCAGCAACTCAGCCAGTAAATCTGAGGCCCAGGCGTGGACTCGGAGTCAGCGGCGCCTGACAGCCACTCAGAGGAAGAAAGGAAGCAGGAGTCTCCACTGGTACATGACAGATGCTCCTGGCCCTATGGCGGCTGCTGGAGTGAAAAGCTATCGGTCATCAGTGTTCCTGGCTGCGGTCTGGTTGAAGTTAAGGTCAGCTAAAGAAAGGGCATTTCCCAGAGTGAATGAGAGTCAACCAGACAATGTATGTCTTTAGTATATTCTACATGCCCACAACCTGCCATAGCTAGGTACAGTGAGTATCTCTAAGATGCCTGATTCCAAAATTATGATAACCTTGTGGAGCATAGAGAAAATTCCACAGGATGCCACCTGTGATCCATCTGTCTGAAATGATTTCCCCACCTTATTGGCAGGCTTGAGTTGTACAAGTGACCAGATGCCTGCCCACACGGATTCCTGACAACTTATCTTGGCACTCACCGTGTGTGTGTGTGTGTGTGTGTGTGTGTGTGTGTGTGTGTGTGTGTGTGTGTGTCCGTGTGTCCATGTGTGTGTTGTATACATGTGTTCATGTGTGCACATATGTAGAGGCCAGAAGTAGACATCATGTGTCTTCGTCAGTCACCCTCTGTCACCTACTGCTGGGAGGAGACGCCATAACTACAGCGACTCTTATCAATGAAAACATTTAATTGGGGCTGACTAACAGTTCAGAGGTTTAGTCCATTATCATCATGGCAGGCAATATGGTGGCACAAAGGGCAGGCATGGTGCTGGAGAGCTTTACATCTGGATCTGCAGGCAGCAGGAAGAGAACAAGAGCTACTACAAGGCTACTGGGCCTGACTTGAGCTTCTGCAACTCAAAGTCCACCCCCTAATGCTGCCCTTCCTCTGACAAGACCACACCTATTCCAGCAAGCCTGCATCTATTCCAACAAGGCTACACCTACTAATAGTGCCGCTCCCTGTGAGACTATGAGGAGCAATTTCATTCAAGCAACCACACTCCATCTCATTTTTTTCTAGTGTCTTTTGTTTGTTTGTTTGTTTGTTTGTTTGTTTGTTTTGGCGTGGGAAAAGGTTCAAGATGGGGTTTCTCTGTGTAGCCCTGGCTGTCCTTAAACTCTGTAGCCCAGGCTGGCCTCAAACTCAGAGATCCACTGGCCTCTGCCTCCTGAGGACTGGAATTAGAGGTGTGTTCCACCATCACCCAGCTTCATCCCATTTTTTTAAGACAGAGTTTCTTAATGAACTCACTAAACCTGGAACTCACAATTCAATGAGACTGTCTGGCCAAGGAGCTCCATGGGTCCCCCTGTCTCCCCTGCCCCACCCCCTTATCACTGGGGTGACAGAAGTGCATTCTTCCAGATGTCCTATTGATACTGGAGGTCTCAACTCAGGTCCTACCAGGCCATCTCCCCAGCTGCCACACGCACATCCTCCTGTCGTCCCTCTGATACAGCTTCTCCAGCATGGTCAGGGCATCCCACCCTCTGGAACTCAGAGGCAGAAGGAAGTCCTAACCGCCATCTGTCCCTCACATGTGAGGCCAAGATGATAAGGGAGTCAAGATGAACGCTAGAGGCCTTGGGGTGCCAAGTGAGTGAGGTCCTCTCTCCAGCCCTCTGCTCCTTGAATCCACAGTTACGCTGAGAAGCTGCTCCTGTGTACTTCATCCTGATGACTTTAGGACCGCTGACAGGGACAGGTAACTGATGAATCCATCCCACAGGAAAATACACTTTTCCTTATGCTGCTAGACATGGGCTATACTGAGTCATTTATCCTTACTCCACAGGTCAGGTTCGATTCTGCAGCCTCTGGACCACTCAGCCACATTTGTGTTATTCGAAGAAATGTCAGAATCATACTGCTCCAAGATCTAGTATGTGTCTCAAACTATTCCTAAGATGAGTTGTTGTTTTTTTTTCTTCCTCATTCCAAGCCATCTGAGCGAGCAAATGAAGGTATTCAGCCATCAATGATTGAGTTACCTAATCAAACTGACCAGAAAAGGTTGGAAGAGAGCAAACAACAGCCCAAAATTTGAATTCAGCAAACGGAATCGTGCAGCGGGGAACAGTTTACCCATCTGTAAAGGCTGAAGGCAGATGTTAAGAAAATTAACTTAAGCATATTTCATGCATTAAGCAGTCCATGTTGGCTAAAAACGAATGAGATTGCTGGGTGGGCTTCGTCTTTAGAGCCACAGAATGCTGGCTGAACTCAGGACCACCTTCCATGTGTGGACGCCTGACACATACTTAGGAACTGGGTTGTCAGCACACTGGGCCATCTAGTCTTTGAACACCATGATGAAGCCCCACCCAAGGACAACGTCATTTTAAAAGTTTGTCACTTAGGAAAGCAAGCACATCGCTTAAGATATTTAGCACAGGCAAGCAGACCTACCTCAAATAAACAAAATGAGGAGGCTTTTGGAAATGTACAGAATGGTGTGGAGGATGGGATGTGGGGCTGAGCTGTCAGGCTGAGAAAGATTGATACCAGACCCTCTTGGGATATCTAGGGAGCTAGGAGTGATTGACAGCTCATTAGCGTCCCACTGTTGGGACAAACAGAAATCCCAGTATTTTCCCATCAAAACTCAGCATCTGACTAACTACCCTAACCACACCGTGTGCCCACTTCCTTGGTCCAGAACTGGGTGGGACATTTTGTGTAACAGCTTTAAGGAACCAGCTCACACGGGGGGGGGGGGGGGGGNGGGGGGGGGGGGGGGGGGGGGGGGGGTGTAAGGTTGCCTTTGGCAACCATTCTACAAGGAAATGGAGTGGGGCAGACAAACACACATCCACGACACCACCCCTCACCAAATCCCATGTGGCAGAGAAAGTGTCCACGTACCATGCCATGTATATCACAGGCTGTATATCACGGTTGTCTTCTCTTCACGTTTTTCAGAGGGAAGTGGCTGAAACTCAAATTGAAACTATAAATGAAAAAGCCAGGGCTGAGTCTTCCAGCTGGAAGTGCCTCTGGCAAGAACAAACCCTCTTGCTGTGAATACAGATTACGAGCCCAAAGGCTGAAAGGCTTGATTGCCAAGGATTCTGAAGGTCATTCTGCATGAGCCAGGTACCTATGGGTGACTACTGAGCTGTGCGGAGGTCGTGCTTTGTCTACCAACATTGTTCTCATTTAAAGAGAATGACCAGATTATGGTGCAGATTTCAGAGGCTGAATGAGGACAGGAAGGTACAAAGAACAGAAAAGACAGAACTCTAAGGTAGAATTTTTCTTCTGACAAAGCTTGTAGTGGCCAAAGTCCCCTCTGCAAAAGGACAAGGCTTGCCCATCTCTGACCCGGATGGTAGGAGATCCCTCACAAGTGTGTGAGTACAGGTCTATAGTTCCAGCACATGGGAGTGGAAGCAAGAGGATTCGAGTTTGAGGTTAGCCTCGGCTACATGAGGCTAGCCTTGGCTACATGAGACCCAGACTCAGAGTCAATTCAAAGTAACAGGGCAGCTAGCTCTACGAGTACTATGCAATTCAAATCACTATCACACTTCCTCCCCAGCCTTCTTCAATCTGGGAAACTGAGGCTCTCTCCATCTTAAGAAGCCCTCTGTGGATGCAGTTTCAACACAAAGCCAAGTCACCACTCCAAACCCCTCACCAACCCCTAAAGAAACTTTGGTGTCACCTCTGCTGTGCCACTAAGACTCGTCCGGCCATGTTACTAAAACCCAGCCACAGAGCATTAGATATGCCCACTGGTTAAGAAGTCAGCTAACCAGATCTTCAGTTCAGTTTCCTTATGCCTCAGTGGTTACTCGACCCAGTGTGCCACTGATCTGTCGGGAAGGCTTGGCTCCTCAGACTTCAGAGCACTGACAAGGCAGACTCAAACTCTTAGGACATAATCCCTCCACGGAGAGCTCTAAGCAAAGGCCAGACAGAGATTAGATGTAGGAGGGGGAGGTGGTTCATTGTTGTTGTTTGTTTGTTTTGGGTGTTTCGTTGTTTTGGTTTGGTTTTTGTTTTAGGGGTTTGGGATGTTTTGTTTTATTTTGTTTTGTTTGAGACAGAGGTTTCTATGTAAACCAGACTGGCCTCGAACTCACTAAGATTCTCCTACTTCTGCCCCCCAAGTGCTGAAATTAAAGGCCTGCACCACCACACCCAGATGGAAGGGAGAATCTTTTACTGTCTGACTCTCCTAGTGAAGTTATCTTTTATCCTTCTTCATGTTTGTTTTTCTTTTTAGAGAAGGGGTCTTGTGTCAACCAGGCTGGCCTTGAACTTACTATGTAGCTAAACTAGCTATAAACATCAATCTTCCCAGTGGCCTTTCATCCCAGCACTCAGGAGGCAGGAGGCGGAGGCAGGTGGATCTCTGTGAGTTCAAAGTCAGCCTGGTCTACAGAGAGAGTTCCAGGACAGCCAGGACTACACATAGAAAAATTCTGTCTCGAAGAAAAAACAATCTGATCCTTCTGCCTACATCTCCTCAGTGGGATTACAGTTCACAGACAGACAGACAGACACATACACACATATACCAAAAAGAAAAAAGAAAGAACAGATAATGGAGGGTAAATATGATTGAAATCTATGTGTGTACATCCATGCAAATGTCAAATTAAACCCATTGTTATATAATTAACATATGCTAATAATGTTTTTAAATAATTGATGAAACCTAATATATATCCTTAAAAGACTATTCTTTTTGCTAAGTAGGTCTTAGGAACAACCGATTATCAAAGTGGACATCTGCAAGAAAATTAAGTAGGCAATGAATTGGACGGAGCACTCTATGCTGCCTGCATATTTATTGTTTATTAATGACCTCTCTTGACTGATTGGCTTCTGTTTTATTGGTCTCAGTGACACAATGTAAATTGACTTCTTAATCATTCACATTAGTAACCATTTACCCATATGTTCAGCAATGACTGCCCGTGAACCGGCTGGCCATGCTGAAGGAGCACACACCTTTCTCCAGGGTCTGGGTCACCAGTCTGGACTTCCTCTCTACCACTCTGCTCCCTAACATTGCCCCTAGTCATGAGACACCCTTCTCGGGGCTGCACGTTATCCCTTGTTCAGTCCTAAGAATCACGTTCACTCCTTGAATATGTCCGCCTGGTCCCAGCACTCAGTTCTGCCTAGGGAAGGCTCATCCACTGACAGAAGCTCAACTCACTCCCTAAGTATACATAAAGGTAGGAGGGGACAGACTCCTACAATGTTGTCATCTGACCTAACACAGACATGCCAGGACACATACACACACAAATAAATTAATTTTAAAATAAAAGTTAAAATTGACATGTTAGCCTTGTGCTGCTGTTTGCTTACAACCCTGTGGTTCCAGTCTCCCTCAGCAGGGGTACCCAGCCAGGCCTTATGGGTAACACCCTTTGTGGGTCTTTTTTTTTTTTTTTAGAATTTCTTAAATAAGTGCTGAATTTATATTATTCCCTCTCCCTCTTCTCCGTCCATCTCCCCTGTGTGTTCCCACTCCCTCTCAAATTCATGGCCCCTTTTTCTTTAATTAGTATTGTTAGATACACACATGCACACCACACATGCACACCACATATGCACACCCGCACATGCGCCCACGCGCACACATGCGCCTGATGACATCTGCTTAGTGTTGCCTCTATGTATGTTTCTAGGGCTGACCACTTGATAGTGGGTGACCAATTAGAGGCTCTTCCCTGGGGAAATCTGATTTTCCCTCTCTCAGCCGTCAATAATTGCTTGGAGCTCCTGATCTAGCGGGTAGGGACTTATAAGATCTCCCTCCCCCATACTGGTGTGTCCACCTCTGTAGCTGCTGCTCAGATCTTTAGGTAGCAACATTGCTGTGACTTCATGGATATCACATCCCTGTCACACACAGAGGACACACTCTCACAGCAGACCTCCTGGTCCTGGGGCTCTTACAATAATGCTTCTGCCTTCTCTCCTGCGATGTTCCCTGAGCATCAGGTGTAGGGGCTGTGTTGTAGGTCTATCGGTTGGGGTTGGGCACCCCCTGGTCACTTGTTCTCTGCATTTCAGACAGTTGTGGGTTTCTGTAATGGTCTCTGTCTGCTGCAAAAAGAAACCTCTTTGATGAGGGGTGTGGTGGTTTAGATAGGAACCGGCCCTGTAGGCTCATTTATGTGAATGTTGATCATTAGGGGGTGGGGCTACTTGAGAGAGGCTAGGAGATGTGGCCTTATTGGAGTAGGTGTGGCCTTGTTGGAGGAAGAGTTTCCTTGGGGGTGGGCTTTAGGGTTTCAAAACCTCAAGCCAGGCCCAGCGTCTCACTCTCTTCCGGCTGCCAGCAGTTCCAATGTCAAACTCTCAGTTCCTTCTCCAGCACCACGTCTGCCTATGTTCCACCATTCTCCCTGCCATGATGACAATGGACTAAACCTCTGAAACTGCAAGCCAGCCCCAATTAAATGCTTTCCTTTGTATGAGTTGCCCTGGTCATGGTGTCTCTTCATGGCAATGGAACACTACGACAAGTGGTGAGAGCTACCCTGACCTGTGACTGTAAGGATAAGTATTTAGAACGTGGTGAGAAGTCACACTGCTTTAGAAAAGCGCCAGCAATAGCTTCTCTGGGTTCCACAGCCTCCCCAGTTGTGGGTATTTGGCTAAATTTACAGCACTAGGCATGTAAATTTCCTGTTGAGAAAGTCCAATCAGACAGCTGTTAGGTTAGCACCAAGATACAAGTTATTTCACCTCTGGGGATGTTATGATGGTCATAGTGGTTCTGGGAGGCACAGTTGAGGAACTGGCTGTCTGTGCAGCATTTTCCAGCACTGAGTCCTTAAGATAGAGGCTACCAGGTCAGATCCAGCTCAATTCTTCCAAGTTCTCTATCCAAAGTACATGGAATCTTCAGTGATAAGGATTTACCTTCAAATTCTGGAAGGCAACCAAGGGCAATGGTAATAAGTTTTTTTAATCCCATGTCATAAGCACAATGAAAGTCCTGTTGTCTGTGCACACGTCCCTGCTTTGAACTGTCAGATATGCAAAGGCAAGACTTCCCAACAGCCTGTCACTGCAATCTAATCTCCCTGAAGCTCAGGCAGAAACAACTGATAAGGCTTCACAGCATCCAAAAGCCAAATCTAAAGAAATTCAAATCTGTTCCCAACCAAGCAGCAGACTGGAAACCCAAACAGCCATAGATGTACATCAAACACGACTAATAAGACCTGGCTTGCAATGTGATATTATCCATTCCATTCTATTTCATTTGTAAAAATCGGGTGTACCTGTTAAATTGACTTGACTATTGGACTCTGTTCAATTGTTTGTAAAACACTACTTGCCCTAGTCTTTTCAGGTAAAAGTCTCCAGTGAACAAGAGTGATGGCTCAGAACTTAAGAGCTCTTTCTGTTCTCTCAGAAAGACTGATTTCAGTTCCCAGGGCCCACGTAGGGTGGCTCATAACTGTCTGTAATTCCACCTCCAGATCATGGGGATCTGACACCTTTTGCTAGCCCAGAACCCACATAAGGTCAAGAGTTTGTATGTCTATGACATCAATGCTAGAGCGGGTAGAGACAGGACAATCCCTAGACCTCACTGGCTAGGTAGTAGTAACAAGTCAGTGAGCTACAGGCTCAGTGAATGACCTTGTCTCACAAAATAAGATAAAGATCTGAAGAGTTGGCTCTGTAGTTAAGAACACTTGCTGCTCTTACTAAGAACCGGATTTCTGTTAGAAGCACCCACACTGATGACTCACAATTGTCTGTAGCTCCAGTCCTGAGGGATCTGATGCCCTCTTCTGACCTCTTTAGGTACCAGGTATGTTTGTGGTGCATATACATACAAGAAAGCAAAACAGTCATACAGATGAAAAAGAAACAAGAGATGTAAAAAGAGACAAAGAATAAGAAATAAAACAAGAAGCTGGACTCAGTGACACACACCTTTAATTCCAGCTCCCAGGAGGGAGAAGCAAATGGGTATCTGTGATTTCAAGCCTACCTTTGATGTGGGATTCCCCTCTGTATGCTGTGAATACCACTGATTAATAAAGAATCTGTTACAACCGGTGACTTAGCAGAAAAGAGGTAGGCAGGGAAAACTAAACTGAATGCTGGGAGAAAGGAGGCAGAATCAGAGAGAAGCCATGGAGCCACCACCAGAGACAGACATGCCATAACCTTGCTGATAGGCCATGAGCTTCATGGTAACATATAAAATAATGGAGATGGGTTAATTCTAGATGTAAGACCTAGTTATCAATACACTTAAGTAATTGGCCAAGCAGTGATTTAATTAATACAGTTTCTGTGTGGCTATTTCGGGAGTCTGGGTGACCGGGAAACAAACAAGTGGCTTCCTACAACATACCTTAGTCTGAGTTACAAGTTACTGGTCAGCCAGGGCTGCATAGGGAGACTCTGTCTCTAAACAAATTCATAAGGTGAAAAGAGATGGAGGAAGACACTTAACATCAACCTCTGGCCTCCACATACACACAGGCACACACACACGCGCACACACACACACATGTGCATACATATACATACACTCCTACATAAACATATACACACCAGTACAAAATCAAACTAAGTGATTTCATTATGTTATTAGCTTGTTGCAGTCAAATCCACCCAACGCATCTTCAGTCTTTCCTTCTACCTTAGTCCTAGTCCTCTAGAAGCAGAGCCTGAGAAATACCTCCCCCGGCTTTAAACTTGAGAAAAGATTGATCTCGAGGAAGGAAGTCAGGCGGTCATCAATCCTCCGGCTCACGAAAAGCCACAGAGAAACACAGCAGGTCATCAGGTGGGTAGACTTGCTGAAGGAAGAAAGTGGATCAGGAGAAGAACATGGGAATGAGGAAAAGATGAGCTGGTCTGCCGGTTCCAGGGCAGTGATGAGACAAAGCACACGGAGAATATGGGCACAGGTGTACCCTGAATGGTGGCGGTGGTGTTGTGTTCTTCTTTCAGCTCACCCTGGATCTGGCCAAAGCAATCCTGTCTCCCAACGAGTCAACATTCACTCTGCAATGTGGGTCTGAACTTACAGGTGCCCTGCTCCATACCTGTCACGGTGTTTGTGTTCACACAAGTCTGGAAACCACGTTAACAAGAAACTCCAGGCATGTGGATAGTTAGCCCAACTGCATGGCAGCAAAGGATGGGGCCTGACACTCCCAAAAACGGTGGCTGTTTGACCTGTGGATTGCTAGATGCAGTATAATCTAGAAAGTGGTTTGTAACCTTCAGAAGAATATTCAGTTCAGTGAGTCTAAGATAGTGCAGACAGACAGCCTGTGTGGATGCAAAAGGACATCACTAAAGGATGGCTGTTTCAAAAGCTATTAAGTTAAGTTGAAGACAGACAGACAGAGAACAAAGTCTATCATAAATGAGAGACGTTAGTGTAGATCCTACAGACACTAGAGAAGTAACAAGGGAATATCAGGTGTAGCTTTGTGCGATAACACAACAGAAACAATAAAAGAAAGTTCTACTGGTGGGGAGCTGAGCTAACACTGCCTGAGGGTTTGGAACAAATCTGTAGCTGCATTTACAAACTGAAGAAATGTAGTTTGCAGCCCACTTCCCCACTTCCTAGATACCCTTCAAATTTTAAATCTTAAATCCACAAAGTCACTAGACTCAGAGTTAAACAGCAAAGTTCTGTAAGCTAGGATCTCAGCAGAGATTCAAATATCAAACCTGACACGTCTGCAGGGCTTGGGTAGGTTGAATTTGCTTTTCATTTTTTTATTTCTTTCTTTCTTTTTTTCTTTTTGGTTTTCGAGACAGGGTTTCTCTGTGTAGCTTTGGCTATCCTGGGACTCATTCCATAGACCAGGATAGCCTTAAACTCACAGAGATCTGCCTGCCTCTGCCTCCTGAATGCTGGGATTAAAGGTGTGTGCACAGCACAACCCATTTTACTTTTCAAGTCTCTGTGTGTGTGCGTGCTCATGTGTATGTGTGTGTGAGAGAGAGACAGACAGACAGACAGAGACAGACAGACAGAGAAATCAGAATACAACCTCAGTCCCTGCCTTCTACTTTGAAACAGGGCCTATCGTTGATAATGTTATTCTCTGCTTTACAGGCAGGGCTACCTAGCCCATGTATTTCTGAGTATTCTCTCTCAGTCACCTGTCTCCCATCTACCACATCTAGATGTGGGCTCTGGGGATTCAAACATGTATAACTAAATGTTTATACAAAACATACTTTCCCCAAGAGCCATCTCCCAGCCCTTGTTTTAGGGTTTTTGAGATAAGGTCTCATACAGTCTGGGCTAACCTCAGACACATTGGCTTGCTGAAGCTGGCCATAAACTTCTGATCCTCCTGCTTCACAAGCGTAACAGGCACAGAGGAATAGGGCCAAAGCTCCGGTGAAGGGAGCTGAGTGGATGGAAAAATCTGCAGAAGAATCCAAAAAGAAGCAGAGATACCCCAGCACCCCAGAAACCTTATCCAGAAAAAGACCCCGAAGACAGCGGGGTGCCAGGTCTTCGGCAGGAGAGATAGCAAAGGCACATTTCTTCAGAGTCAGAGACCAGCTAAGACAACACGCTTGGGTTTGGTAAATGGCCAACAACCACTGTGCAGCTGTGTGACCCAGCACAGTCGGGAACTCCGTATGCTCGGGGTTGCTATTTGAAATTCCCCAATGTTTAAACATTGGCTGAGAAAGAAAATACCTTGTGAGCCAACTAAAACACACCAGCAACCAGAGACAGCAGCACCCGACCAGTCGGCGACCTTTACCTCAGAATGTTTTGCTTTTAAGAGGTGGGGTGTGGAGAGGGAAGGCTAGGGGGAGTTTTTGTTTGTTTGGGTGTCTTCTATTATTCTTTCTCTGTTTTGAGAGCCCGAATGCTCCACTGCTGGAAATGATTTTACTTTCCATGATCCCTGGGGTACTGGGACTTCAGAGCAAAGGAAAGCAGCCCGCATCAGGATCCTCCAGCTTTCTCCAGCCCATCCCCCTCCTCCTGGAATCCTAAGATTTGAGGAGCTGGGATTCTCCCTCCTATATGTTACTGCCTATACATACAGTGTCTGGTCTTCAACTTTCAAAGCCCAGAGGTGATCACCATTTCCCTAGGGCGGGACTGACAGGGAGAGAGGAAAGATGTGGGCTGGGATTGTTCATTTTGCTGTGGGAAGATGTACCCCGGGTCAAGAAACCAAGATACAAAGCAACTGAGCCAGAGTTCCTGAAAGAGAGTGGATTAATTTCAACCTCCCAAGCCAGGCACGTGGGGTACTGTCATCTGAGTTTGGCTGTGACAGCCACCTGCTCAAGCTCCCTTCACTCAACCCAGTCTCATTCTCAAGGAAACGTTTGAATGGTACATGGATGAGATTCCTTGGAGAAAATCTAATCCTAATGGCCACATCCCCTTCCCAGAAGCTGGAGAATGGTCACGGTGTTACCCTACACTGGACGAGTGCACACGAGCCTGGAAGGCAAAATGGGTTCCCTGGGAGGTAAAGGCAGAAGTCAGCCTCATGCCCTTAAATGCTGAGGAGTCTGTCAGAGAAGAGGCTGAGAGCCCTCCATGGAGCCCCTCAGAATAAAGCCAGAGCTAGGGAACTTTTCTCCCCCACTACTCTCTCCAGGCACTTTGATCAGGTTCCGCTGAACTCCCTGCCCCATGCCCTGAGCAATTCAAGCCCCAGTCACCCGTCCTCTGTGCATCCCCAGACAGGGGACTCAAGCTACAATTCTCAACAATAGTAGCTGATGGCAAAAGTGTCTCTTTTCACACTGGCTCAAACAGAAGGCAGAGAGTCTTCAAGGCATCCCGCTGTTCTCCAGGCCCCCCATCATGCAGACCACTTCAAGTTCCTTGGCAATAGAGGAAGAAGTGACCAACAAAAGCAAAAGCAAACCGCCACCCGCTGCACATCCAGACAGGAGTGGAGACTTCTTAGGAAAGGCTAGGAGGGAGTTGAATGGCTTCTTCAGAAAACTCTGGAACTGTGCGGAGCCCAACATATTGAGAAAGGGAAGAACAAAACGCACCTCTCCCCAGCTCCTGCCCATCCATCATCTCCAAGTCTCCAGGAGCTCTGCCCACCTCACCCCCCACGCCCACATCCCCGCCCCGTATCCTCTGCACTGGAGTCTTTGCTCCTGGAAGTGTCTGCTTTCACAAAGCAAGAGAACATTGAGAAACAGAGCCACCTTGACTTCTAGCACTGTGGTCCAGTGAAGGCTTACCTAGCCTGCACAAGGTCTGTGTCCCATCTCCAACACTGCAGCAAAAGGGGCAGGGTTAAAAGAAGGGAAAGAGAAGGGAGGGGAGGGGGCGAAAGAAGCCATTCCCTTTCTGGCGGCTACCTAAGCTGATTTCCGATCTGTTAGGGTCACAAACAGTGCTGCGAAGACCCACTCACTATATAAACCACTTCCCTGGCAGCCCAGTGAGTTCCTAGCAGTGGAGCTGCGAGGCAAGTGCATTGCATTTGCCATTCCAATCAATATTTACTACATTGACTAAGACGCTGTCGCCAACTTATATGCACTACGTTGGCTGCTTTATGCAACTTTAAAAAAATAATAATAATTGAGGCCAAGTCCTTTGTAAATAAACAAAGTGTGTGTAGCTTATGACCCTGGTGGTTGGAGGGTCTAAACAGCATAGTACTGGCTACATAGCATCACTGTGGGTGTGTATATTGGAAGAGATTACGTGACATGTGCAAAAGTCAGAAAGTGGGGACACACCAATCTAATTGCCTTTTTTTTTATTACCATGTGTGGGGGTTGCAGGATGCCCCAGCACACAACTAGAGGTCAGAGGACAACTCCATGGAGTCGGTTCTCCTGACTTGCACGGGTCCCAGAGATGGAACTAGGGTCATTAGGCTTGTGGGCAGATGCCCAGCTGCTCGGAGTCCGGCCACAGTCTCAGCTGTGTCCCAGAATGCCCCCTGCTAGGGGACAGCTGGTTTGTCCACACTGGAAGAATGAACAGAAGTAGCCCACCAATGCAGTGGGAGTCAGAGTCAAAGACTGGTGTGCCTGCAGACAGGGACTCTGGAGAGGGCTGGACACAGGCCTCCTGGAGTCTTCAGGGCTACAGCCTCCCAGAACCCCATGGCAAGGGCCAGCTCACCCAGCCCCGCCACTGGCTTCCTGCCCTTCTCTTCCCTTCCGTCTGCCCCCTCCCTCCCCAGCCGTGCTTCCTAGGATGGTCACCCAAATAATCCATTCACATTCAAATGCTACCCTAGAGTCTGCAACCTCGGACAATTATGAAGGGAGAGGATACAAGTTCCCCGGAAAGAAGACAAGCAAAGGAGAGTGGAACAATGGCCAGACCCAGAGACCTGCGGGTGGACACTGTGCTGGCCACACCAGTGTCTCTCAAGCTGCAGAACAGCTTTTTGGTGGTGGTGGTGGTGGTGGTGGTGGTGGTGGTGGTGGTGGTGGTGGTGGTGGTGGTGGTAGTGGTTTGGTTTTGTGTGTACACTTGCATGGGACATATGTGTGTAGACATGCGCGTGGGGTGGGACTGGGGGGAGAGAAGGTCAGAACCTGTCATCAAGTGTCTTCCTCAGTTTCTCTTCATTTTTTTTTTCAAGACAGGGTTTCTCTGCACCTTATTTGTTTTTATTTCTGTAAAACTGTTTAATTTGTGCCAGGCAGTGGTGGTGAAAACCTTTAATCCCAGCACTCCGGAAGTAGAGGCAGGCAGATCTCTGAGTCTGAGGTTAGCCAGGCCTACAGAGTGAGTTGTAGGACAGTCGGGGCTGCACAGAGAAACACTGTTTCAAAAAAAAAAAAAAAAACAACTAACTCAACTACTTAAGTCTCCCTCAAATTCCGTCAGTTTTTAAATATGTTTTTAGTTGAAATAGAATTATATCACCTTCCCCCAGTTCCCTCCGTCTAGCCCCTCCCAGCTACCCTTTCTCAAACCCCTCCCATGTCTCAACTCAACTATCAGGTTAATAGCCGCTTTCCTTCCCAATGATGATTATTATTGTTAGACACACACCACCACGGGCACACGCACACACTCACAGTCAGTCCTAAGACCACATACACACTAACAAAACTGGATTCAGCAGGTTGTATTTTTATATATTTGTGCATACACACACTAACATTCTTATTTTTTGTTCTGAGGTCTTATAGATTGTTTTTTGGGGGGGGGGTTGATTTGTTTTTTGTTTTGTTGTTGCTGAGATACAGTTTCTTTGTGTAGCCCTGGCTGTCCTTGAACTGGTTCTGTAAACCAGGCTAGCCTCAAACTCAGATATCTGCCTGACTCTGCCTCCTGAATTCTGAGATTTCTGAGCATAAAGGCCACCCACCCAGCCATTCACCATATTTTTTTAAGGTGGGGTCTCACGGGGGCCAGCAAGCCCTGAGGAGCGTCCTATCTCTGCCCCCTCAGTGCTGGGTGACACATATTGTGCCTGGCTTTTCTCATGGGTCCTAGGGATCCGAGCTCAGGTCGCCAGCCCTTTCTTTTATGGTTGGTCAGTTGGTTTGTTTTTGTTTTTCTAATGTTTGAGATCAAACCCGAGGCCTTGAGGATGGAAGACAACAAACAGCATTGTCTGACAGATGTGTATCATGGATGTACAGATGGAACCAAATCAAATCTCATTGTGAGCTACTGTTTTCCCTTGAGCCTTCTGTTCTGAAGGGCGCTACCAGTGTTTATTCTCTCTCTTTTTCTCTCTCTCCCTCTCCCCTACTCTGTGTGTGTGCGTTTCACTGCAGATGGCGTATAGACTTTACACATGCTAAGCAACCTGTGGCTGAGCTGTTTCCATAGCCCTTTTCCTATTTTTATTTGGAGACCAAGTTTCACTACCCTGCCCAGGCTAGCCTGAAACTCACTCTGTAGTTATAAGAATGCCCTTGAACTTGCAGTCCCCCTGCCTCAGCCTCCTACATAGCTGGAATTACAAGCCTGTATCACTGGGTCCTGACCTCTATTTTTAACTGTGCTGTTTTCAATTGCGGAGCAAGACACATCAAACAACTATCTCGTGAGGCCTCAGTGTGAAGCTTCCACCCCTGCCCTGTCCGCATTCCTGTGGGCCAGTGTGCCAACTGCCAGCAGTTTCATCTCTGACTGGGGCATCACAAAGCCCCAGAAGACCAGCAGGCATACAATCAGCTCTCAACCAGACCCTGCGAGTCAAGGCTGCCTAGTATCCATTGTAAGATTTCTCCACATTTCAGATCCAAAGGTGGGGTAGAACCGGCATGTAAATACCCTTCAGTGGGATCACTCACTCCCCACCACACCCCACTTTCCCACAGAGTCGACCTTCTACTGCCTGTACTGGCAGCTGGCTTCATTGCACCCTTTTTGGGGTCGCCTTGTCCTACTTCCTCTGGCCCCCTTCCTCTGCTGAGGAGCACATCGAGCCCAGGCTCAAGACCTAACGGACATTGCACAGCTTCTGCACCGAGTCTCTCAAGAAACAACAACAAACAGTACTGCCGGTGCTGACAGAAAGGTCTGCCTTCTGGTCCAAAGTAAACGCCCACAGCAAGAAAGAGAAGGTTGCTTCAACTCTGAGGCCATGCCAGGCGGGCAGAATGTGATTGGGCATTTCGTTCCTGAGATATGAATTCTCTGACAGAAGAAGAAAGGCCAGCTTTGCCCTGGAAGGGAAGCCAGGCTCCCAAGCCTATCATTTCCTGGGATTCTGGAGTGCACCTTCCTCAGAGGGACACTTTTGCAGAAATGTTTTTTATTTTTATTTTTTTCCTATTTTGGAAGTGGTGCTTGCTGGAGCTCTTCTGTGAGTCCAGAGGTTCCAGCAGGTGCACATAGCTACTCTAGAGTCTTGACCAGGTACCACCCCTCCTCTGCCTCCACGAAAGTTTGTTTCCTTCAGCCCAGCCTGCTGCTTCGGGTAGGACACCCAGAGTGGTGAAGGAGGAAGGGGACACCTGCCTAGTGACCAATAAGATAACAGGTTTTGCAGCCAGATCACCCTCACATCTGTGTTGTCTTTTGTTTCCTGCTGGTTGTGGAACAGCCTCATTTAGCCCAGTCTGGTCTGAAATGGGCTGTGTAGCAGAGGATGACCTTGAACTCCTGACCTTCGTGGCCACTGGGAATTACTGCTGTGTGTTGTTACACTCAGCTTGTCGAGGTTTTTAATCTGCCTTACTTCTACTAACATTAATCTCTCTAGTGTGAGTTTGCGTGAGAGAGACGGAGAGAGAGAGAGACAGAGACAGAGAGAGACAGAGACAGAAAGACAGAGAGAATAACTTTCAGGAAATGGCTTTCCTTCCACCATACAAGTCCCAGAAATTGAACTCAGTTTGTCAGGCGTGGGAGCAAGCCCCCTCGCACAATGAGCTGTCTCAACAGCTCCCCATTCACCTCACTTCTGACGATCTGCCCTCGCTCTAGGCTCATTCAAGCACCACGGGCAATGAGGAATACATGCAGAAGCCTCTTTACCCTTCCAGAGAAGCTGAAGTGATGTCCAGTTGAGTTGGGGAACTACATAAAGAGCATCCCATAGTGACTCTAATCTCTCCCAGACCCAGAGAAGGGCCAAAAACCACTGCCTGAGCCTGGGACAGAGCTGCTGTCTTCAGAGGCAAAAGTGACCAGGCAGTCCTCTGCAGATCCTTAGTAACAAAAAACTTGTTCTTTAATGAGGCTTCCTAATGTAGGGCAGGAGAAAACTTCAGAGCTATTATTAGGCAACAAATGGGTCTCATTTAACTGGCCTACTTTTAAAAAGCAACTTTTTTTTTAATTAAAGAATTATTTTTAGCCCTGCATGGTAGCTCATGCCTGCAGTTTCGGTACTAAAGAGGCAGAGGCAGAGGCAGGAGGATCATCCTGAGTATGAAGCTGGCTTTAGCTACATGGGGGACCAGGGGAAGGAGAAAGAAGAAAATAGTTTTCAGCATCAGAGTTCCCTGGAGATCATTTACTGAGGACACAAACATGATCTTGGCCCTGATGGCCAAAATGTAGATTTTATAAACTGGATCAGATAAGTTTGAAGGCTTTGTCCAGCTCTGACATCTGGATTTTGCTCTTGGTGATGGTGACTTGGGTGGCTTGGGATTGGCTTGTTTTGGTTTCTGTTTTGCATATGGAGGGCCTCACACATGCTAGGTGGCCTCTCCTCCACTGACCTTTACCCCAGAAACCATGATTGCTCACCCTCCCTTCCTCTGACTGGAGTCTCTTGGTGACATAAGCTGGATATCTTTTCTCCAAATACTTGGAATCAGAAGAACAAACAAAGGTTTTTTTTGAGATTTTTGAAGACTTATATATGCATAATGGGATATCTTGGGAATGAGACCCAAGTCTAAACACAAAATTCACTTAGAGTTCATATACACCTTGTACACACATGGTCTCAAGGGGATTTCATATCATCTTATTAGTGTGCCTGCATTTACCACAACGCATCACATTAGGTCAAAAGTGGAATTTTCCACACGTAAAGTATGTCATTCATGGCTCAAAGTCTTAAATGTTAGAGTATTCGAGATTCCAAATTTTCAGATGAAGGATGTGCAATGTGGGACTTGGGCCTGCAAATTAAACATCTTCATGTTATCTCTTTCTTGACATTTGAAGTCTTTGGATATTGTTGGGGACCATGAGAGCTCCTGCCTGCTTGCATTCAGCTTTCGCATAGATCATGTTACCTTCAGAAGAAGCAGGGACATCGTATATCTGCTTTCTACAGGGGGAGGGGAACAATGTCCTCTACCAGTTCCAGATGTTAAGTCACTGAATGTCACTTCCAGCTGAGTTCACAAAACAACTCATAACTTGAGGAGGAAGTTCATGTGCTGGGGAGGGGTGGCTTGGCACAGTGAAGGCTTTAAAATCCATGCTGGGGCCTGGAGAGATGGCTCAGAGGTTAAGAGCACTGACTATTCTTCCAGAGGTCCTGAGTTCAATTCCCAGCAACTACATGATGTCTCACACCCATTTGTAATGAGATCTGGTGCCCTCTTCTGGCAGGATTGCATGCAGGACCATTGTATACATAATAAATAAATCTTTTAAAAAGAAAAAGACATGCTCATAAAATAAGATGGGGAAATTCATCTGTGAGTTTTACGGCCTACAAAATCTGCAGCGTGTCTTTTATGGATGCTCTTTAATGTTCCCTGCCAGGAAGATGAGCATAGACCCTGGGGAAAGTGCAGGATGTAATGCTCCACCTCCTTCCATGGAAACCAGATACATTTTCTCTCAGTATTCAGAAAGGGATCTTTCAGGTGGGCAGTTCACCCCAGTTCCTCTAGACCTCTAGCTACACACCAGGAGAAGCTAACTACATCTGACTTGAATTCACTTATAAGGCCCAGGTGTTTGGGGGATTTCCTCTCCATATGTTTATTCTGAGAAAGTGTGACACCCCCCCCCCCAAGTTAGCACTGCTCTTGTCTGCACTGTTTAGCACGACCATGGAAAGAACAGAGCATCCTATGAGTTTTTGTGGTATTCACTCTTGTTGATAGTTCCCAACCCCAGAGCCTCTCACCTAACCCTGATCATAATTTTCTTAAGCCTAGACAAGTCCCCGGAGTGACTTTAAGAGACCACCAAGATACTCCACCACCAGTTACACTGAGAATCTTTTCGCTGCTGCATCTCCCTGTCCTTCGCCCGATTGCAATGGAAGAAGAAACTGCCACACTTGTCATTGACAATGGCTCTGGCATGTGCAATGCTGGCTTTGCTGGCGATGATGCCCCTAGGACCATGTTCCCATCAATCGTTGGGCACCCCCAGCACCAGGGCAGTGTAGTAGGAGGGGGCTTGTTCATTCCTGGCTGCTCAGACCACAAAATAATCACTCAGAAACTATATTATTTGCAATGCTGTTTGGCCAATAGCTTAAGTGTGTTTGCTAGCTCTTATATCTTAAATTAACCCATTTCCATTATTTTATATTTTACCACGAGGTTCATGGCCTACCAGCAAGATTCCAGTGTATCTGTCTCTGCCAGCGGCGACGTGGCTTCTCTTCGATTCTGCCTTTTTTCTCCCAGCATTCAGTTTCGTTTTCCTGCCTAGCTCTATTCTGCTAAGCAACTGGATTAAACAGCTTTATTCATTAATCAATAAAAGCAACCCATATTCAGAAGAACTTCACACACCAGGGTGTCATTGTGGGCATGGGTCAGAAAGACTCCTACGTGGGTGACAAAGCCCAGAACAAGGGAGTATCCCTGACCCTGAAGTATCCCATCAAGCACAGTATTATCACCAACTAAAATGACATGGAGAAGATCTGGCATCACGCTTTCTACAATGAACTGCATGTGGCCCGTGAGGAGTACCTGGTGCTTCTGACCAAGGCCCCACTGGACCCCAAAGCTAACAGAGAGAAGATGACACAGATAATGTTTGAAACCTTCATTACCCCAGCCACATACGTAGCCATTCAGGCAGTGCTGTCCCTTCATGCATCTGGACACACTACTGGCCTTGTCATGGGCTCTGGTGATGGGGTCACATATACTGTACCCATCTACAAGGGCTGCACCCTTCCCCACCATCTTGAGTCTGGACCTGGCTGGCCGGGACGTGGCAGCAGGGCTACAGCTTCACTTGCCGACAGGATGCAGAAGGAGGTCACAGCCCTAGTACCCAGCACAATGAAGATTAAGATCCTCGCTCCCCCTGAGTGCAAGCGCTAAGTCTGGATTGGCAGCTCCATTCTGGCCTCACAGTCCACCTCCAGCAGATGTGGATCAGCAAGCAGGAGTGTGCCGAGTCAGGCCCTCCATCGTCCACCATAAATGCTTCTAGATGGACTAAGCAGGTGCCAGGCATGAGCTGATTATGAAGCATCAATTTGCCCTGGCAAATGTACACACCTCATGCTAGCCTCATGAAACTGGAATAAGCTTTTGAGAAGAAATTTGTCCTTGAAGCTTGTATCCAATATCAGCACTGGATTGTAGAACTTGTTGCTGATTTTTGGCCTTACATTCAAGTTAACTGTTCCCTTGCTATATGTTTAATACCCTGTGCATATCTTGATTTAGTCCCTAGTCAGGTAGCTCGGCCACTTGGTGGCTGGGGAGAGCATGCTGTGAGAGAGAAATCCCCAGCCTGGTGGATCTGTGTGAGCACTGTGCTGTAATCCGTGCAGGTTATTAACTGATTGCTGATTTCCAGGATTTCTCGAGGCTGGCAAGGGTTCCTAAATCAGTTACCACTTCCATCTTACCGGTTTAACAGGGTGGGAAAGTTCCCGAGCCTTAGGGCCCAGTTTCTGTTCTGGTGTTTTCCCTTCTGGTCACCATGGGTTGTTATTTGCCTTGAGTTGGGAATGTCTGCATTGACACCTGAAATGTATTCATTCTTCTAATTTATGTAAGGTTTTTTGTACTTAATTTAAGAAATGACAAATTTTGGTTTTCTACTGTTCAGTGAGACCATGAAGCCCTAGCAGTATGTCACTGTGTAAAGAAAAATGAAAGCATTGCAGGAAAAAATGAGAGAGAGAGAGAGAGAGAGAGAGAGAGAGAGAGAGAGAGAGAGAGAGAGAGAGAGAGAGAAAGTGCCACCAAGAAAACCAGGTGGGCAGAGAACAGAGAACTCCCGCTCTAGAGAGTCTGGGCCAATACCCACACCGCTCTCCACCCCTCTACTTTCCTCATTTCTCCCAGCCAAGGCCTCACAAAGCTGTTGCTTCTTGTGTTCTCTGGGTGAAGGGCAGCGACATCTCTTAATCTAGTCTCCACCTTAGTATCTGAGACAGTGTCTCCCACTGAACCTGGAGCTCACCAGTTGGCTAGACTGGCGAACTCGTAGGCTCCACACCCGTCCCCAGCCTCAGCCCGAGAGTTTCAGATATGCACCACTGTCTGGCTTCTGAATGAGTGCTTCAGATCCAAACTCAGGTCCTCATTCTTGTACGACAGGCACTTGGATGACTGAGCCACCAGCTTGGGTTTTTTGGTTTTGTTTTATGTTTTTGAGATGATGTTTTCCATTGGTCTGGAACTCAACAAGGTAGCTAGTATTGCTGGTCAGGGAACCCCAAAGGGCCACCCACCTCTGCCTCCTCAGCACTGAGATTGTAAGCACATGCCACCACACCTGGCTTTTACACTGACGGTCAAACTTGGGTGTTCCTGCTCTTGGGGCAAGAACATTGACTGAGCCCTCTCCAGCTCTTGAAGTTTCCTTTGATGTCAAACAGACCACTGCCCTTCACCCACCTAATCCTCTCGGAGATAGCAGAGGACAGCAGGATGCGCACAGTGATTTTAAGTGCGTATTCTTCACACGATGGCCCATGGGAGTGATGCCCTCTCTCTCTCACTCTCCTTACTCGTTTATGGAAAGCCACAATCCAACTTGCTGCCCACCCTGTTATAAATCCTTCAGCAGATCCCTCTTGACTTCAAGGTAATACCCAAACCCCCTGGCAAAGCTGATGAGATGCGCAGGACCAATGCAACCAAGCCCCTGCTTCTCTGTACAATTCCAACCAAATGCTTCTAGAACCAACGCAGGCAACCTTATGCTTTACCTATGGAACCTTGGAAGCGTCTCAGGATCTCCCACAGCATTGCCCACCCTGTCCCTTGTTTCATAGTTCATCTAGCCAATCCTATTCATCCCTCCAAGATCTAACTGCATCACCTCCTCCAGGCCACCCTCTTGGCCAGCCTTGCCTAGATCCCCCCTCTCCCAACATGAGCCAAGGCTAGCTGTCTCATTCCTGGGCTCAGATGGGCAAACAGCCAGCCTGGTCAGGAGATCTTGGTCAGTAAGTCAATCATTGCTTCGTGCCAGAAGGCCCCTGGGGACCCTTCCTCTCATTCTTCTTGCAATTGATCGGAGTCAAAAGACAGAGAAGCAAAGTGGTCCTTCCATCTCCCTGACCAGGGAGTCACTGGTCCCCTGGGGAAGGTTACCCATCACCTCCCCAGGCAGCTCCAGATGCCATCCCTGGCCTCTCCGCTCTTCCTCCTTTCCAGCACTCCCTTCCTCCTATCCATCCAGTGAGCTGAGCTTCCCCAGTTGGAGCCTCCAGTGAGCAGGGCCCTTTCTGGGCTCCCTAACTACCCAACAGAGATACCATCTCTTCCCTTAGGAACTGTTCCTGCCCAGTAAATAGAAACCTGGTCCAGAGCCAAAGCCAATCATCCTGAAAGGTATCTGGCCCTGTGGAAGGAAAAGGCTCTGTGTCCATTCTTGGCCTCTCTCCTCCCAGGCTTCCTGACTCCTCCGTGAACTTGCTGTAGTCTATATAAAAAAACATGCTGAGAGTCTTAGCTATGGTTTCTATTGCTTTAACAAACACACCTTGGCCAAAAGGCAAGTTGGGGAGGAAAGAGTTTATTTGGCTTACACTTCAGCATTGCTGTTCATCACTGAAGAAGTCAGGAACTCAAGCAGGGCTGATGCAGAGGCCACAGAGGGGTGCTGCTTAGTGACTTGCTTCTCCTGCCTTGCTCAGCCTGCTTTCTTATAGAACCCAGGACTACCTGCCCAAGGATAGCATCACCCACCATGAGCTGGGCCCTCCCCCCATTGTTCAGTAAATGAGAAAATGCCTTACAGCTGGATCTTATCTAGGCATTTCCTCAGCTGGGGCTCCTTCTTCCTATGACCCTAACTTGTGTCAAGTCAGCACACAAAACCAGCCAGCACACTGAGTTTGGTGGCCCACAATATGTCACCATACTTTAGAGATGGAGGCAGGAGGCTCAGGAGTTCAAGACCAGCCTGGATTACATGAGCCACCGTCTCTCCCATCTTACAACAAAGCTTCTTTCTCTATCCAAGCTGTAAAAGGCAAAGACACATCGTGGAGCATGAGATATCTCCTTTCCTCCACACAACCTCCTGTGTTTATAGGGGGGGGGGGGGTCAGGGGTTCAAGGTCAGCTTGGACTATACAGTGAGTTTGAGGCCAGCCTGGGATACATGAGACACTATCTCCAAAAACAGTAGCCAGACATAATGGTGCTGATATGTAGTTCAGTGGTAAGACATACTAAACTCCATCCTTAGCAATGGAAAAAAAATGTTCATGATGGTGGTGCTCATGCTACCATATTCTTACCAACTTTCTTATTCTTCTGTCTTGTAGGGACATGGGTTTCAAGACAGGGTTTCTCTGTGTAGCCCTGGCTGTCCTGGAACTAGCTCTGTAGACCAGGCTGTCCTGGAACTCGGAGATCCACCTACCTCTGCTTCCCGAGTGCTGGAATTATAGGTGTATATCACCACTTTCTGACTAATTTTATTATTCTTTTTTTTAAATATTTATTTATTTATTATGTATACAATATTCTGTCTGTGTATGCCTGCAGGCCAGAAGAGGGCACCAGACCCCATTACAGATGGTTGTGAGCCACCATGTGGTTGCTGGGAATTGAACTCAGGACCTTTGGAAGAAGAATCAGTGCTCTTAACCTCTGAGCCATCTCTCCAGCCCCCAATTTTATTATTCTTTAACTGAAAGCTAGGCACAAAAAGAAGCAACAAGGTGCTAACGCCAGGTATGACGAGAGTCCATAGCTGCCCTGTGCTTGCCTCCTGGCTCTACCTTCCCTAGTACATGTGTCTCCCCAGCTATTGGTACAGCTACCTTCAGCAGACACTTCTTCACAATGGGCTCTCAACCATTCTGCAGACACCCTGCTGACCAGAGGTCCTGCTGACCAAGCCCTTTCAGAAGCAGGCCTAAGTGGCCTCTTCCACACCTGTGGACCTGTGGTCTTTGTTTTGTTTTTATTAATTAAATGTTTTCATTTATTCTACATACCAACCGCAGTTGCCTGTGTGTTTTCCTCCCATTCCCTCCCCCCACCTTCCATCTACCCCATACCCATCCACTCCTCCTCCATCTCCACTCAGAAAGGGGCAGGTCTCCCATGGGAGTTAACAAAGCAGGTACATCAACTTGAGGGAGGAACAAGCTCCTCCCCTTGCATCAAGGCTGGGCAAAGCAACCCAGCATGAGGAATAGGTTCCCAGAAGCCAGTTCAAGCACCAGGAACAGGCCCTGATCCCACTGCTAGGGGCCACAAACATACCAAGCAACACAACTGTCGCACACATACAGAGGGCCGAGGGCCGTGTCATTCAAGCTCTCTAGTTATTGCTAAGTCCAGAGTCTGTGAGCTCTGTCTTTATGGGTTTCCCTGTCATAACCTTGACTCAACTGGCTCATACAATTTCTCTTCCGTCTCTTCAACTGGATTACCAGAGCATGGCCCAGTGCTTGGCTGTGAATCTCTGCATCTGCTTCCATCAGTGATCCTCCTGCCTCGGCCTCCTTCAGCAAATCCCACCAGAGTGTGCCACCACAACTGGCTTGATTGTTACTTTTTGAGACAAGATCTCATGTATCTAGTCTGACCTCAAACCTGAAGTGAAACCCTAGTGACCTTCAACTCCTGATCCTTCTCCATCTCTACCAACCAAGTGCATATTGGCGGGGCGCCCACCCTGCCCAGCATACCCGCTGTATTGACCTGGGGGCAAAGTTTGTGGGAAACATATTGCAAGTCTGGGAGCTGATGGGGTTCACACACACACACACACACACACACACACACACACACGCATGCACACACGCACGCACGCACGCACATACACATTAGAATGCTCCCAGGCCCCTTTTATTCAGGACTTTCTCAGCGCTGGACCCCATCCATCTCCACATCAGCTCTCTGGCGCCATCTTGTGTCAGTTTCTAAAACCCCAACCATAGGGCTATTTCCATCCAATCCCATTATTTTTAAATAACCAAAAAGTTATATTGTAGAATATATTTTACCATCTAAACTGAGTGTGTAATCTGAGAGCTAGAGAAACTGAGACCAGAGGATCCAGAATTTAGCTAGAGGTAGACGGATATCTCCAGCACTCCTGGATTTTTAAATAACACCTAGAAGCTGAAACGTTTCTAATTCTCATGAAATTGCAAACAATTATTAAAAAAAAAAAAAACTTGTTCTGTTCCACAAAGAAATAAAGAAATTGAATGTGCTTCTAGCATATTCTACAGGGAAAGGGGAGAAGATCACTTCACAGTTATAGTCTCTCAACAATTTTGATTGTCTTTGAAAGGGCTTTAAATTTAATGTCCCTGTACCCTCAAGAAATCCTGTACTGAAGGGAGCAGATAAGGGCTGGAACATAGGCTGGGTTCTCAGCCCGTTTTTCCACTGCACAGCTTCACACAGGGCCTGCAGGGTTCAAACAGAACTGACAGGCACAGGACCCCGGGACAGAGAAGGAAGAACCAGTGTTCCACTCCTGGGACTGAGCATCAGGCAAAAATTAATGCATGCAGGCAGATCCTTATATCATGGAGAGAATGCCTCACGAAAGGAAAAAGCAAAGCCTCCTCAGGAAGAAAGAAAGTAGATTGCCTGGCAATGGTGGCGCACGCCTTTAATCCCAGCACTTGGGAAGCAAAGGCAGGTAGATCTCTGTGAGTTTCGAGGCCAGCCTGGTCTATAAGAGCTAGTTCCAGAACAGGCTCCAAAGCTACAGAGAAACCCTGTCTCAAAAAAAAAAAAAAAAAAAAAAAAAAGTAGATGGAAGTTGTAGGGTTTTCTTAAGTGTCACTTTTTCCAAAAGTGCATAGAGTCAGTTTTGAGGCACCAAGAGTTTAAAGTCTGCCCTTTGTTATGTCAGTAACTTCTCATGACTTCAGCAGCTGTGCAGCTCACTGGGGCTGATAATACTGGTCTCAGGAGTGAGAAGCACTGAATCCAGCATCCTCACGACGGAGACTGGTCTAGTCAGGACCTGGCATGCTGGCACATCCTGGCGATGGTGTGAGAATGGCGGTCCTACTCTTGCCGGCACAAATAAATCTGTGTTCTCTTCTAAATAGTGTCCATGCTCACGTACGAACAATAGCTGCCGCCCCTGGGTCATCACCCCACACCAGCGCTATGCACCAAGCTCTTTCATTTAACTGGCCAGACAGCCAAAGGTAGCCACAGCTAAGGCTCCCACAATTCAGAGACTGGATATCACAGAGTAGAGACCTAGCTGTAACAAAAATCTCACCACTTAGCAAGTCAAAGGTTTACGTTTCTGAAGCCTTGTCCAGTAAGTGAGGAGGGCTCCCTCTAGTGGTCAGTTAGACAGACCGTTAAATTCTCTCCACACTGCAACTCTACCAGTGCAGACCCTTCACCCTCGTCTTCCAGGGAGGGTTTAGGTAGAGAAAGTGAGAGAGCCCGCAGTCCTTAATCACCCCAGCCATAGGGGTCCAGTGGCATTTCTGCTCAGAGATCACCAACTAAAACCTGTCCCTGGACTGCATCCGTATACAAAGAGTTAAGAAATACCCTAAGGTATTCCCAAGAAGGAGTGAAAGCTGAGCAGCTGGGAGGTTGTGGAGTCTTTCCAGGGTAGGGAGTGTAGAGAGAGGTCAGGCCGATAGCCCTTGTCATTGAAGGAGATACTGGTACCCAAGCCATTCCCTGTCTCTTTGCCTCCCCACTTACGTGAGGTAAGAGACCTGCCCCCCACTCCATCATGAGCTCCTACCGTGATATACCGTGCTGCCCAAGGCACAAAGCAACTGAGCCCAGCAACTGTGGACTGAAAGCGGGAGCCGAAGTCAACCCTTTCTCTTTTTAAGTTGTTCACCTTCAGTATTTTATCAAGGCTACAGAAAGCTGACCGACACACTGAGCCTGGCTTAGCTGGTCCTGCCTGGGAATCTCTCAGAAGGCTACAATCAAGGTTTCAGGCAGGACTGGGGACCCAGCTGAAAGACCAGCCGGGTGAGCCTCTGCTTCCGTGCTCACCCATAGGTCTCCACTAGAACCCACTCTCAGCTTCTTGCCACGGAGTAACAAGGAAATCCCAAGTTTGGATGCTGAACTATGAACAAGAACATAGAACACAGAAACATCGGGTTTGTTGCCTTTGTATGTAGTGCTGAGAATCAAACCCAGGACCTTGTACTTGTTAAGCAGGTGCTCTACTACTGAGCTACACAGCCCCTCCTATGAGTCTCCCACACTGGCCTCAATCTCCCAGTCACCCCTCAGCCCCCCACATGCTGGTGATTACAGGCAGACATTACCACTCCCCTTTTCTTCCTCTGCTTATTAACTTGGCTAGTACAGGGTTATTTTGGCTCATGGTTTAAGAGGACAGAACCATCTTTGAAGGGAAAGATCGTGACCGGCAGCTCCACAGTGATTGAAGCACATGGCAGTTACACAATCCATCCCAATGGACCAGGATGCATTAATGGGACAGGAAGTAGTGCCCAGCCATCAACTTCAAGTCCCACTCCCCATCAAACCATTTCCTGCCTCCTAGAGATTCCATCACCTCCCAGCCAGAAAAAGCAATCCATAGTCTCACAGTTCTCACCCAAAGTCCAGGGTCTCTTCTGAGACTCAAGACAATCTCTTAACTATGCACCTCTTCCCAGTCCCCATGTGGTGGCTCACAACTGCGCTCTAACTCCAGTTCCAGGGGATCTGATGCCTGCTGACTTCCTCAGGCTCCTGTATTCATGTGTTACACATACATACACTCAGGAACACACATACCCATGAAAAAGATTATATTTTAAATGAATTAAATACTTCCAATATGCAATAGAGAAGGATGGACACTCCCATTCCAAATGTGAGGAATAGATTGCAAAAGATCAGCCCAAAGGAAAAACACAAAACCCACCATTCCATGTTTGGCACCTGGGTCTCTCGGTGGCATTGTCTGGACTCCAGACGACCTGGGCGGCTCCACCCTCTGACTCCATGCAGCTGTCCTTGACAGATGTCCCACATTTCTGGCATCTCCGATATCCTGAGATCTCCTGAGCTCCTCTTGGGTCATCCATGTAGGAAATCTGGCCCTGCCACATGTTGCCCAGCCTCAGCACCTTACTGGAACTTTGGCACAATCCTCTAACAGCCCCCTTGCTGTGGTATTCTGTGTCCCTACACTCCCAGCACCACGTGGATGACCATGCCATGTTCTGCTGCCAGCTCTGTGTGTAGCCTGGCCTTCTTTGGCCCCGGGTGCAGTAGCCTCTGGGCCTGTATCCAGTTCAACCTAGGGAAATGTTTTCCAGCAGTTTCAGAGAGAATAGGTTTACTTTGGTGTTGCAAGGAGGGGCTGCTTGTTCGTCCCGACTGCCTGGCTCCCAGCCGCCCGGCTCCCAAGTGCCACCGCTGCCTGGCTTGACATATATTTTACATAACTAGAATCCAGTTATATAAATAAATGCTTATAAGACAGTTGCTCTTAGGCCGGGCGGTGGTGGCACACGCCTTTAATCCCAGCACTCAGGAGGCAGAGGCAGGCGGATCTCTGTGAGTTCGAGACCAGCCTGGTCTACAAGAGCTAGTTCCAGGACAGGCTCCAAAACCACAGCGAAACCCTGTCTCAAAAAAAAAAAAAGACAGTTGCTCTTGGATTTCATCTGTTTATACTCAGGTACTCAGGTATCCTACTCTGGACGCTTTTCTTTTTTAAGCACCTGAAAGCACTGTTTTCATCAAGAACCTTGTAGTTCCCTGGTTGTGCCCTGAACACTGTAAAAGCTACAAGAGTGGAGCCTCTGGTCCAGCTGGGTCACCTCCTCCTCCTCTCAGATTCCCCAGCCTGGACTCATAGAACTCAGACTTCTTTGTAAGATTTGTTTATTTTTAATTCTACGTGTATATACGAATGCCTACGTGCATGTACACCACAAAAGTGCCTGGTCCCTCAGAGGCCAGAAGAAAGTATCCAATCTCCTGGAACTGGAGTCACAGGCGGTTGTGAGCCACCCTATATACATGCTGGAAACCAAACTCCAGTTCTCTGCAAGAACAGCAAATGCTCTTAACCAGTGTTATCTCCCCAGCCCCAAACACAGTTGCCCATCATAAATTAGCCTGCATTTCCATGATCCAACACCAGGGGGTGGAGCCTTAGCTGCTCAATACTTAACTTTGTTCTAAGATGACACAGAGTCTGACCACTAAGGGCTATCGACAAAGTCCCGTTTCAGGTCACCAAGTTTAACTCTTTTGGAAAAACAGGTCTCCACGGAAGAAAAAGCCACTGTCGTGTATCCTAGGAAATTAAGCTACTTAGTAGTACCATACTTCTGTGAGATCAGATTCCTGCAAACTTCAAAGCAAAAAAGAGTTGAAAAGAAATTCCATAGGCAGGCAATACGTACAGGCCCTGACAGTGGAAAAAGGCAGGCACGGACTCGGGGGAAAAATCAAGAGCACATGAAAATGATTATGCTGTGTCTTTAAACACAATAAAACTATCTAATTAAACCTAAATTCATTAAAGGTCAACAATGCACAATCTATCCAGACTCATAAAATACATTATGTAAATAATAATTAAATCAACATGCCTTCTCTTTTTCTCATCTCTAGCCTATTAGCCCTAGAAACACCAAAACATTGTGTGATTGGAATACATTTTAAAGGCTGTCGTGTTTCAGAGAGATAATGTCATATAAAAATAACCCAAAGCCCACAGACAGCAAATTCTCTGACAGTTCATCAAGCCCATGGCATCTTTTTTTTTTTTTTTCCAGGAAATAATCACTGTAGGGAAGACACTGTTGGGAAAGCCATAGGAATGAAAGCCAATAGAGGAAAAGGAAAGGAAAACTGTTCTCCTCGCGGAGATCCGCCTACCTCCGCCTCCCGAGTGCTAGGATTAAAGGTGTGTGCCACCACCGTCCAGCTTTGAACATGGTTTTTAAAATGAATGGTGTGGTTGGTGTCCCTTTCATGGAAAAGGCAGAGATTATTTTAGCTAAGATTTCGACTCTCACTGAACCTGATGTCACATACCTATATTCCCAGCACTGGGAGGTTGAGGCAGGAAAATCAGTTCTAGGTTATCTCGGGCTACATATTGAGTCTAAGCCCATATGGGCTACATGAGACCCTGTGTTAAAAAACAAACAGAAAAAAGAGGATAGATTCTGGCTTTCAGATGAATACCTTACCTTCGTAAGCAAACATGAGTTCCAACTACAAGGCTCTGTCTTGCAGTTTAATAGCTGCCAGGTTGAGAGGGTTTAAATAGACACATCAAGGCCTGGTCCACAAGCCCCAGCAGTTCTCACTAATATGAAAATCCCATTTGCAATGGCTTTTTCTACCCGACTGAATTGACCCAGCGAGGTAATCCTGTTAAAACCAAATCCCTGTCTCAAGAGGCCCCAGGAGTTGTTATTTGCATAGATTTGCATATCAATCCCTAGTTGATAAAACTCCTCATTAAGGAATGCTGAAATCGAAGAAGCCAAAGGTTTTGACCCAGGGTGTTAAATAAAATTGGCCTAACCTCTCACTCCTTGATACTTTTAATAACCACTGCTACTTATTTTAAACTAAGTAAAACTTCACCCAAACTCAAGTTTTACAGAGAAATTTTCTACTAGGGATGGGGACAAGATGCTCAAAGTGGATATTCATTAGCTGGAGAGTCAGAAAAAAAGGAATCAGGAAACACTTGAGTCAGCCAGTCTACATTCAGAATCCCTCAGTGAAGGGCCAGGGGCCTGCCCAAGACCAGGGGCCACACTGAGTCTCAAGCAATCTCTTTCTCAGGCTACTTCCACCAATACAAGCAACACACAGAGGGGACTCCCACATCATCAAATCTCCTACCTCAACCTAACATTAATTATTTCCCATCTCATTCCTATAGAAACCTTAGAGGATCTACAGCCCCACCCCTCACATATACAGGAGGGTAAACTTATACCTGGTACACAGATGGTACAACGCCACACTGCAACAGGCAACTCACAACCACCTGGGACTCCAGCTCCAAGGATCAAGCACGCTCTTCTTGACCGCCTTGGGCACCTAGTCACTTGAGGCACACACACGCACACACATGTACATGCACGCACACAGAGATGGAGCCATGACTCAGTGGCTAAGAAAACTTGCTGCTCTTGCTGAGAACCCAGGTTACCTTCCCAACACCTACATTATGGTTTACAACCGTCTGTAACTCCAGTTCCAGGGGATCTAGCACCCTCTTCTCTAGCAATATGCACATTGCACAATCTGATATGTGATTCACACACAGACACATGCACACACATTCCTTCTATTCACTACCACCTTCCCAGAAATACTTTCTGTGTATCAAACCAAGACATACCTCTTATTTAACTACACTTAGAGACAGCTTCCCATGACCAGCATGAAATGGACTCAGAAGCAGTGGGTCAGAGGCAGAACTTGTTGGGGTTCAGTGTCCAAAGTCAATGGGTTGGAGGAGGTTTTCAATATGGGTATACGTGATTGTATGATTCAGCCACACAGCATGGCTGACACTTCCAGGTTCTAGAGCCACACATGTGCAGACAAGCCCTCAGGCAGAAGAGCCTAATGGCCCCTGGGGATCTTAAAGGACCCTGCTTGACCCATATGCGGCATGGTTGCATCACCTACATCTAACACAATTGTGTGAGCCCTTGCACACATGCGTGAGCTCCATCATCTGCGTACGACATAACCACATCATCCCTCTGTGCGCATGCACTAGGCAGCCCTTAAAAGCTGGACGTGCCATCTTCAAGCTCTCTCTCTCTGCACAGGTGAGGCCTGTACATCCCACGCATCCCCCCCCCCAAAACTCATAAGCAGGTTTGTTGTATGTTCCGTGTTGTTTCTTTCTCACTCGCCCCAGGTAATCTCAGTGATTTGCTTTTCTTGTTTTGGTGACAAAACCTGGCAAAAGCAACTGAAGAAAGGAGGGTTTGGCTGGGCGTGGTAGCACACATCTTTAATGTCGGCAGGCGGGAGGCAGGTGGAGCTCTCTAAGTTCCAAATCAGCCTGGTCTACAGATTGAGTTCCAAAGCTCCGTAGCTAAAAGCCCTGTTGCTCTTTTCGTGGACCTGGATTCAATTCCTAGTGCCAATATGGTCACATCCATCCATAACCAGTTCCGAGAAATCTGATCACCCCACACACCAGATACATGGCACACTGACACAAATGTGAGCAAAACATACATATAAAATGAATATTTTTTTTTTAATTTTTAAGGTTGGGGGTTGTTAGCATTCAAACATTATGCTTGCCTGTCACCTGGCAAGATGCACCCGTCAGCATTCAGGCAAATACCTAGCCAGCCCTAGAGTCTTACAGTCACACATGTGCTTGTCGGTATTCAGGCAAATAGTCCAGGACCCTATGCCCTATGTCACTATGTTATCTATGGCTACGTAAGGCTCTGTATGCATGCGCAAAAGGCCCCTTTAAGAGACAAGCTCCACCCATTATCCCTCCTCTCCTGCCACTCCTCTGTCCCATCTCCCCAGCACCACCACTCCACCTCAACCCCCCAACCCCTTCTCACCCCCACCCCACCCCCGCGCGCTCATCTCCCCTCTCTCTGTCCCTCACTCTGTCACCCCCCTTGCTTCCTCCCCCCAATAAAACTCTCCACTTGAGCACAGTCTGCATGGGATGTCTGTCTCTCACCTGCCGTGGGGCTTCTTGGACCCAACCTGCCAAGGTCCCTCCGGAGCTGTATCATAACAGGACCGGTTTATAGTTCAGAGGGATAGATTCCATCATGGCACCAGGAATATAAGAAACCAGTCTGCAGTCAGGAAGTAGAGAGAAATGAATGGCATATTCAGGTTTCTTTCTTCTTCTTCTTTTTAAATATTTATTTATTATGTATACAATATTCTGTATGCGTGTATTCCTGCAGGCCAGAAGAGGGCACCAGACCTAATTACAGATGGTTGTGAGCCACCATGTGGTTGCCGGGAATTGAACTCAGGACCTTTGGAAGAGCAGATGATGCTCTTAACCACTGAGCCATCTCTCCAGCCCCGGTTTCTTTCTTCTTTATATTCATCCCAGGACCCCAGCCCACAGAATAGTGCTGTCTGAATTTAGAGTACATCTTCCCACCTCAGCCCAAAACCTAGAAACTCCCTCACAGACTGGCCCAGAAGTGTGACTTATAGGTGATTCCGACTCCTGTTAAGTCTACAATATCAACAGACAGTTGAATTCCATTGTCAATTTAGATTAAGAAACCCTGAGGGGAAGCTGGAAAGGTGGCTCAGAGGTTAAGAGCACTGGCTGCTCTTCCAGAGGGCCCAGGTTCAACTCCCAGCAACCACATGTCAGCTCACAACGGTCTGTAACTTCAGTTCCAGGGGACCTGACACCCTCACATAGACATACATCCAGTCAAAACACCAATGTGCAGAAAATAAATTTTTTAAAGATTTATTTATAATGTACAGTGTTCTGTCTGCATGTATGCCTGCAGGCCAGAAGAGGGCACCAGATCTCATTACAGATGGTTGTGAGCCACCATGTGGTTGCTGGGAATTGAACTCAGAACCTCTAGAAAAGCAGTCCGGTACTATTAGCCATCTTGAGATGCTTAAGCCATCTCTCAAACCTCAAAATAAAAATAAATTTAAAAAAAAGAAGAAGAAGAAGAAGAAAAAAGAAGCACTGAGGGCTTCAGTGAGGCACTTTTAGATGTGCCAATGAAGGTGTTTCCAGAGAGGATTAACCAAGTCCTGAATATAGATGGCATGGTTCCCTGGAGCTGAGATCCCAGACTAAACAGAAAGGGGAAAGAGAGAAACCCAGCTGGGCACCAAGTACTTTTCTCTGACTCCTGCTCCTCTGCTGTGTGAGCCAGCCACAAGAGAACAGGAACCTTGTCCCTTCACAGGTCAGCCAAAGCACACCCCTTTCCCTCGGGCAAGGGGCCAGTTGTTTTGAGAGCAAACTCTCTGCCCTATCAACAATCCCCTATGTGAGCAATATGTTTTCAGAAATTCCCAGCACAAACACTGAGACATTTTGTCATTTGTAGTTTTAGCTTTCTGGCTAAGAATTTTCTGAAATAAAGTCATGTTGACAAGGGTGGTAACAAACTTCCCAGACACCAGCACATGATCAACCCACACTCCCCACCTCAGTGGTGACCTCTGTCTCCCTCCCTCGGGCTCAGGTTTTCACAGCACGCCATCCTCTTTCCTGTTAAAGGGTTTGTTTTTCCAACATACAACTGTAATTCAAGGACTGGGTAGGTGGTTTAGTTGGAACATGCTTGCTGTGCATACATGAAGATCTGAGTTCAGATCTCCAGCTTCCAAGCCAGGTACATCTGTGTGTATCTGAAACCCAAGCACTGGGGGTGAGGAGCCTTGGAGACAGGCAGATCCCAGGAATCATTACAGTCAGTCAGGCCAAATGGATGAGCTACAGGTTCAGTAAGAGATTCTGCTTCAAAAAAAAAAAAAGGCAAAATTTAGGGCCTGGTGAAACATGCACACATGCACTTGATCCTAGCACTGGGAGGCAGAGGCAGGCAGATCTCTGTGAGTTCAAGGACAACCTTGCTTGCATAGTGAGATCCAGGAAAGCTAGGACTACAAAGAGAAACTGTCTTTCTGTCTCAAAATAAATTAATTAATTAATTAATTAATTAATTAAAAAATAAGTAGAAAGCAGGGGACTGGAGAGATAGCTCAGTGATTAAGAGCTCTGGTTGCTCTTCCTGAGGTCCTGAGTTCAATTCCCAGCAACCACACGGTGGCTCACAACCATCTGTAATGGGACCTGGGGCCTTCTTCTGGGGCACCTGCAGGCATACACATAGGCAGAACACTGTATACATAAAAACATAATAAACAAACAAATCTGTCTTTAAAAAAAGGTAGAGAGCAATTAAGAAAGACACCTGAAGTTGACTTCTGTTCTCCACATTCATGTATGCATGGCAACTTACACAAACCTACATACATGGACTGCACATACCAGGTGATAGATAGATAGATAGATAGATAGATAGATAGATAGATAGATAGATAGATGGATAGGTGGATAGGTGGATAGGTGGATAGGTGGATAGGTGGATAGGTGGATAGGTGGATAGGTGGATAGGTGGATAGGTGGATAGGTGGATAGGTGGATAGGTGGATAGGTGGATAGGTGGATAGGTGGATAGGTGGATAGGTGGATAGGTGGATAGGTGGATAGGTGGATAGGTGGATAGGTGGATAGGTGGATAGGTGGATAGGTGGATAGGTGGATAGGTGGATAGGTGGATAGGTGGATAGGTGGATAGGTGGATAGGTGGATAGGTGGATAGGTGGATAGGTGGATAGGTGGATAGGTGGATAGGTGGATAGGTGGATAGGTGGATAGGTGGATAGGTGGATAGGTGGATAGGTGGATAGGTGGATAGGTGGATAGGTGGATAGGTGGATAGGTGGATAGGTGGATAGGTGGATAGGTGGATAGGTGGATAGGTGGATAGGTGGATAGGTGGATAGGTGGATAGGTGGATAGGTGGATAGGTGGATAGGTGGATAGGTGGATAGGTGGATAGGTGGATAGGTGGATAGGTGGATAGGTGGATAGGTGGATAGGTGGATAGGTGGATAGGTGGATAGGTGGATAGGTGGATAGGTGGATAGGTGGATAGGTGGATAGGTGGATGATAGGTGGATAGATGATAGGTGGATAGATGATAGGTGGATAGATAGATAGATAGATAGATAGATAGATAGATAGATAGATAGATAGATAGATAGGTGAGAGAGAGAGATTTGATATTTGCAATGAAATCATGTTCAGTGGTGCATACATACAGTCCCAGCTATTCTCTGGACGGCAGAGGCAGAAGGATCACTTCAGCCCAGTTTAAGAGCAGTCAGGGGGACATAGTGAGACCCCTATCTCTAAACAAATAAGTATAATGGATTCCCATTACTGAGAAGATGGAGAATAAAAAGTTTCAAAGGGCATGATAATATCCATGAGGTGCTAGAGAAGGGGAATGTATTACTCTCTGGGTGCTGCTATCACAAGGATAAAACAATCAGATGGTTCCAGGCAAAAGGAAATCAAATGTGGAGGGTCAGTCCCAGGAGCCTCTAGGGGACAATTAGCTTCGTGCTTCTCTTCCAGTTTCTGGTGGCTCCCCACAACCCTTGACCTCTTTTATCTTGAGGCTGCAAAAATGCAGACACTGGCACTATTGTCACATTGTGTGTGTCAAAGTGTGCCATCTCCCCTACTGTCAGGGGCTCAAGGGTCACCTTAAACCGTGGACCACAAATTTCTCAGCATCTTTAATTTAGCCAGCCTCGTGGCCCATGCCTGCAATCCCAGCTACTTGAGAAGCTGAGGGAAGAGGATTATGCTCTCAAGGGAATTTAGCAATCTGTTTTGTGACATTTCCTGGGAAGACATGAGCATCTCTTCATACAGACTAGGCCTGGGCATCCAACCCAAACAACACAAAATAAAATTTGTTTATCCAAAACAAAATAAAACCAACAGCAACAAATAGCAATCATTTTTAAAAGGTGGGAGGAAGGACTCATGAAGTTACCCCTCCCTGAGGGTCTAATGGCAACTCCTGGTTGCTGGGAAGGTGATGTGATTGAACTCTGTTCCAGCCACTAGTAACTCTCTCATGCTCTAGTCAATAGTGTTCCACTCACGCACGTGCGAGCAGGCCCAATTAAACTTGTTTAGTTACAGGGAAAAACACAGCGAAGACCAAAAGCTTATGAAGATAGGAGGGCTTGTTATGAATGATAAAGAGTTTGGTAGGGACAGCAGTGTCCGACTTTGCTTTCTTCTGCTGAGATAAACACCATAACCAAAAGCAACTGAGGAGAGGACATCTTACATGTCCAAGTATAGTCCATAGCTGCCGGAAGCTGGGACAGCCAGGACTGTAGAGAAAGAGCCTGTTTTTAAAAAATGAAAAAGGAAGAGATGAAAGAAGGAAGGGAGGGCTGAGAACCTATACCTAGGCTGTGGGGATGTGTATCTCTTCCACACTCAGTAGCCACCACCTTGTGTTCCTAAAGCGGTCCGTGGGGCTTTGTTTTATGCTGTGGGACCTTGAGCATCTCAAACACCAATACAAGGCCTATGCCCTAAGGTTCACACAGAGAAAGCCTGTCTAAACATATTTTTCATGCAAACACACATACACATATGTGTGTGCGTGCACTCATGTGTACACACGTGTGAATGTTACATGGGTACAGATGCCCAAGGAGGCCAGAAGAGGGTGGTGGACCCTCAGAAGTGGATTTATAGTGGCAGTCAACCACCCAGTGCAGGCGCTGAGTACTGAACTTGGATCTTCAGAAAGAGCAGTAAGCACTCTCAGCCTCCCCCCAGCCCCTTAACAAAATTTTAAAGAGAAAGGGGGAAAAAATGACTTTTAAAGGAAGGGTCGTTTGAAGACCTTTGAGTTCCAATGAACAACTCGCTGGACCTCTAATGAGATAGATTCTTCAGAAAGTTGGCAGCTCTGGGAAACAGAGAGCCTCTAAGATGCTGAGGCGGGGGGGGGGGGGGACAAGGACGCTGTCTCATTCATACCCACTTAAGCAGTTCCCATTGCCCTTCCTCATTGTGCCCCTGAGGCTCATTCAAAGCTAACACTCAAGCACCAGTGACATCTGGTAGCATGGGTAACCGTGGGCAACCAGCTTCACTCCCCGTTGTCCTAGCAACCGTGATGTTCTTCAGTTCGGTTGCCACTAGGAAGCAATCATTGCTCTTTGAGGTGGACTCCTCCACATTTGCAGTTTTTTTTTTTTTACATCAATGGCATTTATGAATAAGCCTCAATTAGATGCAATTACAACTGAGCTGTTAAGTGAGGCTATGAATCGGGTCTGATTTGCATATCCTTCCATCAAACCTGGCAAACTCATGAACTGTGTGCCTGGTGCCATTCAGGGATAGGGTACCATTTGCTGTCAAAAAACACCCACTGGCCCGCTGTGCTCCAATTCAAGGTGGGCAAACCTCTCCTCCACATCCTACCTCCCCTCCAAAGACAAACAGGAGTAGATGCCATAGCTTCTGGTTCCAGCTCAGTGCTGTGTGTAAGAGGGGTGGGGGGGGTGAGGAAGGAGGAAAGAAGGGGAGAGGGGAGGGAAGAGGGGGAAGGGAAGAAGGGAAAAAAGAAGAGAAAAGGAAAGGAAAAGAAACGAAAAAGAGAAAAAAATAGCCCAGTGTAGTTAGCCCCACATTCAGCTGGAGAAACCTCATTTACATGATCCAGAGTCACTCTGCTAAAGAATGATGGAGCCAGGATTCAAAATCAGCGTTCACAGCTCCTCCTCCTGTCACTACCCCCTGGGACCAGTGAGTTCTTTGAAAGATGACACTGAGTTTCATGCTGCCCATAAACTTGGTGAATATAGTACATGTCCCTCACTCAGTCAAAGGTCAGAAGGAAGTGACTCAGCCTTCGGAAGCCCAGACTGACTGTTGAATGACAAGCTCCCAATGACTCATGGCCCCTAAACTCTTGGATTAAATGGTTGTATCTGGCCCACCCACACTCAAACACATTATGACCTCCCCTGCCTTCATGTAATCCCATTGCATGGGCGTTAAGAGGTCAATCCGCCCCCATCCTGAGAGGGAAATAGAGTCTGGAAGGAAACAAGGCAGAGAAGCATTAACTGTTCCTCTAACACGGGCACATCCTTGTTCCAAGTAGGTGACTTGCTCCTTTGAGCCCTCCGGCTTGCGGTGGGGATGGGCAGGGAGGACAGCTGGAGAAGATGGTCACCCTGCACTTAGATGACTGGTTCTGTAAGTCCAAGTCCCAGTAAGCAGCTTTTGACCATCATAAAAAGAATAAAATATGTCGGGCGGTGGTAGTGTATGCCTTTAATCCCAGCACTTGGGAGGCAGAGGCAGGTGGATCTCCGTGAGTTCGAGACCAGCATGGTCTACAAGAGCTAGTTCCAGGACAGGCTCCAAAGCTACAGAGAAACCATCTCGAAAAACAGGAGAAAAAAAAAAAGGATAAAACACAGTTTAGAGTCATTGTCGCAATAAAAGCAGATTGTAATTCTAAATCCGTCCTAATGATCAGCCTTCAGGAGATTCCCGAGGCCTCCCACGGGTTACTGGGGCTGTAATTTACTGCTGGTGTCTCCTGTTGGCCCAGGTTTGGGACCCTCATCAAAAGAAGCAGTTGTTCAGAACGTCTATAAAGGCTTGTATCTTGGCTATGACTCCTTTGAAGGTGTTTTAATACAGATTTTATTTCTGGGAACAAGTATATAAAGGCAAACAGGATTTTGTGGTCAAAAAATTATTTGATTAATAATTTGAGGGGTGCGGCTGAGGCAGGTTTTCTCAGTGTAGCCCTGGTTGTCCTAAAACTGAATATGTAGACCAGGTTGGCCTTTAACTTAGAGATCTGTCTGCCTCTGCCTCCCAGGGCCTGCCTAGAACTAAAGGCGACCACCACCACACCTCTGCTGGCTTATAAAAGTTATAAATAAAACACTGAGGTTTGGGGGAATTTGTTTTTGTTTTTTTAAAAAAGAGCATGATAAACCAGGCGGTGGTGGCACACACCTTTAATCCCAGCACTCGGGAGGCAGAGGCAGGTGGATCTCTGTGAGTTCGAGGCCAGCCTGGTCTACAAGAGCTAGTTCCAGGACAGGAACCAAAAGCTGCAGAGAAACCCTGTCTCTAAAAATCAAAAAAA